>NC_091442.1:43240148-43578366 GCF_964237555.1 Oryctolagus cuniculus
CTAACGACTCCTGGGGATCCAGCCTGATCAGCTGGGTAGGTTAACATTAGGTCCCCCATTTGCCTTCGTTCTCTACCTTCCTCTGAATCACATGAGAATAAGCTGTAATCATGATCTCCCTTGGCCCCTAACAACTGTTTACACTGCCTAGAAACAAGTCTTCTTACACTACAGTGTATCAAAACCAGAAAAGCTGGCGTGGTCATTCTGTGTAGAAGTTAAGACACCCCTTAGGGACGCTAACACTCCATATTGGAGAGCCTTGTTTGAGTCTCAGCTCAGCTCCACTCCAGATTCCAGTTCCTGCCAATGCACACCCCAAAAGCCACAGGTAATGGTTCACATGCTTGAGTCACTGCCACCCACATGGGAAACTCAGATTGAGTTCCTGACCCCTAGCTTTGGCCTGGTGCAGCTCCAGCTGTTGCAGGCATCTGGGGAGTGAATCAGCAGATGGGAGATTCTTTTTCTCTGTCTCGTTCCTTCCCTCTCAGTCTTTCAAGTAAATAAATCTATTTTAAAAACTCAGAAAAATTAACAGTGACAGAGTAACTATTATCTAATCGTCAGACCTTTGTCAAGACTTCATGAGTTGTACCAATATGTTCTTTACAGCTGTTTTTTGCCCCTGGTGTAGGAATGAGATCTATAGCACATTTTCATTTAGTCATTGCTATGGTATGAATAAAATTTGGCTCTAGAACTTATACAAACATTTAAACCCCAAAGCCATAAATGAATGATACAAAGAGGGTAGGAACTCAATCCAATTATGGCATTTAGAAAGTGGGGCCTAGTGGCCGGCGCTGTGGCTCAATAGGCTAATCCTCTGTCTGTAGCGCTGGCACACCAGGTTCTAGTCCCGGTCAGGGCGCCGGATTCTGTCCTGGTTGCTTCTCTTCCAGGCCAGCTCTCTGCTGTGGCCAGGGAGTGCAGTGGAGGATGGCCCAAGTGCTTGGGCCCTGCACCCGCATGGGAGACCAGGAGAAGCACCTGGCTCCTGGCTTCGGATCAGCACAGTGCACCGGCCGCAGCACGCAGGCCACAGTGGTCATTGGAGGGTGAACCAATGGCAAAAGGAAGACCTTTCTCTCTGTCTCTCTCTCTCACTGTCCACTCTGCCTGTCAAAAAAAAAAAAAAAAAAAGTTGGGCCTAGTGAGACCTTAGGTTGTTGGGGATGTATTCTCAGAAGCGAATTTTTCACAAAAGCCTTGTTATAAAAGCCTGAGTCAGGCCAACCTCTCTCTGCTTCCTGACTCACCATATGATCTTTCACTGGCAACTCTCTCCAGACATCGCACATAACTATGGCTACGTAAGACTTTTAAAAACAACAATCATTGTGTTTTTTATTTCTTTTATTTATTTATTTATTTGAAAGATAGACAGTGAGAGACAGAGACAGAGAAAAAGGTCTTCCTTCTGTTGATTCACCCCCTAAATGGCCACTACGGCCAGAGTTACACCAATCCGAAGCCAGGAGCCAGGTGCTTCTTCCTGGTCTCCCACACGGGTGCAGGGGCCCAAGTACTTGGGCCATCCTCCACTGCGTTCTCGGGTCCCAGCAGAGCTGGACTGGAAGAGGAGCAACTGGGACTAGAACCCGGCGCCCATGTGGGATGCTGGCGCCGCAGGCGGAGGATTAACCAAGTGAGCCACGGCGCTGGCCCCTGTGTTTTGTCATATGCCATCCATTCTTCAAAACAACAATTTTATCTCAAACATATTTATTTGGGCCACACTGGTGTATACTCCTCATTGCTCATTAGTCCATTTGGAAACCAGAAAACCATTCTTTGCAGAAGCTTGGGAAGTGCCCTTTTGCTTACTGGAGTTTGTAAGCAGACCTTACCGGGTGTGTGGTCTCCGGCCTGGGTGTTCTGCTCTCCAATGAATGCAGTGGGAGAGCAAATCAAAGAACCCAGGGTTCAGGCTGAGTCCCGTCTCTCTGACCCTTCAGCCAAATTTGCCTGGATTCCCACCACCTCCTGTCCTCACCATCTCTACAACCTGGACCCAAGCCACTGCCACCTCTTCCTGGAACAAAGCCTGCCCACCCACCTCACGCCTCATCCCTTCGCTCCGCAGGCCGTCCCTGTCATTATTGCTGCTGAGTGCGTCTCCCTAAGACTTTCTCAGGGCTGGCTTCTGCTCATCTTTTTAAAAATTTTTTAAAGATTTATTTATTTACTTGAAAGTCAGAATTACACAGAGAAAGAAAGAGAGGTCTTCCACCCACTGGTTCACTCCCCACTTGGCCACAGTGGCCAGAGCCAGGACGATCCAAAGCCAGGAGCCAGGAGCTTCTTCTTGGTCTCCTGGGTGCAGGGGCCAAAGGACTTGGGCCATCTTCTACTGCTTTCCCAGGCCATAGCAGAGAGCTGGATTGGAAGAGGAGCAGCCAGGACTAGAAGCGGCACCCATATGGGATGCGGGCACTGCAGGCAGCAGCTTTACCCACTACGCCACAGCGCCGGCACCTCTGCTCATCTTAAAGGTTCCAATCAAACATTTGTCTCTCTTACTGCCCTCATTTATAATCACACTTGTTCTTCCTCCACATTCTGTATCCTGGGGGTTTCCATACGCTGCTCCTGCTGCCGCTGCTGCTGTGGTCTAGGTACCCCACTTTGAGAACCATGGCTGTACCTCATTACCAAGTTTTATCTTTTTCATGACATTTAACCACTGCTTTAAATTTCCTGTTGATGACTGTTTAGTATCTGAGTGCTCCCTGGATGTGGGGACTTCTCTTGCCCCAGGCAGCATTCCCAGCCTGGCCAGTGATTGGCACAGGCACCAAAAGCCTGGATACATTGCCTTGAAGGAAGCCTTCAAAACACAGGAGGTAATTCAGTGCCCTAAAGGTTTTACCTGGGACTGGTGTGTGGGTGGGCCGAGACCTGATCCTCCCCGGCCAGCTGGGATTTCCGGGGGACTCTCTGAGAAGCGGAAATCTTTCCGAGCTTTCGGGTCAGTTCTCTCATCCACGCCAGGGTCTACAATTACATTAAAACATCATCTGTGAGCCCCTGTAACTATGCCATCATGCACACAGACCCGTGTCTTCACAGTCTGAGACCTTCAGTAAGGGATCACTGGTGTGGCCTGCAGAGGCTGAGCCCAGAGGTATCAGCTGGACTGATTATACAAAGAGCCCTCCCCCACCACTCAGTGAATCAGAACCCAGAAGGTAAAAATAAGCCCAGACTGGGATAATAATCTTCCCTGCTACATCCTACCACATCCCACATCGGGCTGGGAAAACAGATAGATCAACCCAAGTACGCGGTGGCAGGTGACACTTCTAAGGACACACTGCAGCTGTGAAATGTCCTAACAGCCAAAGAGGAAACTCTGAACTGGGAATGGGATCATGCCTTTCCCTCCACATAGATTTCTTGTCCTACTAGAATATAACCCAGACTCCTTGCCATACAACTAGCAACTATGACTCTCAACCAAGTCTGCCCATTAGACTCATCTGGGGTGTATTATATTAAAAAAAAATTCCCAAATCCCTCATTGTAACTTAAATCAGAATTCCTGAGGTTAGGACTCGGGATTGGCTTGAGCGCCTCTGCAGTCATGTCTGAGATCCACCTGTTGGAGGCAGGCACACAGGCTAAAACTGATCAGCTTTGTGAGCTGGAAGACCACGCTTTCACCATGCCCCTGTGTGACCGCATGCCTCTACCTGGCCACAGCTGTGTGCCCACAGGCCAATCAGACTAATTAACCACTCCCCTTTGGAAGTGGATTAAAGGCCTGGGACAAGGTGGGCCCAGCCCCCTTTTTTTTTTTTTTTTTTTTTGGTCCCTTTTTCCTTCTACCCTGGACCTTTGGGGCATGTGGCCTTCAGGCCACCTGCTCCATGCTTTCTGGCCTGCATGCTCTTCCATGTGGCTGGTATGAATCCAGATTTCCCTTTCTCTCTTTTGGATAGGGCCCTCACTCTCCTATGCATTTCTCCCACTGAATAAGATGCTTAAAACTTATCATGCTGCCTCGTTCATTTATGCTAGCATTCAGAATTCTTCCCTGAATATGAGGCAAGAACCCACTGGCTCATGAAGGGGTATGTCTCCGATTACACACCCTCTGTGAGTGACTATGGCTTTCATACTGAGAAACATGGCTCTCAAAAATCACAGACGAGCAGAAACTTTGTGGTCTGCAGTTATATCGGTAAGCACCCAACACCCGACTCTGGCTGGGAGGACCTGAGGCAGAAGCAGCTTCTATTACAGCCCTGGCACACGGCTTCAGGTGAGGGCTTTGGAACAAACATTTTGTGTATTTCTCTATGGTCCCCTTCTCAGTCCACACCTGATGTTGACCCCTGAGCACACAGCCTTGCTTTGCTTTGAACCTACCAAAAACTCGGGTTTTATGAGTTTCACCCAAACTCCACCCTTTAGCCAGACTCCAAAAATCCCAACTTTTTCTTTGCTTGCTGAGCTGCCCCATGGGTCCCTGGTGTGTAGCCTTTCTGCATGCAAAGAATGAGCCAACAAATTTGACCCCGTCGGATTGTTTGCTTATCACTCTTAAGCTATTGGCTAAGACAGCAATAAAATGCAAATCATGGCCTGCTTCCTTATTCCAACACTTCTGTGGCTAAGACAGCTCGCAGTGAACCTGTTTGGTGGGTACAGAATATTAAACCTTATCTTTGTTCTTACCTGGAAACTTTCTAAAGTTAACATTCCCACTAGGTTTATTTTCAGCGTTCTTATATTTCTTCTTCAGTTTTGATCCAACAAATCCATTTTTTAATTCCTAGGAATGAATAGATTGCATCTCAATCTCTTGACTATGTCCACTTAGAATGGGAAAATTAAAAGTTATATAATACAGATAGTGCCATGATGTGCATTTCTTACTTGAAAGCATTCATACAATCTCTGGAGTCTGAGTAAACAGCAGGACCACCAGATCTAGGGGCAGGGGTGGGGTCAGACTCAGAGGGGGCTTCTGTATACTACCTGCCCACACACAATCCTTAAACAGTCTTCTCTTTGACTTTCTCCCCCATGCACTTTGACCTTCACAGCTGATTCAAGTCTGAGCGCCTGCTGATATCCCTGGGCTCAGCCTCTGCAGGCTACCCCAGCCCAGTGAAGACCCCTGCCTTGACTTAAGACCCATGCCATGCCTGAACCCACTGCTGTGGTCCCACAGCTTTCTCTTCTTGCCTCAGATCCGCTAATGGGCTTAAGCGACAACTCCGGAAACCTCTTCTGTTGCTTGGTTGGTTGCCTTGTTACGTCTAGTCCATCCTCTGTCCCTGCTCCTTGAATCTATTCCACTGATGCCCACAACCCATGCATCCTTTTTAGGTTGAGTTGACTCCCTAAGGAGGTGAGGCTTTGCAGATATAGTCCTGCATTGCCTGAGGACGGACTGCATTCTGAGATATGCTTCATTAGGGGATGCTGTCATTGTGCAATCACAAACTAAGACAGCCGCGATGTCAACTGAGACAACCTCATGGGACCACCATCGTATATGCAACGATCATTGGCCACGCCACGAGGCAGCACACAAGCATGTTTGGAGATGAAGACTTCAACATAATAGAAGTCAACACTCAGAGGGCTTCTACTAGCCTGATGCATCTGTTCACTAAATTTGCACTCACCATGCTCTCCTGCCTGCTCCCAAGAAAGGCAACGAGGATGGTAGCCAAGCCCTCAGCCACTCTGCAGCTTACAGTGCGTGGAAGACAGATGAGGACCCAAGTGATCACAGGATGGAAGCATTTTATAGGAGGAGGAAGGCCTGGGTGCTCCATAGCAGTAACGGAGTTCAACATATAGTTAGGTAAGCAGGAGAATGTGCTACGAGAGGGAGGGCCACAGACAAAGCAAGCAAAGCTGACCAGGGACAGAGGACACATGGATGGCAGCAGGCTGAGGGCTTCTGATCCCTCCAGTAGGTAAGGGGCAGTTGCTGAAGCCAACATTGCCAAGCAGGAATTCTCATCTGAGGAGGAGGAGGGACTGACTACACATCAGTGAGCATGCGCTGCAATGGTTAATCCCAACTTCAATTCCAAGTACCTGACGGTGAGCAGGGAAAATATGCCCACTGAGAAAGAGGACTCGAGAAGAGGCTGACCGTCTGAACGCACTAGATCACTACTTGCCTGCTTTGAAGATCCTCTGAGGACATTTTCACCGCTTTCTTCGGAAGAGACTGAGGTGGGTGGTTCATAGTCAACCTGGAACACCTTTGTTACAATCCCACTCTGTCGACAGTCTCCTCTGGAAATGATTTAAGAGAAAATAAAAAATCTGTTACACAAAGATTCAAAGAAAAGGTGACAAGTGATTAAGATGAGTTTAACATCCTTTAGGTTTCTTTTTTTTTTTTTTTTTTTTTGACAGGTAGAGTTAGACAGTGAGAGAGAGAGAGACAGATAAAAAGGTCTTCCTTCCGTTGCGTCACCCCCCAAATGGCCGCCAAAGCTGGCATGCTGCACCAATCCAAAGCCAGGAGCCGAGTGCTTCTCCTGATCTCCCATGCAGGTGCAGGGCCCAAGCACTTGGGTCATCCTCCACTGCCTTCCCGGCCACAGCAGAGAGCTAGACTGGAAGAGGAGCAACCGGGACAGAATCCAGCGCCCCAACCGGGACTAGAACCCAGGGTGCCAGTGCCACAGGCGGAGGATTAGCTTAGTGAGCTGCGGCGCCGGCCATCCTTTAGGTTTCTTAATCCGTTAATATTTTACATTGGAGAAATCAAAATGCAACTTTATAGAAAGTTCTTTGTTGTGGGTGCTGTCCCGTGTGTTGCTGGACATTTAGCAGTGTCCCTGGCCTCTGGGATGAGGTGCTGCTGGCACACTATCACCCCAGCTGCGGCAGCCCAGACTGTCTGCAAATATCCCCGGAGCTGCCTGAGAACACTGCTGAGCACCTGTAGGTCAGGGACACAAAGGAGTCGAGTGGAAAACACCTGCCCAGGCATAGCTTTTCAAATACAAGGCTTGTCATTTGAACAGGGTCATACCACAGCCATCTTTCAGCCCTCTGTTAAGAATCTGATAACAGGCCGGCACCGCGGCTCACTAAGCTAATCCTCCGCCTGCGGCGCCAGCACACCGGGTTCTAGTCCTGGTCGGGGCACCGGATTCTCTCCCAGTTGCCCCTCTTCCAGTCCAGCTTTCTGCTGTGGCCCAAGAAGGCAGTGGAGGATGGCCCAGGTCCTTCTGGGCCCTGCACCCGCATGGGAGACCAGCAGGAAGCACCTGGCTCCTGGCTTCGGATCAGCGCAACACGCCGGCCGCAGCGGCCATTAGAGGGTGAACCAACAGTAAAGGAAGACCTTTCTCTCTGTCTCTCTCTCTCTCACTGTCTACTCTGCCTATCAAAGAAAACAAAAAAAGAATCTGATAACAAACAACAATAACAATGATCTCTGATCATCACAACAGCTGTCAAGTACATTCTAGCAACCTTCGTTAACAAAGGAGGAACCAAAAATCAGAAGGCCACCCAATTTCATAGAGGTTGCACAAAGAGGAAACGATAAAACCTGGATTAAAATCCAGACCCTCTGGGGCAGGTGCTGTGGCACAGCAAGTAAAGCCACCGCCTGCAGTGCTGGCATCCCACGTGGGCATCGGTTCGAGTCCCAGATGCTCCACTTCTGGTCCAGCTCTCTGCTATGACCTGGGAAAAGAGCAGAAGATGGCCCAGGTCCTTGGGCCCCTGCAACCACATGGGAGACCCAGAAGAAAGTCCTGGATCCAGGCTTTGGATTGATGCAGCTCTGGCCATTGCAGCCATTTGGGAAGTGAACCAGTGAATAAAAGACTGACTTTCTTTTTTTTTTTTTTTAATTTTTTAAAGATTTATGTATTTATTTATTTGAAAGAGTTACACAGAGAAAGGAGAGGCAGAGAGAAAGAGAGGTCTTCCACCCGATGGTTCACTCCCTGTTGGCTGCAACGTCTGGAGCTGTGCCAATCTGAAGCCAGGAACCAGGAACTTCTGAGTCTCCCATGCAGGTGCAGGGGTCCAAGGACTTGGCCCATCTTCTACTGCTTTCCCAGGCCACAGCAGAGAGCTGGATTGGAAGTGGAGCAGCTGAGTCTCCAACCAGCACCCATATGGGATGCCAGCGCTTCAGGCCTGGGTGTTAACCCACTGCACCACAGCGCCGGCCCCAAGACTTGACTTTCTCTCTGTCTCTGTCTCTCTCTGCCTCTGGTTCTTTGTAACTCTGCCTTTCAAATAAATAAATTTAAGAAAAAATAAACCCAGACCCTCAGTTCTCCCAAGTCCTGTCCTCTTTCCATATCCCAAGTTACCTCTCTCAAAACACTTTCTTTCTGGCCTCTGTTGCTGTTGACGGATGTGACGTCTGCACGTTCTCTACACACAGAATATCCTGTACTGAGTCCCGGAATGCATCTCCATCCCAGGTTGGATAGAAAGACCTCCAGGAAGGAAGTTAATAGTTTAGGGTACGTTCTACATTCCAAGCAGCTGCAGAATGCAGGGAGATGCCCGGGGAACTCACCATTAAGTTTGTTTTATGAACCACTGTAGCAAAATTGCAAAATCCCTCATGGTTCTGCTAAAGAAAACAACTGTTCTTGGAAGACTCTAAGTCCCCCAACTACCTGCCTTCATTACATCAACATCTGATGACCTCTGAGAGGATCCCGAGTTCCCGGCCCCTCCTGTCACCTGCCGCCTTTCCTGACCATTCTCCGATGTGACACTCACAGATACATGGCCACAGGGAAGCACACATACCAGTCTCTGGCTACAGAGCTTCACAGAGTATCTTCTTTTTATGCCAGCTGTGCTTTATGTTGTTACTCCCTTCATCTTAGGATACCATGCTTTAATAGAAGTGTATTTCCTAAAAGTGTGTCCTTCAAAGTTCTACCAGTGAAAACATTTCCCCCAGTGGCTTATGTCAGTTGTGGTCAATTTCGGGTACCTATTGGAATCCCCTGAAAACTTTAAAATACTGATGCCCAAGTCATTCCAGAGGATTGCTATTTAACTAATCTAGGGCATGGCCTGGATGTGGGGGGAATTCTGCAAACTCCCTGGGGAGTTCTAATGCACACCGTGGTTGACTGTTATTCTAATGGGCCCCATGCACTGAGCCTTCCAATATCTGTGCCTTTGAAGAATCCTCTTCTACATTGCCTCTGGGTGGGGCCATGTGACTTGCTTTTGGCCAATGAAACATTAGGACAGGGACATCAGCAAGTTAAGCAACTGCTTGCAACACGGGCATCCCATATCACAGTGCCCATGCGAGGCCCTGCTGCTCTGCTCCCAGCTGAGCTCCCTGCTAATGCGCCTGTGAAGCCAGTGGATGTTGGCCCAACTGCTTGGGCTCCTGCCACCCAAATGGGAGACCTGGATGGAGCTCCTATCCCAGCCACGGCTGTTGTTGGGGAGTGAATCAGCCAATGGAAGATCTCTGTCACTCTGCCCTTCAAATATAGACATTCCTTTTTTTAAAAAAAAAAATTACCATATGCAACACAAGCAGAGACCAAGAAAATAGCTGAAATAGATGTGTGGCGGGGCTTGCCTTTTCTCTCACTGCTTTTGCACTGGGACACTATGAGGAAAAATCTCAGCATAGCCCACTGCAGACACATGGCTCAGCCAACAGCCAGCTTCAGCCACCAGAGCAAGTCAAGCTCTCAGACCACGAGGACGCCAGTGCTCCCAGGGCAGGCCAGCAGAAGAACCGCACTGCCGAACGTACCTCAAAGAGCTGACGTGCAGAACACTGAGTAATGGAAACGAATGCCTTTCAGAGTGGTTTGTTATGCAGGAACAGCCCAGGGTGAGCAGCACTGGTTACATGATCATTTCAGCGGTCCTTTGTGGGGAGCAACTCGGACTAGACTAAGTTACTGGAATTAAGACTTATTCTATGCATCTGCTCTCCCACTATATGGCGCTGGGAGAGGAGGAAACAGCTTCTACGCAGCTGCCTCCAGTTCGACCAATAACCTGCAGGAGCTGATCCTGCTCCTGATTGGAGGAGAGCAGCGTGCTCGGCACGTGGGTAGCAGAGTTGGGATTGGTGGAAGAGGACTATAAAGGAGGAGAGAGACAATATGCACCAGGAACATCTAAGGGGAACATCCGGATAACATCTGAGCAGCCCCCGAGAGAGCCGGCCGGCAGTGTGCCGCTCCCCCGCGGAAGTGGGGAAAGTGGCAGGGGGAGCCGCCCCTCCACAGAGGTGGAGGGATCGGCAGCCAACCCGGGAAGAACCAGCAGCAAACCCGGGAAGGGCTGAGCAGACGAAAGAACAGCGCAGGGTCCTGTGTCGTTCCTCCGCGAATGGGGGAGCGACAGTCCTTCACCTTCTTTATTACATTGTTTATTATTATTATTTTAAAGATTTATTTATTTATTTGAAAGTCAGAGTTAACAGAGAGAGGAGAGGTAGAGAGAGAAAGAGGTGTTCCATCTGCTGGTTCACCCCCTAGTTGGTGCAATGACCAGAGCTGCACCGATCTGAAGCCAGGAGCCAGGAGCTTCTTCCTGGTCTCCCGCATGGGTACAGGGGCCCAAGGACTTGGGTCATCTTCTACTGTGTTCCCAGGCCATAGCAGGAAGCTGGATCAGAAGAGGAGCAGCCGGGTCTTGAACTGGTGCCCATATGGGATGCCTGTGCTTCAGGCGGCAGCTTTACCTGCTACGTCACAGTGCCAACCCTATTATTATTATTATTATTATTATTACCGTGTTACAAAAATAACTCTCACTGCTAAATTCTGGAAGCTACAAATGTTATCAAGAAAACAGCAAGCATACATGATTGTATCACTGGAGGCAAAGGCTACTCAAGTTTTTATCTTTTAGTCTTTGTACAGTTTTAAACATACTTAAAATAATACAGTATAATCTTGTATCCTAATTTTTTAATTTTTTTTTTTTTGACAGGCAGAGTGGACAGTGAGAGAGAGAGACAGAGAGAGAAAGGTCTTCCTTTGCCGTTGGTTCACCCTCCAATGGCCGCCGCGGCCAGCGCGCTGCAGCCAGCGCACCGCGCTGATCCGGAGGCAAGAGCCAGGTGCTTCTCCTGGTCTCCCATGGAGTGCAGGGCCCCAGGACTTGGGCCATCCTCCACTGCACTCCTGGGCCATAGCAGAGAGCTGTCCTGGAAGAGGGGCAACCGGGACAGAATCCAGCGCCCCAACCAGGACTAGAACCCAGTGTGCTGGCGCCACAAGGCGGAGGATTAGCCTATTGAGCCGCAGCGCTGGCCCTGTATCCTAATTTTTACACTTGTTATATCATAGTTTCCTATATCATTCAAAACTTCATGAAAATTTTTCTTAATGTTAATAACCTTCGACTGTTAACAGTCTCATGTATGTTTGTCTCCTGACTAAGAAATCGATTACCTTAAGTAACTAGAAATAGATTTGAATGAAGCAGAATTTCCATAAAGAATTATTTTATTATAAATTTACAGAAGCACTAATTGAGTTGAAAATCAAAAATTTTTGTAGAAACACTTTCCCTAAGTTGAGCATATCTGAAATACTGTAGCAGTTTCTTCATTCTCTCAAATAAATAAAATAATTTTTTAAAAGATTTCTTTATTTATTTGGAAGTCAGAGTCACAGAGAGAGGGACAGACAGAGAGAGATCTTTCATCTGCTGGTTCACTTGCTAACTGGCTGCAATGGCCTGGGCTGTGTCAGGCCAAAGCCAGGAGTCAGGAGCTTCTTCTGTGTCTCCCACCTAGGTGCAGGAGTCCAAACACTTGGGCCATCTTCTGCTTTCCCAGGCATATTAGCAGGGAGCTGGATCAGAAGTGGAACAGCCAGGAAATGAACTAGTGCCCATATGAGATGCCAGTGTCGCAGGCAGCAAATCTACCTGCTATGCCATAACACCAGCCCCTAAATAAATGCTTTTTACCCCTAGTGCCTAATGCTGTAAGCAGGCCCCAGTAGAAGCTGTGGATAGCAGTCTAATGAAGAAGCATGTAATGCCTATGTCATCTGATGAGTTAAAAACATCTTTCAGAAGAGTCTAAAACTACGGTCATTGTGCCACTCTCCATCCCACTGCATGCCCACTAAGTACCTATCCCTGTGTGCATGCCCGGCGGTGTCTTGGCGGCCACATCAAGTGCCCACCCCTCAAATAGCTTCTGAATTTTTAATGGATCCGAGATGATTTGTTTGGACAGAAATGATCTGGCAAGTGAGAAAAGGCCACAAATTCCAATGTTCAATAAAAAATATAATATCTATGAAAGGATTGTTTCGCTTCATTTTAATTATTTAATTTCCAGATGCCAAAGCAATCATCTTTAATGTAGGATCTGCAGCATGAGGTGGACATTTGGTGCTGTGGGTACGATGCTGTTTAGGGTGCCTGCATCTCGTATCCAGGTGCCTGGGTTCAAGTCCCTGATCCACTCCCAGTTCCAGCTTCCTCTTCCTGCTGATGCACATTCAGGGAGGGAACACATAATGGCTCAAGCAGTTGAGCCCCTGTTGCCCACGTAGGAGACTTAGACTGAGTTCCTGGCTCCTGGTCTTAGCCTGGTCCAGCCCTGGTTGTGGTTGTTGTGGGCATCTGGGGAGTGAACCAGTGGATGGAAGATCTCTCTCTCTCTTTCTCTGTCACTCTGCCTTTCAAATAAATAAATCTTTAAAAAGAACACAAAAGTTACCTATATAGGGGCGGTGCTGTGGCTTAGTGGGTAAAGCCACCACCTGCAGTGCTGGCAACCCATATGGGTGCCGGTTTGAGTCCTAGCTGCTCCACTTCTGACCCAGCTCTCTGCTATGGCCTGGGAAAGCAGCGGAGGATGACCCGAGTCCCTGGGCCTCTGCACCCACATGGAGACCCAGAAAAAGCTCCAGGCTCCTGGCTTCAGATTGGCGCAGCTCTGACCGTTGTGGCCAGTTGTGAAGTGAACCAGCAGATGGAAGCCCTCTCTCTCTCTCTCTCTCTCTCCCTCCCTCTGCCTCTCTGCCTCTCTTTCTCTCTGCGTAACTCTTTCAAACAAAATAAATCTTTTTTTAAAAAGTTACCTATGTATCCTGAAATGAAAAATAATCATTAGCGCTCTGATTCTCTTAAGAAGAAAAATAAAATTGAGACACCACCTTGTTACATTATACATTAATTTGATGACTGTGTCCTTAACTTACTTAGAGACTGCAACAGCTTTCACTTGTATTTTTCCATCAGGCAGGGTAATGGGTTTTGTATACTTCAATGTATTGTTCTCACCATACCCAATTCTCTTTATAAATTCAGGTTTGCTGCCATCCAGGGTATAATATATGTTGACATCTGGGGTGTCTGAAAAAAACAAAACAGGATATCTGTAAGGAGCAGTAAAGTATCAGGTCCATGAATAACACCTGCAGGTCGGGTACTCTGGAAGATTTTCTATACACTGTGGAAATGAACACTAATAATTAACAATAATTCATTCTTTCTCTGTGTCGGCACTGTGCTTTTTATGAACTGGCTCATTTTACCTGCTGTTCCCATTTTATATCCATTTCACAGATGATGTAACTGAGCCTTGGAGAGATGCTGAAGCTTGCTAAGTAACAGGAGTTGTGGTTCGACTCTGCTGGGCTGGCTCCATACGCTATGCTGTTGAGCCAGCACCTGTTGTGCCTCGCCAACAGGGCACTGATACGCATGGAATAGGAGTCAGTTTTAAGATAACAATACCCACAAAGTACAAGCTAAGTTTTCTTTTTAAAGATTTTATTTATTTGGGCAGGCGCTGCGGCTCACTAGGCTAATCCTAAACCTGCAGCGCCAGCACCCCAGGTTCTAGTCCCAGTCAGGACACCGGATTCTGTCCCGGTTGCCCCTCTTCCAGGCCAGCTCTCTGCTGTGGCCCAGGAGTGCAGTGGAGGATGGCCCAAGTGCTTGGGCCCTGCACCCCATGGGAGACCAGGAGAAGCACCTGGCTCCTGGCTTCGGATCAGCACAGTGCGCCGGCCGTAGCACACCAGCCGCAGCGGCCACTGGAGGGTGAACCAACAGAAAAGGAAGACCTTTCTCTCTGTCTAATCTGCCTGTCAGAAAAAAAAAATATTTTATTTATTTGAAAGGCAGAGTTACAGGGAGAGAGGAAGAGGAAAAGACAGAGATGGGTCTTCCATCCACTGGATCACTCACCAGATGGTTGTAAAGGCTGGGGCTGGGCCAGGCCAAAGTCGGGAGGCAGGAGCTTCTTCTGGGTCTCCCATGTGGATGCAGGGGCCCAAGAACTTGGACCATCTTCTGATGCTTTTTCTCAAGTTCATTAGTGGGGAGCTGGATCAGAAGTGGAGCAGCCAGGACTCAAACCAGTGCCCACATGAGATGCCGGCATCATTGACGGCACCTTTACCCACTATGCCACAGTACCAGCTCCAGAAGCTAAGTTTTAATTTTTGAGCATCTCTTAAGAATCCTCTATTATATTTTATTTGAACTTGGTAAATGATCCCTATACTTTATAGGAAAAAATTAAAGGTAATAAACTCAAGATTCCAAAGGTTCAAAAGGGATACACAACGAAAATTCTCCCTCCTACCACAGAGGCATCCAATGGTATGTTGAGTATCCTTAAAAAAATTTTAATATCCATAGAAAGACCTATGCATATATTCTTATTTACCCACTTTTTTCACATCAGTGGTGGAATACCATCACTCAGTCCACACATTTCCATTTTCATTTAACAGCACGTCTTGGATATCGTCCTACATTGGCACACAAAGGTCTTCACTCTCTGTTAAGGTTACATCACAATCTCTTGCAGAGTTGAAAGATAGTTAACCAATTTCCTACAGATGGATAGGTAGGCTTGTTCATTGTCATTTTCTTTATTTTTATTTTGCAATTACAAGTATTCTTATGGATAACCTTGTAAAGAGTTTTCTTGGGGCTGGCATTGAAACAGGGGGGTTTAGCTGGCATTGAAACAGGGCAGCCCACAGTGCCAGCATCCCATGTGATTGCTGGTTCACGTTCTGGCTACTCTACTTCCCATCCAACACCCTGCTAATGGCCTGGGAAAGCAGCAGAAGATGGCCCAAGTGCTTGGGCCCCTGCACCCACATGGTATACAAGGAAAAAGCTCCTGGCTCCTGACTTCAGATCAGCTCAGCTCTGGCCATTGTGGCCACTGGGGAGTGAAACAGCAGATGGAAGACCTTTCTCTGTCTCCCCTCTCTGTATATAACTCTGCCTCTAAAATAAATAAATTTAAAAAAAAAAAAAAAAAGCATTTTCATGAGGGCTGGTGCTACGGTATAGCAAGTTAAGCCTCAGCCCGCAGTGCCAGCATCCCATGTGGGCACCAGTTCATGTCCCAGCTGCTCCACTTCTGATCCAGCTCTCTGCTGATGCACCTGGGAAAGCAGTGGAGGATGGGCCAAGTACTTGGGCCTCTGCACCCACATGGGAGACCCAGAAGCAGCTCCTGGCTCCTGGGTTCAGTCTGGCCCAGCCCTAGTCGTTGCAGCCTTTTGGGGAGTGAACCAGAGGATGGAAGACCTCCGTCTCTCTGTCTCTACCTCTCTTTGTACCTCTGCCTTTCAAATAAATAAAATAATTTTTTAAAAAAAAATCATGTTAGCTGTTAAGATAAAGGAGGTCACAGTATAACATCTTAAAAGTCTTGGTCTAGGGGTCATACTAGAAATGTAAATAATTAGCATACAATTTATTTACTAAAGTACATAATTGGAATCTCAAAGTCTTTTTTTATACAAATGCTGCTTCATATTACCTACAGAAACTAGTTTCTTATTTTAAGTGTATACACATATACAAATATAGATGTGGGTTTGAAGTATATTCAGTACCAAAAAATACAGTTGCTGTTTTATTTCTGTAATAATAGCTAAGATTCGCTTTGGCATTACTGCCTGCCAGAGGCCGTACACCTCATGTGTATGCCAGCTCACCTAACAGTCACAGTGGCTCTAAGCGGTGGGTGGTATTATCTTATCTTTACATCACAATGAAGAAACCGAGACTCAGAAAGGCAAAGAAATGTGCCCCAGGTCACCAGAAGTTGTCAACGCTGCGACTCAACCTCTGATCTGTCTGACTGGAAAGTCTGTGAGTAGATCAAATTTATTATCCCAGGAAAATAATGGGCAGGGGCGTCCAGGAGCATCTGAGTAGGCACTGGGACATCTGACCTTGGGTGGCTTAGGGAGGAAAGGCAATGCTACAACTAAACACCAGCAGAAGCGCAAGGCTGATCCGACCTAACTGCATGAACCTAAATACACAGCACTTTATACACCATCCACGTCCAGCACTGCTCAAATCTTGGAAGTTTTCAACTCCAAAGTCCTGACTATAGAAAGCACGCCCAGAGAAATCAGCTCCCAGATAAACACAGAAAATAATAATGTCATTTTAAGCCATTTCAGATACACGCGACTCCTACCTGATTTCATTTCCAAGAGAGTGTTGTTGTCGATTTCATGGTTTGCTCTTCCCGGCTGGGGCACTCGCAGTGGAATGATCTGAGGGACACACACTGAACCAGCCGTCATCTCCTCTCCTTGCATGGAAAACATTAGGGAAAAAAAGACATCCCAACGTGCACTTAGGCCCAAATATAGACGCTGAAGAGCAACATAAATGCAGCAAAAGTGGTAAAATCTAAAGCGAACACCGCTAATATGCAACTGCAAATATTATTCAATTTTCAACTGAAGTAATCATGATATGTGAACTAAGTTTGTGCTGTTGAAGTCCTTTGTGAAATTTTAACTGTCTACATCAGGGGTGGAGAATGTCATTTGTTCTGGCCCTGTCAAGGTAACCACAGGCAGGACTCAAATTCAATAAACTTATAGCAGGCTAATTTTTAAGTTGATAATTTTGTATGGCCCACAAATGATGGATAAAAAAAAAAAAAAGATTCCCCCACCCCTACAAACTAGTTCTGAGAAAGGAACAAGAATGGATAAAATGGGGGATAAAAGAGTCATTTTAAATGGGCAGATTAAATAAATAAGGCAGGGGCTGGTCCTGTGGCACAGTGGGTTGAGCTGCCACCTGCGACACCCGCATTCCATATCAGAATGCCAGTTGGAGTCCTGGCTGCTCTACTTCAGAGCCAACTCCCTGTTAACACTCCTGGGAAAACAGTGGAAGATGGCCCAAAGTGCCTGAGCTCCTGCCACCCGTGTAGGAAACACACATGGAGCTCCAGGTGCCTGGCTTCGGTCTGCCACAGCCGGAACCGTTGTGGTCATTTGGAGGATGAATCAGCAGATGGATCTCTTTCTTTCTGTGTCTTTCCCGCCACCCCTCTCTCTGTCACTGTGCCTTTCAAATAAATAAAATAACCCTTTAAAAAATTAGGCAGAGCAAAGACCATCGCTAACATTCTGACCTCAGTTCCTTCTGGATCAATACCGTTCCCTGCCTTTGCTAACTGTGCCACCTCGGCCTGGGAAAAATTCATTACACACGCAGAACAAAAATAACTCTGTATGTAGCATGAAATGTTAATTTACAACCAACTCCTCTGGGAAAGCTCCAGGTCCTTGGCCCTACAAATGTCACCAGAAATTATTTCTAAAAGCTGTAAAGATATTTTAGGACAGCAGGATATTACTTCTCAGCAGAAAGGAAGCTGGTACAGATACAAAAAGTACCCAGCAGGGGCCTGTGATGTGGTACAGCGGGTTAAAGCCCTGGCCTGCAGTGCCGGCATCCCATTAAGGAGCCAGTTCAAGTCCTGGCTGCTCCACTTCCGATCTACTGGGAAAACAGTGGAAGATGGCCCAAATCCTTGGGCCCCTGCACCCACGTGGGAGACCTGGAAGAAGCTCCTGGCTCCTGGCTTTGGATTGGCTCAGCTCCGGCCATTGCAGTCGTTTGGGAAGTGAACCAGCTGATGGAAGACTCCTCTGTCTCTGGTTCTACCTCTCTCTGTAACTCTGTCTTTCAAATAAAATAAATCTTTAAAAAAAAATTTTAAAAGAAGTACCCAAGAAACATGTTTCCCAATCAATTTACTGTACTTATAAATAACTGAATACCAGCATGAAATCCTTATTGGTCTTTTTTTTTTTTTTTTTGCTGGAGGGGGTGGGGGCTCAATTTTTTAATGTATGCGCTTGAAGGGAAAAAATTCCTCATTGTAACAGCAACCATTTGCATCTCTGTACTGCCTTTCCCAATTTCACTGATAATGGACACATAGGCTTTATTCCACTATAATCTAGATATCCATCCAATTCTTAGAGTCTACTTCTTGCACCTTCACTTTATTATTTACAATTGCTCTTGTGCTTTTTATTTAAAAAATCAATTTGCAGTTAGGCTATTTCCAGCATCTCTTGGGTTTTAGTTGCTGCAGTTCTACTAATGCTGTTCTTTTTGGCCTGAGTGTTGCCAGAGGCTGTAATTCCTCCAAGTGGAAGAACTAAACCTAACATCTTCTTGTTCGACAGTTCCAGACTGACAGCCAAGAATATAAACCACAGCATAGCAGTCGCCCCTGGAAACCGGCGGGTGGACTCGGGGGGTGGGGGGACCTGCCCGTACTCACGTGACCATTCAAGAGGAGGAGGCAGTTAAAATAAAATTTTTTAAATAGTTGAAAATAAAAATATTTAGGGAGGGAGTCGCACGTTGCAACCAGTAGCTGCCGTTGGGAGTCTGGGGAGGCCAATGGGGCCCTCGCCAAGAGGATCCGGAATCAGGCGGATCGGCTGGGTCCTAGCGGAGGGGTTGGTCACCAGCATCCCGCAGTGCCCACCCGACCGCTCCCTGCATCTGCCCCGGCCCCTTGCCGACCAGATCCGGAACGCGTCTGCTCCTAGCCCTCGCCCACCAAGGACAGCTCGGCTGGAATGAGGATGCCCTCTTCCTTCTGCAGCCAACAAGACCGAGGTCAGAACTTCCAGAGCACCTCCGCCGCCCACAGCAGGGTCGCGCGGGTCGCTCACCGCCACTCGCCTCCTTCGCTCGGGCCCAGGTTACCACCGACGCTTCGAGCCGCGCCCCGCCCTCTGGGAACTAGGCAGATGATTGGCGGAAACGCGGCTCCCTAGCAACCAGCCCCGCCCATGCCGCTGGCGTGGAGACCCACGCGCGCCTGGAGCGCCTTTCCCACGGCTTTGTCGGCGGCGTCCAAGAATATGCCTGCTCGGAGGTTGCAAAATATTGAAAAGGTGACTTCCCAGCGTAGAATGAAGGAACCAGGCTCTTTCTTCCCACAAGGGGAGGGACATCCTGGACAGCGAATATAAGGAACTGTAGAGAGTCGGTCCGAGTGCTGGAACAGGCGCGGCTTGGCCGCCCCAAGCCGACGGGCCAGGAAGGACCGGCCGCGACACGAGGAAGAAGGCCCCCTAGCCCGGCCCTGCGTTGTCTGCCGCCGGCTCCAGGGTTCCCCCGTTGGGTCTCTAGCGGCTCGGTGCACCTCTCCCCAGACGGAACGCGAACTGCGCCCTCATGGCTGAAGTGAAGGTGAAGGTGCAGCCGCCTGACGCGGATCCTGTCGAAATAGAAAACAGGTAAGCCGGGAACTGGGTTCCCGGCGCAGGACGCCTTGTAGGCAGCCAGCTATTTGGGCAGCTGGACCCCTTCTCTAGGCTCCCTGGACCCCGGCCAGAGCAGGTTGGGTGAGCATGCGGGAAAGTGATGGTGGGTTCTGGACCCTCTCTCTCCAATCCGCTTTTTCCCTACGAGAAAAGTTCAAAACGGGGTTGACAGCTTGCAACTTGGAGTTAACTTTGGTCTGGGAAGTTATGAGTGTGTGTTCTGATCCAGGATCGCTCCTATTCCTGGGGACTCCTGAGACTGGACGTTTGCACTGAGTTGGGGTGCAGTTTGTGATTATAAATCCAGATTACGCCACACAGCTTCGTGTGAAATGTTAAAAAATATTTATTTGAAAGAGTTACATAGAGAGAGGGAAAGACAGAGAACTCTTCCATCTGCTAGTTCGCGCCCCAGATGGCTGCAATGGCCATGGCCGGGGCCAGGCCAGGACCTTCATCCAGGTCTCCCTTCTGGGTGGCAGGGGCCCAAGCACTTGAGCCATCCTCCATGCGTTTCCCAGGCCATTAGCAGGGGGCAGGATGGGAAATGGAGCAGCCGGACATGAACCAGTGCCCATATGTACGTCACCCACAAAGCCGGCCCCCAGTGTAAAGTATTGAACTTAAGGTTTTAGGGCGCCTAAAGCCTCTTCCAATTTTGATTATTTTGCCAGTGCTCTGTTATTTCTGTTTTATCACATGATTTTAAGAAGACCCTGACTTTCTCAAACTGCACAGGTAACGCATTTATTGATCCTAAGACAGGATTTGGACTTCTGTTGTTTGATAGGGATAATTCTAAAAACAGGCCTGAGGCCTGAGTTGTGGCACAGCAGGCAGAGTCACCCCCTGCAGCGCCGGCATCCCAAATGGGTTCTGGTTTGAGTCCCAGCTGCTCTACTTCTGATCCAGCTCCGTGCTAATGCGCCAGGGAAACGCAGTGGAAGATGGCCCAAGCGCTTGGGCCCCTGCTACCCTGAAGAAGTTCCTGGCTCCTGGCTCCTGGCTTCAGCCTGACCCATTGCTGGCTGGTGCAGTAAGAGGAGTGAACCAGCAGATAGAAGCTCAATCTCTCTCTCTCTCTCTACTCCGCATTTCAAGTTTAAAAAAAAAAAAAATTGGGCTTCCTATTAGCAATATTTGATTTGCCTTCTAACAGAGCTGTAGCTTAACTTTGTTTACTTATTTCATCTGAGAAAATTGATGTCTTAGCTAGAATATTTTTTCTGTGTTTTTATTAAACTTTTGCTCTAATTAAAAGTTCATATTAGCCGGCACTGCGGCTCACTAGGCTAATCCTCTGCCTTGAGGCACCGGCACACCGGGTTCTACTCCCGGTCGGGGCGCCAGATTCTGTCCCGGTTGCCTCTCTTCCAGGCCAGCTCTCTGCTGTGGCCAGGGAGTGCAGTGGAGGATGGCCCAAGTACTTGGCCCAAGTGCTGCACCCTATGGGAGACCAGGAGAAGCACCTGGCTCCTGCCATCGGATCAGCGCGGTGCACCGGCCATTGGAGGGTGAACCAACGGCAAAGGAAGACCTTTCTCTCTGTCTCTCTCACTGTCCACTCTGCCTGTCAAAAAAAAAAAAAAAAAAAAAAAAAAGTTCATATTGGTGAGGGATACTTCCCTTAAAATAACAATAATTTTAAAATCATGTGAATACATATATATAGATAGTGTCTTCCTCAATTTTTGTCATGCTTTCGTTCAAAACTAAATAGAAGCCTGGATTATCTGCCAAATGTGGGGGAGGAGGGACACAAACTGCTTTGCTCGTATTCCCCACAAACCCCACCCCCACCACTGCCTTTTGGAAGGTAAATGAGAATGGAATCGTTCTCCCTTTGTTTCTAGGATTATAGAATTATGCCAGCAGTTCCCTCATGGCATCACAGACCAGGTGATTCAGAATGAAATGCCTCACATAGAAGCGCAGCAGCGGGCTGTGGCCATCAACAGACTCCTGTCCATGGTAAGGGGAATCCAGCTAGTTCCTGTGATTCCTTATTTCTAGGTTTATTGCCCCTTGTCCGAAATACTTGGGACCAGGGAAGTTTCAGATCTTGGAGTTTTGGGGATTTTAGAATATTTCCATAGACTTTACTGATTGAGCATACCTAATCTGCAAATCCAAAATGCTCCAATATCTGGAACTTGTGAGCATCCTGTGGACACTCAGAAAGTTTCAGGATTTGCAGCATTTCGGATTTTGAACCAGGGATACTCAACCAGTGTGGCAGTGGTCAGTGCTGCCCAGTGTGTAGTTGTGGTGGTTACCCTTATGTATCAGCCTGACTAGGAGATGAGGTTCACAGGTACCTGGCCAGCCATTGTTTCTGAAGATGTCTGGAAAGATATTCTGGAAAAGGTTAGCATTTACATTGGTGAGCTGAGTGAAGCAGATGGCCCTACCCAGCGTGGTGGGCGTCATCCCATCCGTCGACCGCCTGAATAGATCACGAAGGTGGAGGTTACCGTCCGCCGGTTTGGTCTGGATGCTCGTCCCCCCTACCTTTGATCTATGCCTTCAGCTTTCCCAGCCTGGTATTGCAGAGGGCACATCATGGCACTTCTCAGCCTTCGTACTCTATATATAGAGATTCAAAGACACTTAAACCTTTCCTTAAACCATTCCCTTCAACCTTGAAGCCCAGGGGTTGGCAATTTTTTTTTTAATAAAATGCTAGATAGTATATTTTGGGCTTTGTGGGCCTTATGGTTTTTGCCACAATTACTCAACTCTGTCATTTTAGGAAGAAGCAGCCATGAGTGATGACATATAAATGGATGTGGCTGTGTTCCAATAAAAATGTCATTAATAAAAGCAAATGGTGGGCCAGATTGCCAGTCCAAGGGAACACAAGGGTTGAGGTTTTCTAGTCATTTCGCTGTGATACGGAAGGAGAGAGGAAGGGATTCTGGGAGGTTGTAGCAGTGGCAAATACTCCTTTTCGTCCTCTGGTTTCCCTCCCAGGCTTTTCCTTTCCGACTGAAGATTGTCCTCAGTGCCTCCCTCTCTCACCAACACTGCAGCCATCTACCCACTGCCGTAGGCTTCAGGTGTGGGAGAGCTATCAGACGATCACAAGCAAGGGAGTGGCTGTTAATAAGTGACAAAACAGTGCTGCTTTGGGCTCTGCTGCCGTGCTCAGATTTGATCCCCCATTTGCATTCCCACTGCGCCCTCTGTACTCAGGCTCTTGGCATTTGCCTGAACAGTTGCACTGGCATCCTCCCTGGCAGCCCCAACCGTGTCTGCCCCAGAGCAGCCAGCCTGATCTACCATAACTGCAGCTCTGACCAACTCACTCTCCCACCTAAAATCCACGTGCACTAGAGAATGAAGTCCGGGCTGCTGGGTTTCCACACTGAGCCCCTGCTTATCTCCTGCACCACTCTGCCTCACAGCTCCGACTTCAGAAGGGACAGGTTGTTTCTCATTTCCTGCCACATCATGTTGTTGGAAGCCTCAGGACCTTGGCTCCTGCTGTCCTCCATGCTTGGAATGCCCTTCCTTCTCCTCTTCACAGACTGCCTAGCTCCCTGCTGTCCTATAGGACCAAGCTCTCCCACTGTCTCCAGGAAGCCATTGGTGAACCCCCATATTGTGCCACAGACTCTTCCCTGAGTGCCTAACCACCCTTAATTTACCTTTGTCTTGATGCGAATCAGATGCTATTGAAGTTAGTTGTATATTTCTCTTTTAAAATTCGTGTTTCTCCCTGCAGACAAGCTATCCTAACACGGGGCACGGTACAGGGGTTCAGCAAATGTTTATAGGCTGAGTAAATGACTGGAAGGAGCCTCTGAATTGAGCTGTGTGGTCCTGCTTTGCCACTTGGTGGGAATAGGGGAGGGAGAGGGCCGTCGTTCCTCATCCATTTCTAGGTCACACGTCTGCCCAGTTTTAACACATGGAAACGGGTTCCCTCTCAGCCAAGGTTTCCCAACTGCAAGAAACCCAATGGGACCACCTTCGAGGTTCTCCCAAGTTCACATTCAAGGGATTTCAGAAGCATGGTAGAAAACACTGTATTTGACTTTTGATGTATTATATAAAAACAAGACTACTATAGGCCTTATTCATTGGTTTACCTTTCTACCTCATTTTCAGGTAACTCTGTAAGTTACACATATCAATAAGTATCACCACTAACTATATGAGTTTTATTTACTTGGACCATGGGATATTTATTCATATTTAGCCTTTTTTATTTCTATTATATATATAATAGTTGGATAGTTGAATTTGACTGTGGGTATTTACAATTCTAAAACTGCTTTTTAAGAATTCTGTATATATTGGTCATATAACCAAGCTGGGATGTAGCATATAGGAAGCTTTTATATTGGATATTTTAATTTGAAATGAAAAGGCTATTTTGAAAAATACGTTGTATGTGATATGTTGGTAAAAACTTGTCCCATGTGAGAACTGACCAGTAACCGTGCGAGGAAGGATATTTTAGTCTGTATAATACAAGATGTTAAAAGTCACTGGATTTGATTATCTCTAATATAATTAACTCCTATTTTCTATTAAAAAAACACTTTAGGGTCAATTGGATCTCTTAAGGAGTAATACAGGCCTTTTATATAGAATAAAGGACTCTCAGAATGCTGGGTAAGCACCTACTTTTAATTCTTAGAAAGTGTTAATTATTACAAAAGTAGTAAATGTGTTGGGAAAAAGCTGATGCAGAATTGCGTAGTGCAGACCTGTCCTGTACATCATCCCCACTCCTGTCATGAACTCCACTTCCCAGATTAACTGCTCCTAGTAGTTGGTGAATACGCTTTCTTCTAGTTATATATAAATACACATAAATGGTTATATATTTATATACTATGTATTTATATATAATCTTTTTTTTTTTTTTTAACAAAAATGGGACCATGCTATCCATGCTGTTTTATAACTTGTTTTTTTCACTTACTATATCTTGGACATCTTTTCATGTTGGTACATACAGCTCTGTCTCATTCTTTTTAAGGTAAGCCTTTCTTTTGGTGAATAAGTCAGTGTGATGACTGTGTCTGCTCATTCATTTACGTAGTGATGTAGATTGTTAGATTATCCTGTACCCCCTTGCCTTCCTCATTCTGTTTTATTTCCCTACAGTAAGATGAAGGGATCAGACAACCAAGAAAAACTAGTATATCAAATCATAGAGGATGCAGGAAATAAAGGTAAGCATGTGAGGACGAAGCAGCAAAAAACATTGTCTTGGAGGTTAGATACAAGGACTGAGATCCTGACTTTTCAGGGATTGGACTAGGGAGCAGATTAGTATGCTGCCCTTGGTTTTAAGAGGGAGAATAGGAAAATGACACACACATATAGCATACATGTCATACTCTGGAGGACACCCAAGACTGATGCTGTTGTTGCCTCCAGGGAGGCAGGAACTGGATAGCAATGGCCAGGGATGGAAAGACTTCTGAATTTTGAGCCACATAAATGAATTATCTGTTTAAAATAAATAAGTTAAAACTTAAGTGTTTTTAAAATCTTTGCTTTGTAATACATCCCCTTGAACAAGTTACTTAAACTCTGTGAGTCTTAGCTTCTTCATCAGTTCTGTAAATCGTGGATAGTAACACCTCTGGTTTTTGCAAGGACAAGATGGATGATTGGTATGGCACCCCCTGCTGTTGCGGTGTGTACTTCAGCAGCTCTCCTTCCCTCTCTCATAGAAGAACTGTATCAAGATTATAGTTACTGTCATTTTTTTAAGGGAAAAGGTTTATTGACGGGTGGGGGAAACCCGACAGGCTGCCTCCCTGTGTACAGAGAGAACAACCTATACTTATTATTATTTAGAGTATGTTGAGTATTGATGTTAGCTTGCAAATTTGGTGTGATCTAAAACGTATTAATTTGTGTATGTATTAGATTAACATTTTTAAAGTAATCTTAGGAGAAAGCATTCTCTATTAAAAAAAAACCATCCTATCTCATTATGCATCTACATTAGAAAGAAAATAAAGCAAAGTATATTTGTATACATTCCCTTTCCACATGTAACTTCTCACACAGGGCTTTAGCAACTGTAAGAACCACAGACTTCCATTTTCCATTGCACAGCTGCAGTGTTGTATAAAGAATGGACGTATGCGCACACGAGTATGGAACACAAGGGTGGTGGTGTTCCCAGCCGAGCATAGTGTTGACCCTGACCCAGATTTTACATTGCTTTTCACGTTTACTATCTAAAGAGAAAATATACAAAAATGAGGGAATGGAGAAGACCATTATAAATTAATTCAAAAGCATTCATGATTTTTTTCATTGCAGTTATTTCCTTTCTATACAGCTTTTAAAGGGTGCCACACGGAGATTCCAAGAAATTTTCAGTTAAAATGTAAAGCATATGACTTACTGTTTTGCCTACTTCCTTTACTTTATGCACAGGTCTTAACTCTATTTCAATTGGCCTTTTTTTTTTTTTTTTTTTTTGTAACATATTTACCTAAAGCTTCTTGTTCAAAGATTTACTATCAGCTTTACGTTGCTAGTTTGGGGATGAGATAGAATCCATAGGAATAGAAACAAAAATCCATGAACTCCATAATTCAACTTATTTTACTTTATTTTCTTATAGGAATATGGAGCAGAGATATCCGATATAAAAGTAACCTGCCATTAACAGAAATCAATAAAATACTTAAAAATTTGGAAAGTAAAAAGCTAATCAAAGCTGTTAAATCTGTAGCAGTGAGTAATTTTCTCTTTTTTCCCCACAAATGTTTATTTCATATGTTGTTCCCTATCTAGTTTTGATTCTTTAAGCCATGTCATGATTTAAGACAACTGGTGAAAAAAGACTTTTTAAACCTTTAGCTCACATTGGATTGGTTTGAAGATGTTGCTTAGATTTGTGCCAATATAGTTAACTTCTGTTGTCTTATGCATTCAAAAATCTAAAGCTACTTCATTTTCCTTGGTGAACAATTTTTGGAGTCAAACAATTCTCCAGATACAGTGGTGTGTAAGAAAATTCACTTGATCCTAGCATGTTAGCTTTCTCACTGAACACTTACCTACTGAGTGTTTGCTAAGTGCCAGGCCCTGTTGTGGGTGCTTGGTTACGAATTAACAGACCACAGAATGACCTGTGCCCTGGCACAGCATCCTGTCCAGTGCTAACCAGTGTTCCTGCCCACCCTTCAGATTGGAATATTGCTCAGTAATCAAGAGAAATGAGCTCTCATGGAAAGACATGAATAAATCTTATACATATTGCTAAGTGAAAGAAGGCAATCTGAACAGACTGCACACTGTATTCCAACTGTATTATGCTCTAAAGAAGGCAAGACTGTGAACACAGTGGAAAAAGAAAATCAGGCGTTGGGGACGGACTGGTGAGGAAAGTTGAAGAGGTAGAGCACAGGAGAGCTTTGTCAATCCAAAGCCAGGAGCCAGGAGCTTCTTCTGGGTCTCCCATGTGGGTGCAGGGGCCCAAGCACGTGGGCCATCTTCCACTGCTTTCCCAGGCTATAGGCAGAGAGCTGGATCAGAAGAGAAGCAGCTGGGACACCTAACAGTGCCCATATGGGATGCAGGTGCCGCAGGTGTAGCAAAGAAATTAAATTTTACAAATGTGGGAAAAACCCACATACTGAAGAGAGTAGAGGAGTGAGGTGCTGACATAAGTGACTTGGGAGTGAGTAGTGTCCATAAGACTAAAGGTGAAAGGAAATGTACATGGGCACAGCACTTGGGGTCATCACGTCGTTTTCCTTGAGGATCCTACTTAGAAATTCTGATGCCACTCTACACAGTAGACTAGGAGGGAACATTTATATAAATGGATGAGGGTTGCTGGTTGCAATGCAATTCTGACATGAAGTACTGAACTCAAATTTCACAGATCAAAGGTACAATCCTGTGCTCACTTTAGACACCAGTTACAACTTCAAGAGTCTCCAGAACACCCAGGCTTTGACCAACTAGTGACAAATTTAGGGGATCCTACATCTCCTTCAGGTTCAGTCATTTGCCAGAAGGACTCAGAAAATCCAGGAAAGCACTAAAGTTAGCATTACAGTTTTGTTTAGATGATACAAAGAACCTGCCAGTTGAAGCACAAGAGCTGAAAGGGTTTCAGACATGAAGATTTCATAGCCTCGAGAAGCAGCACTTTCCTGGCACACG
Organism: Oryctolagus cuniculus; assembly: GCF_964237555.1. Classification (NCBI taxonomy): domain Eukaryota; kingdom Metazoa; phylum Chordata; class Mammalia; order Lagomorpha; family Leporidae; genus Oryctolagus; species Oryctolagus cuniculus. The sequence goes on from NC_091442.1 coordinate 43,267,868, forward strand.
GCTGCATGATTACCAACCGTGGAAGTACACCCACGCTTTAGTGTCCAAAGTTTTTATTGGCAAGCATTACATAGGCTTGATTGATTGAATCCTTGGCCATGTGACTGAGGTCAATCGCTAGTCCCCTCTCCATCTCAAGAAGTTAGGCTGATGTCATGTGGCCCAAAGCCCAAATGGTTGTTCCAGAATGGAGAGCTTCTGTCCTGACACATGAGTCACTTTGTGAGTATCTACCCAGGGGTGGTCTGTGGACCCAGGAACCAGGGACAAAGGCTGTCAGGTTCTTTATTAAACAGTGGTGGGATTCGGGTTTCTGGGAAACCGATAAACAGATAAACAAGCGGAGGAGGCTGCAGTGATCCAAGTGGAAATAGATGAGAGTTGGAGACATCAGTATGAACTCATGTTCAGTCTAATATAAGTGTAGGTGTTACACAGATACTCATCCTAATTATTACTTTTATGAATTATGGTTAGTGTTCACACATACATCTCATCTGTCACCTGAGAAGGCCTAAAAGCAACAGTACCTGGAGCAATTAACATACCTGGCACCTGTACATTGGTTGTTAATACCGTTCTCCACTAAAAGAAATGGACAATAGTTTCCTCAAAGCATACATTTTCTTCAGTCTTTGTGAAAATCCATATGTAGGGATTTCAGAAAAAAAAATTGTACAAAAATCAACTTCCAATGTCATTTTCCGTTTTCATTTTTCAAGTTCCTTCGTACATAAGATGATGCTGACATCTAAAGACAGCAGGAAATAAGAAAGTGCCAGAACACACACACAACAACAAGAGTGTCATACAATGGAAGAGCTCCAATGCTCTAAGCTGGTACAATTGAGATTATAAAATAGTACTGGATTATAACTAAACATATAAAATAAATATTCATGTGTCCATACTCATATAGATGAGAAATTGTCACAACCAGAAGGAGACCAAGGAAAACTGATGACTAAATGTAATACAGTGTCCTGGATGGGATCATGGAGAGAAAAGGACATTAGGGGAAACTAGTAAAATCTGAATAAAATGTGGCCTCTAGCTGATAATGATATGTCAGTATTGACTCAGTGTGGACGGTATTCCATACTAATATGAGACATTAATAATATGGGTGTGGGAGCATACAGAGACTACTGTCTGTGTGACGATTCTGTACGTAAAAAGCTGTTCTAAAACAGTTTATTATTTTTTCAGTTTGTTTTTTGGATGCTGTTATCTTATTAACAGTTGAATGTTTTTCTTTTCCTAGGCTTCAAAAAAGAAGGTGTACATGCTCTATAACCTGCAACCAGACCGGTCCGTGACTGGGGGAGCCTGGTACAGTGACCAGGATTTTGAATCTGAATTTGTAGAGGTGCTTAACCAACAGTGTTTTAAGTTTCTACAAAGCAAGGTGAGGCATAATTGAGGAAATATCACAGATTTTTTTTAAAGATTTTTCAAAAAGAATGATCTTTCATATCATATTTTTAGAAGATTGAAAATACTGAAATTGGTAGTTTTAACAATTTGTTCTACTCTTGTATAAATTGTATTCAGGAAACATTCACCCTTATTCTTGCTTGGATCTCTTATGTTTCAACCCTGACAGGCAGAAACTGCACGAGAAAGCAAACAGAATCCGATGATACAAAGGAATAGTTCATTTGCTTCTTCGCATGAAGTGTGGAAATACATCTGCGAACTGGGAATCAGTAAGGTCAGAACTCAATTTCTCAACGTTTCATGTAATTTTCATCTTATTTTTAAAAATGTATTCATCACCATAAGGATGCACTTTACAGTGTATTCCAAACATGGTGGGCCCAGGCCCCCTTTTCAGTGACGGCTATGACCCTTCTGCAGAGCCCACGTTGGGGAAGCATTGTCTTGTGCTTCAGGCACAGCTGGGCATTGCCTTCAGGCAGTCTCAGCTGTTCTGGAGCTTGGGGCCGAGAGCAGGCCTAATGGTACATTTCACCACTCAGATCCAAAGTCAAGTTCGTGATTTTCTCAGCGACATTTCAGTGCATTTGCAAAATATCAGACACGATCATTTATGGGTATTTTCATACTTAGGAGATGTTAGTGGTGTCACCCACATATTAAAGGATTATCCATAAGGACCCTGATGATTTCCACAGTCTGCAAATGAGTCAGAGTGGCATTTGGACAAACCATTATCATTTCCCAGGTCACAGATGAGGAACTCGGACTATCTGATATCTGAAGTGCTTTTTGCTCAAGCATTATGTAAACCTCTATCAAGTTTTTGCCCAAGGAATGTTACTTTTTGAACTTCTAGATTTTAGTTAGGGTGAAGACATCACAAAGTGTCAGACCCTGCAACAGGTTAGACTTCTGTCTGGCATTTTAGAGGTTTGTGCCAACTTGAACCATCATTCACTCGCCCTGTTTGCTTTCAGTTCTTCTCCAGCATAGTGCTTCCCTGTGTCGCCAAGAAATCCTGGCCCTTTACAGTTTATAACACCCTCCAAAAGGATATCCCCTTGTCCTTTTTGTCTCCTTTCTAACATACCCCTTTTGTAGGTAGAATTGTCCATGGAGGACATTGAAACCATCTTGAATACCCTTATTTATGATGGGAAAGTGGAGATGACGATCATCGCGGCAAAAGAAGGCACAGTTGGCAGTGTGGACGGACACATGAAGCTGTACCGGGCAGTCAGTCCAATCATCCCACCCACAGGTTTGGTCCGGGCACCTTGTGGCCTCTGCCCGGTGAGTTCAAGTGGCTTCTCTTTACCTTGACTGCCACCAGGTACAAGTGACACCAAGGAAGAGAGCAGACCACCCAGTTTTCTCAGAGTCTTAGGGGTGAATAAGAGCTGCCAAACCTCCCTATAACTTTGATGAACAGACCTGTAATGAACAGAGTGCTATGCATTCTCTCTTGCAATAACCAGGTCAAAGATGTTCATGGTTGCTACCCTTGGCCTTGATTTTTTTTAATGAGGGCTAATCATTTAATGTAAGTAGAAAAGAAAATGAGATCTGAAAGCCTGCTGCAGGCCAGCCATGTTGTTAATGATTGTCACGTGTCTTATTTAACCCTCCTCCTGTCTGTAGCACTAGTGGTGGTCTGTCCCCTTAAGAGTGACAGAGTTTAGGCTTAGGAAACCTGAAGAGCGTACAGCTTGGAAGTAACAAGCAGTTCAGCCTCAGAGATTCATTTCCAGGTCATGTAGGTGTGTCAGTTGCCTGCTGTACCAACCCAGGACACCACAGAGCAGGAATCCCTGGCCCACTCCTCACAGCACTTAGATTGTTGGGCTGCCAGTCATGTTTCGTTACACTGGCTCTTATCTGTATGCCCAAGCTCTCCATGCCCTAATTTCAAAATTCCTAGAAAAAGAAACAACGCATTGGGAAATCTGTTAAGCACCCTTCACAAACAGGAGGCAGGCTAGCGGGAAGCATCCAGTTAGTTGGAGTTAAGTTGTTCGTGTGCGTAACTCCCCGCCTTTTTGCCCTGTGCACAGGTAAGCACAGTCATCTCGGTGCTGCAGTGAAAGACCTCTCATTGGCCGACTTTGGGATCACAGAGCGTTCTTACACACAGTCCCAATCCCTTTCAGATTGTTTTCAACACTGCTTTAAATACATAGTTGGGTCATGAATATTTTAAAACTTCAGTGTGAATAAAAGCTGTTTTTTCTTTTTTAAAGGTTTTTGATGACTGCCATGAAGGTGGTGAGATTTCACCATCTAATTGTATTTACATGACAGAGTGGCTTGAATTTTAATGGAGAGCTATGAACTTGACTGACATTTTGCAAGTGAAGTTACTTTGGGAGCAGATCATTGAATTCATGAAGAAACATGAAATTTCCTTGAAAGCAAACTTCACAGTAACGGATACAGACCTGCTGCTATGGAAATATATTTTTTATTTATGAAGACTGAATTTATATTGGTAGAGTGGCCAACAGAATATGAAAGAGTTTGTAGTGAGATCCATTCTTCAGTAAATAAAATACTTTGAAGCTCTGGAGAAATATATCTTTTGAAGTTTTTAAGACTTTTTTGTGACAGTTCAAGGAAAGAAGTCAACAAATCCATACTGACCAAGCACTCTGGTAATACTAGAGCATACAGATGTTCATTTTGAAGTTATTTATTAAAGCCGTCTTTGGAAATTTTGTGATTTGGTTCACTACCAATGTTTCTGCTTTCTATTTCCTAGTGGTTTCATGTAAGTGGTGAAGGTAGGAATAGCGGGGATATATTCAACTGAGAGCACAGTACGGGAGTGAAGCATCCCTTTCTTCACACTATTGCCATTCTTTCCGAGGAGTATGACGTCATACTTACCCCAGTGGAGACTTGCCAGGGGTGTGTTTTCAGTGCATAAATGCTGATTACCATTACCAGCCTAAGGAGAATATTCTCATAGTCTCTTCTCTGTTAAAGCCTTCAGAGTTTCCGGGGCTGGTGCTGTGACACAGTGGGTTAAATCCCTGGCCTGTAGTGCCAGCATCCCATTTGGGTACCAGTTCAAGTCCTGGTTGCTCCACTTCTGATCCAGCTCCCTGCTAATGTGCCTGGGAAAGCAGCAAAGAATGGCCCATGTCTTTGGGCCCCTGCAACTATGTGGGAGACCCAGAAGAAGCTCGTGGCCCTGGCTTTGGATGGACTCAGCTCAGCTGTTGGGGCCATTTGGAGAATGTGAATCAGTGGGTGGAAGACCTGTCTCTGCTTCTACATCTTTGTAACTCTGCTGCCTTTCAAATAAATCTTTGTTTAAAAAAAAAAAAAGTCTTCAGAGTTTCATCCTATGGCTCCATTATTATTTGCTAAAATTTTCCCTAGATTCTTATTTAATGTCTGCAATAGACAAAATCAGATGTTGAAATCTAATCCCCAGTGTGATGGCATGTGGAGGTGGGGCTTTTGAGTACAGTGATAGACACTGAGGATGGAGTCTCTTGAATAGATTAATTTTATCCCGTAAGAGCCAGAGAGCCCCGTCATCCCTTCTGCCACATGAAGATACACTGAGAAGACCGCTGTCTGAACCAGATGCTGAATCTACAGTGCCTTGATCCTGGACCTCTAGCATCCAGAATTGAGAAACAAATATGTGTTGTTGAGAAACTGCCCAGTCTGTGATGCTCTGTTACAGCAGACAGAAGAGACAGCAATGTCTAATCATGTAGCTAAATTTAAAACTAGACCCTTCCTTCCATTCACATTTCAATTTGATGATGGGGGCAGGGTACAGTTTGTTTTCTCATCCTGTTTTAGTTTTTTGTTTCCTTATTCTGTTTGAAAAATCACCGTGTGATGTGTCTTTTTAAGATTTTTATTTATTTGAGAGACAGTTACAAAGAAAGGGAGAGACAGGTCCTCTATCTGCTGGTTCACTCCCCAAATGGCTACAACAGCTGGAGCTGGGTCAATCTGAAACCAGGAGCCAGGAGCTTCTTCCAGATCTCCCAGGCAGGTACAGGGGTCCAAGGACTTGGGCCATCTTCCACTGCTTTCCTGGGCCATAAGCAGAGAGCTGGAGCTGAAGAGGAACAGCTGGAACAGACTGGAGTCCATATGGGATACCAGCACCACAGGCAGAGGCTTAGCCGACGGCCACAGCGCTGGCGCCGGTGTGATGTGTCTGAGCAGAAAGTCATAGGGGCTGGCATGGTGGTGCAGCGAATTAAGCCCCAGCTTGCAACATCCCATATGAGCACCGGTTCAAGTGCCGATCTGCTTCTGCTTTCTGTTAATGTGCCTGGGAAAGCAGCAGGTGATAACTCAAATGCTTGGGACCCTGCCACCCATTTGGCCTGGCTCAGCCCTAGCTGTTGCAGCCATTTGGGGAGTAAACCAATAGATGAAAGATATGCCCCCACCCAATCACTCTGCCTTTCAAATAAATAAAATAAATCTTTAAAAAGCCATTATAATTGTACACAGTTCTAACCGTGAAAAACATGGAACCACCAAAAAAAATTCAAGCCCAGCTGCTACTGAGGACTGTGTTCCAAAACCAGTTGGAGACACTCTAAGTGGCCACATCAGAAGAATTACTGAGATAAATGGGATCAGTAAACTTCAGCTCAGTAACCAATGTCTATCAGATAAATCCTGTGGCCAGCTCTATAAAATCAGCATTTGGTGACACCAAGAGCATGTCAGGGACTGGATGAGTAAGCTATAGAAAAACAAGGGAGCCTGCAAATTGCAGGGGCTTTCTCTTCCACACTCAGCAAGAGCTGGACGTCAGAACCATGTATGTCCTCCCTGGGCCTGGCTGTCGTCCTCGTAACAAAACTAGACTTGGAAGAGAGTGAAAACATGTTTTAAATCAGACTTCACATTATGTCTTGATAGCCAGAAATTGATTCTTAAAGCTTAGAGACAGTGAAGACAAAAAAACTCCTTGCCTCATCAGAACAAAGAGTCCCTTTAATGTTTTCCAATAGCATATTTTTTATTCTGAATATTATCCAAAGGAGATAAGAGACAATAACCTAAAAATACAGCACTCTGATACATCATTACGTGGTTTATTTATCCTGCATGGATAAACACCAAAACACTGTGAAGCCCTCACGACAACACCAAAACATCAAATCGCAAGTGAAGAAGTCCTAATACTTAACAGTTGATCTCCAGTTAATATTAGGTATTTTCCTCAGCTGAGAACAGATGCTTTCCAGGTCTGTTGAGGCCTTTCAACATAGAAACGTGAGAAACAATGAGATTCCATTGTTCTGTGGTTTTCATTAGATGTTTATGTAGATTCTCACTTGAAACCCCTCTGATTTACTTTAGCGATGAGTAAATTTTATAAGCTTATGATTTTAATGGTGATTAAGCAAACTAGAAGTAATTTAAAATTCAGTCACTTTTACTTAGAACTATTCATTGTACGGTGGCTAAGGAAAGAATCTAAAATATGTGCCCTAGACCAATGCTATCCAATAGTTTTCTATAATCATGGAAATATCCAAATCTCTCCAATAAAGTAACCAGCCCTGGTAGCTGCTGAACACTTGAAATACAGCTCACATGCCAGAGAAGGAAGTTTAAATTTTATAGCTACTGTATGGGGCTACACAGCTCTACAATCCTAAGTCTTTCTTAACTGTTTTTATAGGAATATTAGAAGTAATTCTCAATTCTATTTGTGGGTTTTTTCCCATTCTGAAGGAAGAGGACAACAAAGCATTATGAACTGTTATTTGTGTAAATCTGTAATTCTTTAAAGAACTTTAGGGAAAAAAAGGCAGAGAATAAGGAATACAATGACTAATTGGAAATTTAAATATAATGAAATTTAAGAGTACAGGTTTGGTCAGATCAATGTTAAACAGCCTCCAAAATTACTATTATTCAACTGACTAATTTGCTTTTTGTTAGTGTGTCAAGTAAGTTGTTTTGAATTTTAATAATTATTCATTAGTAAAATTATCAGTTCAATGTAACAAATTCAAATTGTCCCTAGGTATATTCACGGTGTGTGACAGCATTTCTGTAGCAAACTCAGGTTCTGCAGTGTCATGCATGAATTCACTGGAAGTCATTTGAGGCAATACTTGGGATCATAATAGCCCCCTAAAAATGTTGGGAAATGAAAAAGGGGTTCCTTTGAAGGAGCATGGTCAGAATAAACATGCTGGAATGATACCTAAAAGAGATTTTTAAGGAAGTTAAAAAGTTGAACTCTACAAAGCAAAATTTGACATGTGGAAAGGTTGCTTAAGACTTTGTAAAAATCCAAATTGTTCCCATGGCTTTCACCCTTTGACACATGTTCACTTTGGTTATTTTAACTTTTCTCCGGCTTTACAGAGAATAGAGAAGAATCTAAACACACCTGGCTAAGTTAGTTCTTACGGCAAGATCACAACAAATGGATGACTTGGGTTTTGTTCATCTTGGAAGTATTTCTGAATCTTTTTATTTACACTGATTGTTAGCAAGGAACAAATTCTACATAGATACAGACATAGATGATATATATTCTCCAGCTTTTAAAACCACTGTGGGAAGACTTTTCCTTCAAAAACTGGCCACACCTTGCCACATGGCTATGTGGCAACAATTTCTATGAGGCATGTCTTACACAGATCTAGTCACTGTGCTCACATACATAGGCTGCACCTGTCTGCCCTGCCTCACCCCGCTGACCGCAGACTCGGCTGCCTTGGGTAGTAGCCCTTCTCAACATGTTGGGGATGAGGGGCTGGGGTGAGGGGCTATCCAAGAGAAAGGCCCCAGCCTGGGATTAATAACCTGTGCCAGCTTCAAAAGCAGCTCAGCGTTTTGAGCTCTAAGCTAACACTCTGGACCTTTAGTCACCTGCCACCCCCAAAATTTTAAAAAAAAATGGAAAATAAAATCTTATTTCAAAGAGGAAACAAGCACAACTCCTGCAACATACACTAAAGCCTGTTCTGTCTTCATCTGAGAGTGAGGAGACTGGCTCCACTCTGATGCACTTGGGTCAATAAGAGCGGGTAGGCTGCTGTCGCTCTCAGCAATTCGAAGATGTTTAGATTCTACACAAAACAGAAATGCTGTTCAGACACTTGCTTTGAGAACTAGAAACTCATGTTTGTTTTTCAGGCACTTTGGGGACTTCACTGGATGTTTCAGGTGTGTAGTAATCAGTAATAAATATTAGTACTCCTCCCCTCTATTGGAATGCAAAATAGCAGGCATCACCCTGTTTATGCTGCCGCTTCCAGCATGGACTTCACCGTGTTAACGAGTTCGTGAAACTCCGTGTTCTGAAAGTGGCCACGGTCAGTGAATTTGTACAGTTTGGCATCCAACCTGTCGGCCACTTCCTGCTGTTCCTTCCAGGGGAGGAAGGGGTCATCAGTGGAGCCAAACTGCACGATGAGAGGGCAGTTGGCCTTGATCTTCTCCCACTGCCATGGACGGCTGAAGTACCCTGTGGGAGGACAAACATGACCTGTCAGTGCCCGTGGCTGATCTTCATCCTAGGGCTTTGAAAACACCTGGTGGAAACCCTCGCAGAGACACATAAATCACAGCCTGAGTGTGCATTAGAAGCACTTCCAGGGCTGGCGCTGTGGCGCAGCGGGTTAAGCCCTGGCCTGATGCACCGGTATCCCACATGGGCACTGGTTCTAGTCCTGGCTGCTCCTCTTCTAATCCAGCTCTCTGCTATGGCCTGGGATAGCAGTGGAGGATGGCCCAAGTCCTTGGACTCCTGCACGTGTGCGGGAGACCCGGAGGAAGCTTCTGGCTCCTGACTTCGGATTGGCTCAGCTCTGGCCATTGTGGCCACCTGGGGAGTGAACCAGTGGATGGAAGACCTCTCTGTCGCTACCTCTCTCTGTAACTGTCTTTCAAATAAATAAAATAAATCTTTAAAAAAAAAAAAAAGCAGCATTTCCTTTGCCTTCAGATCTTGCAGGTGTGTTACCCAAAACTGTTTGTTGAGGAAGGAAGAAATAAAACTGCACCCTTGGGTTGGAAACAGATCTACCAACTCCCAAAGTACCTAATCTATCTCCAAATAAAGGCAGTGAGTCTCTCTCCAATGCCACTTTTTTTAAAGCCTACCTAAAAGGACAGTATCGTATTCTAACCTGAATGGGCAGCCCACGTGTAGGGGAAGGGCTTTTCAGGGGTCTCTACCTTCAGACTTACCACTCGCTCGCTCATTTGCATCCCCCAAGTCTGACGTGTAGGCAGACACCAGAACGATGGCGTACACTGGATGTGTTTCTGCGTACCTGCAGAGAGAAAAGCGACGTCAGCAGATACACGATGTGTGACCACCAGTCGATACACCACTTAAAAAACCACTCATTTGACTCAGCTTATAGAATGGAGGCTGATGTGAAAACCAGCCAGAGCTGCAGAGCTACAAGGCCAACCCTGGCTACTGGGTGAGCTCCTATTTGTGTTTCAAGGTAGTCTGAACCTCTTCTGCCACCCTTTCCTAGTAAACAAAAAGACAGTCACCGTTCTCTCTAATATGTGCACGGACCCACCTTTAATCTACAGGAGCATTATTTCATTGGTTAAAATGCAGGTGTCCAGGTTGGGCCCCAGAGTATGGATTCAGAGGCTAGGAATCGAGGCCCAAGAATCTGCATTTGAAGGCATGATAGCACCCCCCCCACACACACACACAACTGAGGTGACCCTGATACAAGCTGTCTGTGAACTATATTTGAAGAAATATTACAAAACCAGGAATGCAGCTCCTCATTACACTGTGGTGTTCATTTGTGTGTATTACATCTGTTTCCCCAGTAAACCATCAGCTTTTTAGGGGCAAGCAGGAGCCGTATTAATCCTCGTGTCCCTTGTGCCTGGTACAGGGCTCGGCAAGGAAACACCCAGCTCACCACTGCAGCCAGTAACCTCGCTCCACAAACACCAGGCTAAGAAAAGACAGAGTGGTGATAGAGTTAAGGGGCATTTCCCCCAACCATTTATTTTGAAAAATAACCACACCTATGAAAGTGGAAAGAGCAGTAAGCATCTAGATTTAGTGTTCACATTTCACCCTTCCTTTCGCATGTATCTCCTAAGAGCAAGGCCATTGTCTTGCATAACCCCAGGCACATGAGTACACCCAATCAATTTAACATTGATGTACTGATATTAGTTGCGTTTCCCCCCAACTGTATCAAAAATGTCCTTTAGAGCTAATTTGGCAATGCCAGATCCAGTCAAGGATCACGTGTTGGATTTGGTTTTCCTGATTCTTTAGCCACTTTAAATTTTTTGTTTTTTTTTTTAATACACTTTTTTTTAAAAGATTTATTTATTTATTTGAAAGACGGAGTTAGAGAGGGAAAGGCAGAGAGATCTTCCATCTGTTGGTTCACACCCTAAATGGCCAAAATGGAGGGAGCTGGGCCAGTCTGAAGCCTGGAGCCAAGAGTTTCTTCTGGGTCTCCAACACGGGTGCAGGGGCCCAAGTGATTAATTAAAAGCCATCTTCCACTGCTTTCCCAGGGGCACTAGCAGAGAGCTGGATCAGAAGAGGAGCAGCCGGGACTCAAACCAGCACCCATATGGGATGCTGGCTCTGCAGGTACCCACTAAGCCGCAGCGCTGGCCAAAATTTTTTGTTTTCAGTGACAATGACTCTGTTTGAGAGTTTAGGCTAATTGTCTTGTACATTTTTCTGTAAGCTTGCTTTGTCTCTTTTCTCCTAATTAGACAGAAGTTAAACACTTTTGTCAAGAGTGCTACATACATATTGTGTCACTCCCACACATTCACATCAGGGGGCATGTGACACTCGTCTGTCCCAGTATTAGATAAAATTCAATCACTTTTTTAAGGTGCTACCCACCAGATCTCTCTATTGTGAAGACACAATTTTTCCTTTGTGATAACAAGTAATCTATAGGGTGGTCCTCTGTGACCAAATCAATAACCTTTTCTCCAATGGCTTGGGCACCCATTTATCTCCTTGCCTCCTTGAACTTCAAAAGTCCTCTCTTGGAAGGTTGTTGACAGGTGCAGGCATTTGGCTTAGTGGTTAAGGTACTGCCTGGGACGTCCACATCGGAGTGTCTATGATGGAGTCCCCAGCTCTGCTCCTGACTGCAGCTTTCTGATAATACACCCTGGAAGGCAGCAGCGATAGCTCAAGAGGTTGGGTCCCCACCATCCACGTGGAAGACCTGGATTGGTTTCCGAACCAGTGGATGGGAGTGTGTCCTCCACCCCCATCTCTCTGCCTCTCAAGTAAAAATAAGTGATTAATTAAAAGACAAGGTTATTAAAAAAAAAAATGGTTACTGACAATCCTCTAGTAAGTGCTGGGGTTTTTAAGAGAAAGCACATCTTTACTACTCAATGGCTTGAGAAAAATTCCATTGGCCTTGAATTAGGACAGATTTCAGCAACAAAGGGACCTCTTCATTGTCCAGACGACCTAAAAACTTTTTTTTTTTTTTTTTAAGATTTACTTATTTAAAAGACAGAGAGAGAGAGAAAGAGAGAGGTTGATTGATTCTACCTGCTGGATCATTCTACAAATAGCTGCAACAGCCGGGGTATTTTGTTGTTGTTGTTGTTGTTGTTGTTGTTTTTGAGCCATGATGAAACCAAGAGCCAGGAGCTCCATCCTAGCCACCTATCTGGGTGGCAGGGACCCAAGCACTTGGACCATCATCCACTGTCTTCTCAGGTGCATTAGCAGAGAGCTGGAGTTGGAAATGGAGCCGCCAGGACTCGAACTGGCACTCAGACACAGGCATCACAAGTGGCGGCTTAGCCTGCCACACCTGCACCAACGCCGGGCTGTTCCTGGCAGTTTCTATACATCCCTGACACTATGACTGTACCATCACCTCATAACTCCAAACTGAAAAGCATTATTCTCATAGTTCTGGTCCATGTAGCTGAAAGAGTATGGAATTTGGCAAGATTCCCTGACACACAATTCATGTGACATCCTGAGCGACTGCTTGGGACAAGCAGCTTTACAAAGAAAAACTGTTGGGGCCGGCGCCGTGTGCACTAGGTTAATCCTCCGCCTGTGGCGCCGGCATCCCATATGGGTGCCGGGTTCTAGTCCCAGTTGCTCCTCTTCCAGTCCAGCTCTCTGCTGTGGCCCGGGAAATAGAAGATGGCCCAAGTCCTTGGGCCCCTGCACCCACATGGAAGACTGGGAGGAAGCTCCTGACTCCTGGCTTTGGATCAGCATAGCTCCGGCTGTTGAGGCCATTTGAAAGGTGAACCATCAGATGGAAGACCTTTCTCTCTGTCTCTCTCTCTCACTGTCTGTAACTCTACCTGTCAAATAAATAAATAAATAATCTTTTAAAAAACAACAACTGTTATTCTTCATCATTCAGCCTAGCAAACACGGAAGAAACCCAACCCCAGAGGTTTCACTCACTCCTACGTCCCAATTTCTGAGACCTTCTAAGGCCAAGTCGGGGAGATATATGTTCTACAGGAGACCTTCGGGGGTGTGCTTGTGAATCCTAAGGACTGGGGGCTGCAGGTAGGTGGGGAGTAACAGCCCCACCCTCCAACAAATATTTCTGTGTGCATCTACCATTTGTGAGGCTCTCCTCTAGGCACTAGGGTTTCAGTGTCAGACAGAACCAAGGCCCTCACTTATACAGCTAATGTTCTATTGGCAAAAACCAGACAAGAAATAAACAGGGTGTCAGATGGTGGAATGGGTTATAGTTGATGAGACAAAGGGGATAGGAGCCAAGAGGGAGAGGTTGTTGTTTGGAAGGCCTCACCCAAAGGGAACATTCAAGCAGAGGCTTAACAGGGAAGAAAAAAACAAACAGGCGCAGGACCGTGTCCCAGGAAGAAGGGAGAGAGCAAGGCATGGGGGGTGGGTGCTTGGCATGTTCCAGGAACGGCAATGAGATGAACCTGCCAGGGAGACCAGGAGGGAGAGTAGAGATGGCGTTTGAGCTGAGTGTTGGGCAGCTACAGGGGCTTGGAGCCACTTAATGTTTTAAAAGGATCACTGCATCCCAATAAGAGCAGTATTTTATTTTTTCAACCCACTAAAGCAAACCAGGAAGGAATTAGGACAGATCATGTTACCTCTCTTGAGGTCAGCACTGTTTCCTCTGTGATAAAAATTGAGAGCCATACAAGTGTTTCCCAGGCAGGCAAGGCTGCAGCCCACAGAGTGACAATTCAGCAAGGATCGCACCTCATGGCCGCAATGGCCCCCGAACTGTGGCCGATGATGATGGTCTTCTCGTCACAGTGCAGCTCCGTCTCCATGAAGGGCAGCCAGATGCTCTCTCGAGCTGTAACTAGGGTTCAGGGTAGAGAAACAGGCTGTCATTTAATGGGGACAGTCTCAGTTCAGTGCCACCCCCACCTTTCTAACAGACAGCTGCTGAGCAGTTCACAACTTGGAATCCGCGGGACCGCAGTGGGAGATGGGGCGGTTCTAACAGAGGCAAAGATTCTATTGCCGCTTGGAAGACCTGAATCTTTAGACTTTGCACATAGTTTTTCTTTTTTCTTTTTTTTTTTTTTTAAGATTTATTTTATTTATTTGAAAGACAGAGTTACAGAGAGAGGTAGAAACAGAGAGTGTCTTCCATCCACTGGTTCACTCCCCAGATGGCCGCAAAAGCCAGAGCTGTGCTGATCCGAAGCCAGGAGCCAGGAGCTTCTTCTGGGTCTCCCACGTGGGTGCAGGGGCCCAAGGACTTGGGCCATCTTCCTCTGCTCTCCCAGGCCATAGCAGAGATCAGGATTGGAAGAGGAGCAACCGGGACTAGAACCAGCACCCACATGGGATGCCAGCACTTCAGGCCAGGGCATTAACCTGCTGTACCACAGCACCGGTCCCTGCTTTTATTTTCTTACCGTGTTCTTGTATGAAAATACTGAGGGACAAGCCACATTTTTATTTGCTTCTGCTTTCTTTAGCCTTTGCCTATAAAATCCACCTCTGCTGCTCGGCTCATTGGAACACTTATTCTAGCTTACAGAATGAAGTTTTTTTGGTTTTTTGTTTGTTTGTTTGTTTGTTTTTTGACAGAGTGGACAGTGAGAGAGAGAGACAGAGAGAAAGGTCTTCCTTTTGCCGTTGGTTCACCCTCCAATGGCCGCTGCGGCCGGTGCACCGTGCTGATCCGAAGCCAGGAGCCAGGTGCTTCTCCTGGTCTCCCATGCAGTGCAGGGCCCAAGGACTTGGGCCATCCTCTACTGCCTTCCTGGGCCACAGCAGAGAGCTGGACTGGAAGAGGAGCAACCGGGACAGAATCCAGCGCCCTGGCTGGGACTAGAACCCAGTGTGCCGGCGCTGCAGGCAGAGGATTAGCCTATTGAGCTGCGGCGACGGTCCCAGAATGAAGTTTTAACTAATTCTAGAACTGAAAATAAAGCTAACTGAATGTACTACATATAAATAGATATACACTAGGGAATAAAAAATAATGAAATCCTGTCTTTTGCAACAAAATGGATGCAACTGGAAAACATTATGCTTAGTGAAATGTCAGTCTCAACAAGACAAATATCATATGTTTTCTTTAATATGTGGTAGTTAATATAGAGCACAAAAAATGTATAAGAACAAAACAGGGGCTGGCGCTGTGGCGTAGCAGGTAAAGCTGCCGCCTGCAGTGCCAGCATCCCATATGGGCACCGGTTTGAGACCTGGCCACTCCACTTCCGATCCAGCTCTCTGCTATGGCCTGGGAAAGCAGTAGAAGATGGCCCAAGTCCTTGGCCCCTGCCCCCGTGTGGGAGACCCAGAAGAAGCTCCTGGCTCCTGGCTTCAGAATGGTGCAGCTTTGGCCTTTGAGGCCATCTGTGGAGTGAACTGGTGGATGGAAGACTCTCTCTCTCTCTCTTTCTCTCTCTCTCTCTCCCCCTCTCCCTCTCCCTCTCCCTCTCATTCTCTCTCTGTGTAACTCACTTTCAAGTAAATAAATTTTTTTAAAAAAAGAACGAATCAAACACCTTATGATTTGATTGTTCTTTTTAGTCTTTGTTTATACTCCTGTGGAACTGTTGTCTTCCTACTTTTTATTTGTTAAATATTATGGTTAGTGGTGAATTAAGCCTGTGATTATTATAGACTGGATTGAAAGCATGTCTTTGCAAAACCTAAAGAGAAAAAAAAAGGTAGGAAGGATAGGAAGGAAAGAGGGGGAGGGAAAGGGCGAGGGAAGGATGTATGAATATTGCCTTAGAACTGCACCTATGAAATACATGAAATCTGTTCTCTTTAATATTAATAAAAAGAAAGCTAACTAAAATCTTTAGAAGAAAGAAAATACTGAGGGAATAATAAATAAAATATGACTCTGAAGCTTTAATGTAAATTTCAAACTTAAAAAAAAAAAACCAAAAAACTCTTGGGATAGGCATTTGGCTGAGCAGTTCAGACTCTCGTGGTCCATATCTGAGTGCCTGGGTTTGATTCCTAGCTCTGGCTCTTGACTGAAACTCCCTGCTAATACACACCCTGGGAGGCAATAATGGCCCAAGAAGCTGGGTTCCTGCCACCTTCATGGGAGCTGGGGATTGAGTTCTCAGCTCCCGCCTTTGCAGGCAATTGAGGAGTAACCAGGGAAAGGGAACTCTTTCTTGCTCCATCTCTCAAACAACCTCTTCAGAACATTCTCTCTAAAATTCCTTTTCCACAAAGGAGGTTCCTAAGATAGATATACCCAGAGCAAAAATGGCAATATTACATTTTTAAATATTAGGATCTCAAATAGATGCTGTAAAGTTTTCTCTCTGCCTCAAGTGGAAAACCCACAAATTTTGCCTGAAAATATCTCTAGACTTACGGAAGAAGACATCAAGTTGCTCAGAAAGTTGAACCTGAACTGAACTTGGTAAATTAACTTCACCAAGCCCTGGTGATTTTCTTGATTCCTACTAGAATTGTTTTTGGCTCATATCTGCCTCCTCCAGTTTCATGCCTTGTTTTCACTCTTGGTTACCTATTCATCTTTGGCTTCTCTACTCTGATGGTCCTCTTCTCCTCTAAGACATGGAGAGCTCAAAACCTAACAAGAAGAGAGTATTTAAAGACAAGTGTAAAACTTACTTGGATCAGGCATGTTTTTAGCCAAACACTGGAAACCAGGTATCTGTGATAAGAGGAGGGGGAAAAAGCTAAAATAAAGATCTCAATTACAACTAATACTTTGCTAATAAAAAATAAGACACCTGATAGGATCTTTATCAATTCAGTTAAGTATTTGCTTTGAATACGAGATGAAGTGGGAGAAGCACTGTAGGATTACATATGATCATATAGTTCCCGCAGATGAATTCCACTTGCAGTTCTACAAGGGCACTTTTGTGGGAAATGAGATCAATGGATGTTTATTTTGGTGCAAAACATTTTAAAATCTATGCATATGAGGGGACTACAAAAGGTTCATGGGAAAATGAGTCTTATGAAAAACTATGCATGGATTTCAAAATGTTTAGCACCAAAATACAATATTTTAATCTTATTTTACCAGAACCTTATGCAGTATCTTCTTACACCTCTACAGAGATCTGTATTTGCATTTGTACACACATAGGCATTTATGTATGCAGAGGGTGTGAGTTAATGCATTCTACACAAATTGACCTGGAGCTAAACTGTGTGCCAAGGGGTAGGTAAAACATGGTACAGAGAGTTGGGGGATTCCATTGCCTTGGTTGGCTCTAGCCCCTGACTTTTTGGGTTAGTTTTCAGGCAAATCCCATTCCAGAGATCTACTACTATTCTCTTGAATTTGTTTACTGTATTGAATTTATTACTCTGTTGAATACCACAGATAATTATGGAAAGGGGTTTAAAAAAAGGCACAAGATAACCAATAGCAGCATACCATCTTTATAATGCTCACAAAGCACCCAAATTAAACAATATATTACTTAAAGGTTACTGACAAAGGTTGTAACAATACTCTAAAAAAGAGAAGCATATGAACACACATTATTTCAGGATAGCAGGGATATGAGACAGATGAAACACACAGGTCATTTCAAAACTACTTGGGGGTAGGTGTTTGGCCCTGCAGGTAAGATGCCAGTTAGGCTGCCCACATTCCACATCAGAGTACCTGGGTTGGATGCCTCACTCCAGCTCTGGGTTCCAGCTTTCTGCTAATATAGATCCTGGGGAGCAGCAGTGATGGCTGGAGTAGCTTCCTGGGTACCCTCCCACCTCCTTACCCCCATCGCTTCTCTAACCCCTGTACTGATGGACATCTGAAAGGTGAACCAGTGAATGGGAGATCTCTGTCTCTCCAGCTCTCAAATAATCTTTTCTTAAAGATACCAGAAACGTTCTAGATTTTAGTTTGGGGATTCACTGGATAATGCTACATAATTCTAACACAGGTTACATACATCCTTTGCATAAATTCACTATCACATATTGAATTTTCTTTAAAAATCTGAAGCAGGAAACAATGCAGACAGACGTAGAGTCATCTGGGAAGTCCCAAATCCGAACCGGCCACACAGAGGGGCCAGGCGGGGGCTCGATCTCTATGGTTCTAAGAGGTGGTTCCTTTCATTCGAATCACTGAGCCTCCAGAGAAGTCTTCCAGGCTGTTTGATCACAAAGTCTTGACCATTAGTTCTAGAGTCTGAGCGAGGGCAGCAGTGGAGAGGCGCAGAGATACACAGGCTTTGCTGAGGGCAGGGGGACACACGTTCAAACCTCAGTCTGCCTCCCATCTGCCCCAGGCTGCCTTCCCAGGGCAGTGGACCCTGTGTCTCTTACCTGCTCCAGCCTCTTCTTCACCCAGCCATACCAGCCGTGGGTGGCCACATCGCCGCCTCCATTCCCGGGAACAATCACTGCCTTGCTAGGAGGAGCCATGAGCACAGAGCAGCCAAAGTCCCTCCAACCAGGTCCTGCAGAGCAAGAACCAAAACCGCAACTTCTGCTGGGAGTCTGCACTGTGGCATTCTGGGAATTGTAGTTCTACGGGATCAGTAGGCTACTTCAAGTATTTCGGGGTTTCCTCCCAACTGCCACAGGAGGCAGCCACAAACAAAACGTGCCAGTTTCTAACAAATGTAGAGCCCCTTTTGACCTTTAGTATAGCTCTTTATTCCCTCCTTTTTAAGAATAAGCTATTGCATGCCCAGAATGTGCTGTTTAACTAAACTCCTTAATACTTCTGTAGGAAGGTGTGTTTTACAGTTAATTCCAAATCTGTAGAATATAACCTAGTTGTAACTTGATAATCTCTAAATCCTTATTCTTTTTCCTTCTTGTCTCAAAAAAGTTTTTGGTAGACTAGCTAACATCAGCTATTATTTATTATTTTTCACTGGTTTTAAAGCTGCCCCTTTAAATGTCATCATCAATGGTGTAAGGAACACGGTTAGCATTAACACTTCAGCTAGCTTAGAGATTAGAGGAACTTAGGAACCAGTGAAAAGGTCTACCTATTACAGTACAGTGATCCTGAACTGTTAGGAATGATTATGCTTTACAGGCATATCCAAACATTATGAAACAGAGGTGGACAGAAATACATTCATGCTATTACAAATGAGAAGGAATAGAAAAATGCCTCTACCCTTGCCCTGCCATGGCCTTGCTCACTGTGTATGTCAGGCTTGTCAACACTGACATTGCAGACACTCCCTGCTAGTGCAGCTTTTGAACGAGCACTGCATGGATCAATGATATGCTGCCCCACCACCATTCTTCAGCAAGAGCAAGACACACATTTTCGTCTTGAACCTGGACTCTGAATGTTCTTTCTTTTTCTTAAGAATTATTTTATTTATTGGAAAGAGTTACACAGAGAGAGAAGGAGAGGCAGAGAAAGGTCTTCCATTCTGTTGGTTCACTCCCCTAATGACCCCGATGGCCAGAGCTGAGCTGATCCGAAGCCAGGAGCCAGGAGCTTCTTCCAGGTCTCCCACATGGGTGCAGGGGCCCAAGGACTTGGGCCATCTCCTACTGCTTTCCCAGGCCATAGCAGACCTGGATAGGAAGAGGAACAGTCGTGATATGAACTGGCACCCATCTGGGATGCTGGTGTTACAGGCTGGGGCTTTAACCCGCTGCACCACAGTGCCGGACCCTCTGAATTTTCTTAAGTCTCTGAAGGGTATAGAGGAAAAACAAACTCTGCTTCTCCTATTACCCACTCACAGGACAGATCACAGAGTGAGAGGATGTCTTTCACACTAGCTAGCCAGCCACCGCATCTGCAGTAGACATCAGTAGGGTGTTCTCCGATCCAGTTGCATTCTGATACTCTCTACCTGGAGATAGTATTGAGGTTAGGACTCTGTCCCCCAAGACTGGCCCCTCTTCAGACACCAGTCCCAATTCTGGGTCTCTGGAACTTCTGACTCACCAGCCTCAAACTGGGGTTCCCAAAACTCCCTCCTAGGCCTGGCTAATTTGCTTCAATGGCTCTCAGAATTCAGGGAAACACATTTACTGGATTATTGCAAAGGATATTGTAGGGGTCATAGTTGTGACACTGGCACTCTGTTTCGGAGTGCCAGTTAGAGTCCTGCTAATGTACCCAGGGAAGCAGTGGAAAGTGGCCCAAGTACTTGGGCCCCCACTATCTGTGTGGGAGACCGGGATGGAGTTTCTGGTTTCTGACTTTGGCTTGACCCAGACCTGGCTATCATAGTCTCCCGCCTCTCCTTTCCTCTCTCTGTTTCTCTTTCAAATAATAAAATCTTTTTAAAAAGTATATTGTAAAAGAAGCAAGTATATTTTCAAGGGTATAATCTTGCGCTGGTGCTGTGGCATAACAGGTTAATCTGTAGCATGTGATGCCAGCATCTTATATGGGCACCAGTTTGAGTCCTGGCTGCTCCACCTCTGATCCAGCTTCCTCCTAATACACCTGGGAAAGCAGCCTTTGTGGCCATTTGGGAAGTGACCAATGAATGAAAGATCTCTCCTCTATTTCTGAGTGTGTGTGTAATTCTGCCTTTTAAATAAATAAATCTTATTTTTTCTTTTACATACATCTTTTTTTAAAGATTTATTTTTATTTATTTGAAAGAGTTACAGAGAGAGAGAGAGAGAGAGGTCTTCCATCCACTGGTTCACTCCCCAGACGGCCACAATGGCTAGAGCTAAACAGATCTGAAGCCAGGAGCCAGGAGCTTCTTCCAGGTCTCTCACACAGGTACAGGGACTCAAGGACCTGGGCCATCTTCCACTGCCTTCCCAAACACTTTAGCAGAGAGCCAGACTGGAAGTGGAGCAGCCGGGACTTGAACTGACACCTATATGGGATGTTGATGCTGCAGGCCAGGGTTTTAACCTGCTGCGCCACAGCGCCAACCCCAATACAAAAGGTAGGGTGTTTTTTTTTTATTTGTTTGTTTGTTTGTTTGTTTTAATAAAGGATATAATCCCATGTTAGTAGATGGGAAGTCCAGCACAGCTTGTCTGTCCAGATTCCTCCTGGTCTTTTTGTGCCTTCTTCCCCCACAGATACAGGACAGGATCCTTCCTAAAAGAAGGACTTATGATCTTCTATTAGAGAAGGTAAAGTCAGAGGGTTTCCTCAAGGCCAGCTCCAATATAGAAAGGCAGGGGGAGATTATGGTTAATGTCTACAACCCACCTGTGGATGAGAAATTCTAGTTTCTATATGACCTGGCTTGGGGAGAAAATGGTTCAGGAGAAAAGCTGACAGGAGAAGGTGAGAGATTTGGTTTACTGAGGCCTAAAGCACCCCAACATTTTAACAGAAGACTGCCTGTCACCTTCAGCACCCTGAAGCTGTTCTGAAGCTGCTTCAGGAACTAATGAAAGAAGGCCAAATATTTTAACCTTCCTGCTCTATTTTTAAAGAAACAACAGGGCTATGGAATTATGGTTCAGGAACCATGGACAAAAACCAAAACATACAGAGATCACAGGAAAATGGAATTAAAACATAATGGGTGGGGCAGGCACTGTGGCACAGTGGGTTAAAGCCTGGGCCTGAAGCACCAGCATCCCATACGGACACCAGTTCTAGTCCTGGCTGCTCCTCTTCCAATCCAGCTCTCTGCTATGGCCTGGGAAAGCAGTAGAAGATGGCCCAAGTCCTTGGGCCGCTGCACCCGTGTGGGAGACCTGGAAGAAGTTCCTGGCTCCTGGCACAGCTCCAGCCATTGCAGCCATCTGAGGAGTGAACCAGCAGATGGAAGACTTCTCTCTCTGTCTCTATGTCTCTCTATAACTCTGTCTTTTAAATAAATAAAATAAATATTAAAAAAATAACATAATGGGGGCCGGCACTGTGTCGAAGCCAGTAAAGCCGCCACCTGCAGTGCCGGCATCCCATATGGGTGCCGGTTCTACTCCCTTCTGCTCCTCTTCTGATCCAAGATGACCCAAGTCCTTGGGCCCTTGTACCTGCATGGGAGACCAGGAAGAAGCTCCTGGCTCCTGGCTTTGAATTGACACAGCTCTAGCTATTGCAGCTAATTGGGGAGTAAACCAGTGGATGGAAGACCTCTCTCTCTCTCTGTCTCTCCTCTCTCTGTGTAACTCTTTCAAATAAATAAATATATAAAAATTTTTAAAAATCATAATAGACTTCTCCATGAATGTTTTGGAGATACCTTGTATATCATAATATTAATGAAACATCAATATTATTCAACTTTCAATGTAAACTTACACACTTAAACAATGAACTATTGATATACACAATACCACAGATGAATTACAAAATAATAATCTTGAGTGAAAGATGCCAGACCAAATAATAGCACATACACTAAGGATCCATTTGTATGAAACTCTGAAAAATGCACGGGGCAGAAGGAAACTTTTTGGGGTGACATATGTCCATATCTCTGTTTTGGTGATAGGGATCAAAACTAAACAAATTATACACCTTGACTGTGTCTCACTTGTTTTAAAGAGTAAAGCAGTTTAAAATTTAAAAAAAATAATCTGGGGTATTCCTGTATCCACATGGTTTTCAGTTTAAGAAACATAGACACTTCCTATACAGGATCTGTGGGCTACAAAAGGACGAGACCTTCCTGGAGATCTGCTCATCTTCCTTCTAGAAGGGGAGAAAAGGCAATGGCATCAACTCTCACCCTTCTCAGATGGCTCATGCCAACAGTGATCACTGAGAATATATAACTTTTTTTTTTTTTTTTTTTTTTTTTTTTTTTTTTTTTTTTGACAGGCAGAGTGGACAGTGAGAGATAGAGAGACAGAGAGAGAAAGGTCTTCCTTTGCCGTTGGATCACCCTCCAATGGCCGCCGCTGCAGCCGGCGCACCGTGCTGATCCGATGGCAGGAGCCAGGATCCAGGTGCTTTTCCTGGTCTCCCATGGGGTGCAGGGCCCAAGCACCTGGGCCATCCTCCACTGCACTCCCTGGCCATAGCAGAGAGCTGGCCTGGAAGAGGGGCAACCGGGACAGAATCCGGCGCCCCAACCGGGACTAGAACCCGGTGTGCCGGCGCCGCATGGTGGAGGATTAGCCTATTGAGCCACGGCGCCGGCTGAGAATATATAATTATCACAAATCTAGCCGGCGCCGCGGCTCACTAGGCTAATCCTCCGCCTGCGGCACCCGCACCCCGGGTTCTAGTCCCAGTCAGGGTGCCAGATTCTGTCCCGGTTGCCCCTCTTCCAGGCCAGCTCTCTGCTGTGGCCAGGGAGTGCAGTGGAGGATGGCCCAAGTGCTTGGGCCCTGCACCCGCATGGGAGACTAGGAGGAAGCACCTGGCTCCTGGCGCAGAGCACCGGCTGCAACACGCTGGCCATGTAGGACCCCAAAAGCGGTGTCCTCTTGTGACGACCCCAGAAACACAGACTCCAGACCAGACGATGCAATAGAACAGGAGGTAATTTTATTTCATTTGCGCAAATGTGCCCTCTACTGCTGCAAGCAGCGAGCAAGAGAGAGGAGCCCCGAGCAGCTATCTCACACAGCTTTTAAGGGGCAAAACCACAAAATTAACATACCATAGTGTGGCGTAAGTTTATTGGGTAACTACAAGGGGAGGAGGTCGTCGAGGAGGAGGAGAGAACAGAAACGGGGGCTACGTGCCCTACATGTCTAAGCTTGGACAAGGGGAGGGGGTCCTTGAAGAGCAGAAAGGGGTGGCTACGTGCCCTACGTGTCTCCCGGTTTCTTTGTTAAGCTTGAACAAGCACAGGGGAGGGGGCTTAGGTGCGTACCAGGATGTTCTGTCGCCCTTATCTCTGGGTAGTAGCCCTTATCTCTGGGTAGTAGCCCTTATCTCTGGCTAGTAGCTATCTGCTTTCTCTGTGAACTTAGTTTACTCCCCATTTCCCAGGACTGTTTTATTAAGGCCATTTTATGGCGGCTCTCGGCCGCTCCTTTCAGCCGTAGCGGCCACTTGGGGGGTGAACCAACGGCAAAAGGAAGACTTTTCTCTGTGTGGCACTGCAGGCGGAGGATTAGCCTAGTGAGCTGTGGCGCCGGCCTTGTAATGTGTACGAGCATTTTCTGATCTTGTTATTATCACGGAAGAAATGGCTTTGATTTCAAAACTGAAAGTCAACATTTTGACGAACTTTTTTTTTTTTTCGCGGACTCGTTTATTGGGGGGCGGGCGGGGCTCAGTCCTTCTTGGCGGCCGCCTTGCGCATGGCGGCCAGCATGCTGCTCAGCTCCTCGCGCTTCCTCTTGGCGCGGATGTGCGTGCCCACCCTCTTCTTGATGAACTTGAGTGCCCGTTTGTCCTTGGACACCTTGAGCAGCTCCATGGCGCGGCGCTCGTAGGTTGCGAAGCCGCACACCTCCTGGATCATGTCCCGCACGAACTTGGTGTGCTTGGTGAGGCGCCCGCGCCAGCGGCTGTGCCTCGGCTTGCTCACGTTGTTGGTCACCTTGTGGCCTTTGTTGAGGCCCACGGCCATGGGGTAGCGCAGGGCCATGGCTGCGGGGGCAAGAGTCGGAGTGAGTCCCAGGTCGGGCCCCGCCGCCGCTCAGAGCACCACGCCCCGACTCTGCCGGACGGACGCTCCCGCCGCTCCGGCCGCCTCCCGACCCGCGCGCAGAGCCTAGGACTCCGGATGCCGAAGGGACGAACTTTTTAAGATCTGAAAATCATGGGGCCAGCGCTGTGGCGTAGCATATGAGGCTGCTGCCTGCCGTGTTTGAATCTCATATGGGCACCAGTTTGAGTCCCGGCTGCTCCACTTCCAGTCCAGCTCTCTGCTATGGCTGGGAAAGCAGCAGAAGATAGCCCAAGTCCTTGGGTCCCTGCACCCGCATGGAAGACTTGGAAGAAGCTCCTGGCTCCTGGCTTCAGATCGGCACAGCTCCAGCTGTTGCGGCCAACTGGGGAGTGAACCAGCAGATGGAAGACCTCTCTCTCTCTGCCTCTCCTTTTCTCTCTGAGTAACTCTTTCAAATAAGATAAATAAAATCTTTTTTAAAAATCTGAAAATTCACAAATTTACCTGGTACATCACTCATTAATATTGAAAGTTGCTCCCAAGAACTTGCTGAAGTGACAGAGACAGCGAGAGAGAGACAGAAAGACAGAGATATCTTCCAGGCATTGGTTCATTCCCCAAATAACCATAAGTGGTCAGGGCTGGGCCAAGTTGAAGCCAGGAGCCAGAAACTCAGTATGGGTCCCCTATTTTGGTGGCAGAGACCCAAAATACTTGTGCTTCCCAGGGTGCATATTAAAAGAAGCTGGAATTGGAATTGGCAGTGGGGCTGGGACTGAAAGCCAGGGACTCTGATACAGAATGCAGGCATCCCAAATAGCTGCTGCTGCTTCTTTTTTTTAAATTATTTTTATTTTTATTTTTATTTTTTTGACAGGCAGAGTGGACAGTGAGAGAGAGAGACAGAGAGAAAGGTTTTCCTTTGCCCTTGGTTCACCCTCCAATGGCCGCCGCGGCCGGCGCGCTGCGGCCGGCACACCGCGTTGATCCGAAGGCAGGAGCCAGGTACTTATCCTGGTCTCCCGTGGGGTGCAGCACCCACGCACTTGGGCCATCCTCCACTGCACTCCTGGGCCACAGCAGAGAGCTGGCCTGGAAGAGGGGCAACCAGGACAGAATCTGGCGCCCCGACTGGGACTAGAACCCGGTGTGCCGGTGCTGCAGGCGGAGGATTAGCCTAGTGAGCCGTGGCGCCGGCCCCAAATAGCTTCTTAACCATTAGGTGTTGACATCTGACCCGTGCCTGAAGTTGTAGAATCAAAGCTGATGGCTAAGTCTCTTCACCTCTTCTTCTAAGGGTGTAAGATGTTTTACCAGCTTAAGTTATATTATTATTTGTCTTCAATTAAGGTGCTCTGTTAGTGAATTTATGGAAATAAACATACACATACATAAATCACATATTCCTAAAATTCCCAGAAAACAAGATAACTAATCGGCTAGATTTTTAATAAAAAAAAATCCTCTGGAAGGTGGTTTTTAGCAGCTCTGCCAGCAGAAGGGTGTTGACAGCGTAGCAAGGGTTCACTGTGGTGCTTAGATTCTCACACAGTGCCAGTATTTAACCATATTGTGTCAAGCAAAAGGGCAAAGAATATGGACACCTAGAAGTCCCCTCCATATACAGTATCCAATGTCTGCCGTGTTTGACCAGTCACAGATTCGGGAGTTCAGAGGTCTTTGCCATGATTTACCATTACAGAGATGTTTCATCAACAAGAAAGATTTGCATATGGTTGCCTCATTGCAGAAAAACACAACTGATGAGTCTTGGGATGTCATGATGAATGAGGCTCCAGACCGTATCAATTTCACCACATTTCTCACAACATTTAGTGAGAAGTTAGAACGGCAAAGATCCAGAAGATGTCATCACAAACGATTTTATTAGGGCTGGGCATTGTGGTGCAGTGGGTTAAGCCACAGCCTGCGATGCCATCATGCCGGGTGAATGCCAGTTTCAGTCTCAGCTGCTTTTCCTCTGTTCTAGCTCCCTGCTGATGTGCCTGAGAAGGCAGTGGAAAATGGCTCAAGTACTTGGCCTCTGCCACCCATGTGAGAGACCTAGATGGAGTTCCAGGCTCCTATCTTCAGTCTGGCCCAGACCTGGCCACTGTGGCCATTTGGGGAGTGAAATTTCTCTCCTTTGGCTATGCCTTTCAAATAAACAACTGTTAAGAAAGAAAGAAAGGAAGGAAGGAAGGAAGGAAGGAAGGAAGGAAGGAAGGAAGGAAGGAAGGAAGGAAGGAAGGAAGAAATGGTCTTACTGGGAACAGGTGTTCAGTCTGGTAGGTAGGACTCCTGTGTCCTGCATGAGAGCACTTAGGTCTGATTTCTGACTCTGGCTCCTGGCTCCAGCTTCCTAATGCATACCTTGGGGGGTAGCTGTGATGGCTGAAGTAGCTGAGTTCCTGCCTTCCATGATGGAGACCTGAATTGGGATCTGTGCTCACAGCCTCAGCCCTGACCTACTTCCAACTGCTGTGGGCATTTGGGGAGCGAACTGAGTATGTAAATTCCCACCCCCAAGTCTGCTTCTCAAATAAATAAAATTTGTGAGGCCAGTGATATGGCATAGGTGACACTGCTGCCTGCAGTGCTGGCATCCCATATGGGTGCCAGTTTGAGTCCTGCCTGCTCCACTTCAAATCCAGTTCCTTGCTAACCTGCCTGGGAAAGCAGTGGAAGATGGTCCAAGTGCTTGGGCTCCTGCACTTGCTTGGGAGACCTGGAAGAAGCTTCTGGCTCCATCCGTTGCAGCCATCTGGGGCATGAACCAGTGGATGGAAGCTCTCTCTCTCTCTCTCTCCTTCTCTATGTAACTCTTTCAAGTAAATAAATAAATCTTTAAAAATAAATCTGTAATGCTTTTGCTTGCTTTGGTGAAGAAGTAACTGGCACCATTTAGGAAGATTACCTGAGGAAGCTGCTAACAACTGGAGATGGTTTATAGATGAGGAGGTGGACAGGTGCACAAAGAAGCACTAATTGACAAAAAAAGTGAATTTCAACTACGTTGAACTGAACTTCAAATGCCAGCCAACATTTCTTGTTGCCACTTCAGAAATTTCTGGCATTTTTCCCTATAGCCTATTGCATATGCCTTACCTTTACAGCTTTCATCGTTTTCACTGTATTTCTCCTTAGCCATTTTGGCACATGTACCTTTACACTCAAACTAGCAATGGATTTTTCTCATTTTCAGAATACAAAATAGGGTAGATTTACCAGTCCCTCCCCGCAGTAAATTAAGTATACAGAGTCAATATATTTTTTAGAGAAAATTGCTTAGCCTTCTTCTAAATCATAATTAAACTTCATTAATAAATTTAAAAGTCTTTCCCACATAAATTGCTAGTATGGAAAGAATTTAGGTTCAAATAATTAAGACAAATCTTTGGTAAATAATATTATGCTAATTTTTGGTGTAAAAAGAAAAATCCCAGTTAAGTCCTTTCTCTGTTAAGTGTAAAATACAAGTATACTTTATTTTAATTGGCCTTTTCCATTAAATTTCTTAAATTTATACAACTTTACTGATTAAAATAAGCTAACATTAACATCGAGTTTAAGATTAAAAACCAAAGTTTTCAACAATCATCTGATAACTTGCATGAATTACATTTCATAGTGCATTGACTAATTTCCATTATCTATAGGGAATTTAAAACTTTGTACTTAGTTGAGCTAATTAGTGGCTGCTTCTTGAGTGCCTGGATGTGTCCCGGCCTTATTTTAAGCTCATCCAGTTTTTGCTTGTTTTACTATGCCACGCCTGAGTCAGAACTACAAAGCGCTCATTCTGTTAGCTGTCAACAAAGTGTGAAAAGACATGGCGGCTGGGACAGTTGGGTTCTGTGGAGAGTGAGCCTTGCTGGTTTCCTTCAGGGCCTGAGTGCAATCGTTCACCTCCTTGAGGAGGGGATGGATGTTCCGAGAAGGGCCGTTAGAGCGAGGCTGAGGAGGAAACCTTGGCGGATAGACAAACATCAGCTAGCAGAGACCACAGGGAGAGCACTCGCACACCCCCCCACCACCAGCAAACACACATGAGCCCCCTTTCGGCGTGCTGACGCCACTTCCGGCCACTTCCGTTCCTTCCGGCCGGCGCCCCGCCTTCCGGAAGTACACGTCATCGTTCTCGCTTCCTGGTAACTAAGGCGATGAGAGGGATTTCCCACGGAAGCGAACGGATGTCATCTTGTGTGAGGGCGAACCCCCGGGGCGTGCTGGCTAGTAGCGACGAGGGTGCGGGTCTGGGAGGCGCCGGGGTTCTCTGAGGCAGAAACGTTTCGGGGTGGATGTGGAGAAACGTGTTGTGAGAAACTATCTTTGAAGTGGAGGCGTGATCGTCTTGCCCGGGTCCAAGATGACGGCGTGGCGTCTCTAACCGTGTCGCTTCCGCTCGGTCGTGCGGAAACCGCTCTTTGATTGGCCAGCGGACGGCGCCGTGGCGTGACGCGCAGGGGCGCCGGCCAATCCGTTGAGAGCTGAGCTGGACTTGGAAGTGGGAGCGAGAGCCCGGCTTTTCCAGCTGTGGACGGCGGTGGCCAGGTGAGTTGCAATCCTAGGTGACGGAGAGCGGAGGACGCGGTCGCGAGTTCTGCCGGGAGCCTAGTGGTCTGCTCCTGGGATGGGGCCTCTTTCTGGCAAGCAGAGAAATAGATTACTCGGGAGGAAATTGATAATCCGGAGTCGGCTGAGAGTGACGCTCTCGGGCCAGGCCGGGCAGCCAGAGGACCGGTATTGGGGTCCTGAGCATTCAGGATTGGGGGTGCGGCAGTCACCCCTTTTAGTTGAGCAACCTAGCTGAAAGGACTTTTGCTTTGGGATAGAGAACAAGAACCCAGATCTTCGGGCTCCCTGCGAGGTTAAACCTCACTGAATTCTGTCTACGGATGGTCTCACTATGTCCTGAGATGTTAGGCAGCTGGGAGTGGCTCCGGTGTTTTTTTTTTTTTTTTTCCTTGCGGATCCTCTAACGGTATCTTCCCAGGCCTTTCATTCCTTCAGCGGTTCGTTCATTCGGCTGGTAACTTCTTCCTATACCCTTGCCCTTTGGGGAATTTGGTGTAAGCCCAGACCCGGCTCCCTAGGAAAATGCACATTGATTCACAGTTGTCCGAGCAACGTCAGAGGACTCGTGCCCCCCCCCCCCCGAACTCCTCCGTGGTTCATACGGCCAAGGTCAAAAATCTGTGCTTTGGAGGAGATAGGTCAAGAGGCGGTGTCAAATCAGGAGAGTAGGTGACAATAGGTAGACATCTGGGGACCTAAGGTAGAACCCACTCCTTTAAAAAAAAAAAAAAACACAAAGATTTATTCATTTATGTGAAGGACAGAGTTACAGAGAGGCAAAGAGAGAGAGAGGTCTTCCATCTGCTGGCTCACTCCCCAGATGGATGCAACAGCTGAACCTGGGCCTATCCGAAGCCAGGACCCACATAAGTTCAGGGGCCCAGGGACCTGGACCAGCCTCTGCTGGTGGAGCAGCGGGGAACTGAACCGGCACCCATATGGGATGCCGGCACTGCAGGCGGCAGCTTTACTTGCCATGCCACAGCGGCCCCACAGACTCTTTAACTTGTTCTGCTTTTCTTGAAGGGTTTGTTCCCCTGAACCCCACTTCCTGAGGTGTATGGTGCCCGGTATTTTAGATGTGTGACCATAGCGTGTATTAAACACCTCATGAAGCTGGGATTGCTGGGGTTGAAGCGTAATCTGCAGTACTGTTTCACTGCCCAGATTCAGGCCCGAGCACCTGCGACTGTGGTGCAGGTCCTGATGAGGCTCAGCAGAACGGCATTTGGCCTTGGTTGTTTTTGTTAACTCCAAGTGGAACTATTTCAGCTCAGAACTGGTTCCCATTGTGAACTGGACTGGCCGATCAGTAACTCATTCTTCACAGTTAACCAAGCTGGGGAGGAGAAAGGCCCCAAAACAACATCACTTGAAATGTAACATTTAATAATGTATTTAATTTCCTTAAAGAAGGAAGGGTTGGGTTGTGAAACAATGTCTGAGACTGGCCCTTGGGCAAGGGTCCAGATCGGCTTGACTGAGATGACGTGGGGTCCCTGAGGAGGATTCCAGTGGATGTTTTGACTGGGTGCAGCTTAGAGATAATCAGATGGTGATGAACTTCCTCCCTCGTTTGTGTGATTTTTTTTAAGTGCTAGACGGGGGAGAGTTGAGAAAGAATCCATCAGCTGGGAGTCAACTGACTTTTGAGGCCAGTGGGAAGGTAGGAGTAAAGAGGGGAGTGTTGAGGCAGGAAGTGTCACAGCTTTGGGGTCAGAGAGAAGGTAGGTAATGCCATCCATCCGCAGCAACAGATTCTTCCAGACCAATGTCCAAACAGAGTCAGATGACCATGTTTGGGATTTCACTTGAGAGTGTTACGCTCAATTAAAGCTGTATCTTCAGTTTCCTTTCAGACTATGGCAACGTATCTGGAGTTCATTCAGCAGAACGAAGAGCGGGATGGTGTGCGTTTCAGCTGGAACGTCTGGCCCTCCAGCCGCTTGGAGGCCACAAGGATGGTTGTTCCTCTGGCTTGTCTCCTCACACCTTTGAAAGAACGGCCCGACCTGCCCCCTGTACAGTATGAGCCTGTGCTCTGTAGCAGACCGACTTGCAAAGCTGTTCTCAATCCTCTTTGGTATGGATTCTTTTAAACATTGGTAAAAATATTGAATACGATAAATTACCACGTTTATGTGATTCTCATAAATGTCATTCAGTTTGGGCAAGGTGTCAGATTTGAGATGAGTAATAGATGGTGAGGTTCTTAGGGGACGAATGCTGGTAGAAATCTACCTGGCCTAATACCCCAGATAAAATTGGAATCTTGGCAGGCACTGTGGCTCGCTAGGCTAATCCTCTGCTTGCAGTGCCGGCACACCAGTTCTAGTCCCGGTTGGGGTGCCGGATTCTGTCCCAGTTGCTCCTCTTCCAGGCCAGCTCTCTGCTGTGGCCTGGGAGTGCAGTGGAGGATGGCCCAAGTGCTTGGGCCCTGCACCCACATGGGAGACCAGGAGGAAGCACCTGGCTCCTGGCTTCAGATCGGTGCACTGCGCCGGCCACAACATAGTGGCCGTAGCGGCCAGGGGGTGAACCAACAGAAAAAAGGAAGACCTTTCTCTTTCTCTCTCTCTCACTGTCTAACTCTGCCTGTCCAAAAAAAAAAAAAAAAGATTGGAATCTTATAGGAATTAAGTGAAGATAGAGAAAAGAGGTTTGGCATTCACTTTTTTTTTTTTTTTTTTTTTTGCCAATTATTAACTTAACTGTAGATGTCATTGGTGCCTTTTAAAGTATTTTTCAAAAAACTTTGAGAGCTTTAGAACATTTTCTCATACTTTACCTGGTATGATGAAGGTATGTAGCTGGACGCAATAGTAGGCAGAAGAAATTTTAGCTGTGAGTGATTTTGTTAACG
Organism: Oryctolagus cuniculus; assembly: GCF_964237555.1. Classification (NCBI taxonomy): domain Eukaryota; kingdom Metazoa; phylum Chordata; class Mammalia; order Lagomorpha; family Leporidae; genus Oryctolagus; species Oryctolagus cuniculus. The sequence goes on from NC_091442.1 coordinate 43,299,675, forward strand.
TAGTTTTCTTTGTACCTGAAGAGTAGCCTATGATATTTCTCTGAGAAGTGGGTGCTGTTTGAACTGTTAAACAGGTGGGAAATGTATAATTTCTGTTTGAGGGAACATTTTTCACTTTCTTCTTATTTAACGCACCCATATATAAGAATGCTGCTGTTGTGTTTTTTAAAAAAATCATTGCCCCAGGCCGGCGCTGCGGCTCACTAGGCTAATCCTCCACCTTGTGGCGCCGGCACACCGGGTTCTAGTCCCAGTCAGGGCGCCGGATTCTGTCCCGGTTGCCCCTCTTCAAGGCCAGCTCTCTGCTGTGGCCAGGGAGTGCAGTGGAGGCTGGCCCAAGTGCTTGGGCCCTGCACCCCATGGGAGACCAGGAAAATGGCGGCCATTGGAGGGTGAACCAACGGCAAAAGGAAGACCTTTCTCTCTGTCTCTCTCTCTCACTGTCCACTCTGCCTGTCAAAAAAAAAAAAAAAAAAAATCATTGCCCCTGTTTTTTAAATTTTTTAAACATTGAAAGGAGAGAAAAGCAACTGAAGCACTATTTAGAACGAATTGTAGGAGGTGGTAAATGTAGAAGCAAGACTGCCCTACATTTCTTCAAGTACAGTGGACATTTGGTAATGTCACATAGCTGGACAGTAAAATTATTAGGGAAAAAAATCATGAAAATAACGTTAATAGGCAAAGAGAAATAGCCTATAATTTATATAAATCATGAAACTTAAAAAATTTTCTAGGATCTTAGGAAAATGAAAGGGATCCGCTGATTCTTCATTGTAGCTTTTTAAAGACATTTTCTGGTGTGGTTAATAGCCAAAATTCTAACTGCAGCCAGCAGTTTTGTTTATGCATACACATAGAAAAGTGTTTATGTGTTTTACTGACCTTGAAATTTATATTTGAATGCTTTCCACCTTAAAAATGAATAGGGCTGGGTGTTTGGCAGTTTGGCCTAGCAGTTAAAATGCTCATGACCCATAGGGGACTGCTTGGATTCAGTACCAGCTTCCTGATAATGTGGACTCTGGGAGGCCACCACGGTGCCTCAGCTGATTAGATTCCTGCTACCAACATGGGACATCCGGGTTGAGTTCCTGGTTCCCGGCTTTGCCCCAGCCCTGGCCATTGTGGGCATTTGGGGAATGAACCACTTGATGGGAACTCTGTGTCTCTCTGTCTCTCTCCCTCTGCAATAAATATAAAGTACCTAGTTGTGATATTTATTTTTTCTTACAGTCAGGTTGATTATCGAGCAAAACTTTGGGCCTGTAATTTCTGTTTCCAAAGAAACCAGGTATGTGAATTATTTTAAAAAATGTTGTATGTTACATTTTTAGTTGTGAAAAAAGTGGGGTTGAATTTGTGTCTACATTGGTAGTCAGCAATTTCTGCTGAACTCAAAGTGATAGCTTTTGTTTAGCACAATACTAAGCGTTGAGCATTTGTGATTTTTCTGTTGATGGTTCCATTATTTGAGTCCTTGTCATTTGCTGTGGAGGAAATGTGGAGTTCTCTTTCCTTGCAAGCTGCTAAAGACAGGAAATCTGTTACCATAATAATAGACCAGTAGCCCATATTTCACTTAATTTCAGTGTATTTGAAATGGATAGCATACATTACTAAATTCTTATTTTCTGATCTTTTGGGATTCAAGTGTCAGTATTGAGCTTCTTCTGATTTAAAAAAAACTTTTAAACTACCAAACTAGAAGGAGATCACAAATCACGAGAGACCGCTCTTTAAAATTTCCTGTGCCTATGATGGAAAATGTTCTAAAACTGGGTTGTGGTGATTGTTGCACAACTCTGTGTGTTTACCAGCAGTCATTGAATTACACACTTAAAATGAGTGAATTTTATGGTATGTAAACTATGCCTCAATAAAGCTGTTAGGAAAAAATCTTGCCCATCCTATTGTACATTGTCCCAACAGTACCTAAGGTATTCATAACCTGCATTTATTTATTCATTTATTTGATAATTATAATTAATCTCATTCCCAGATATGACACATAGCCAGTGATGACATAAGCAGTGTACAGTTGTTGACTAACTAGGTGTTCAGAAACTAAGCAGGTTCCATTCACTATGTATCTCCTTGAGAGATTCAGAATTCTATACAATCTGGGGCAGTATTTAGCCTAGCAGTTCAGATGCCTGTGTTGCGTTGGAGGACCTGGATTTGCACCCCAGCTCTTGATCCTGACTCCTGCTTCCTGCCAGCACAGACCCCGGGAGGCACCAGTGATGCCTGAAGTAGCTGGGTTCCTGCCACTCACAGGGGAGACTTAGACTGTGTTCCGGCCCTCAGCTTCAGCCTTGGTCATAGTGGACATTTGGGGACTGGTGCTGCTAATGGGAGTTCTCTGTCTGCCTCTCAGATTAAAAAAAAAAAAAAAAAGGTATATATAATACCCTGTTATGTACAGAATTGATGTTGTCTGTGTTTCAATAATTTGTCATGAAAATTCTCAAGCAGGATGGTGATTATAAGCCAGGACGCTGTAGCCAGACTGCCTGGGTTTCACTCAGATCTGTCACTTACTTCCTGTGTGGCTTTGGGCAAGTCACTTCATCTCCTGTTCTAGTCTTTATTAGAATGATAGTAATATACCTGCTTCATGGGGTTGTTAGAATTAAACTGAACTGATGAATGTGCAGGATTTAGGACAGTGCTTGACACATTATAAGCACCACGTACATGGTATAATGATGCTTACCTGAGATCGCCACCTGCCAGTTGACAGGCATGCTCTGCAGTCTGTGTGTTGCAGACAGGCACGGTCATTTGTAATCCTCTCAGCTGGGCCTTGCAGAGGTGAGCCTCTCAATGAGTGTGGAGCCAGGAGGAGAGGGGCGGCTCCCTGGAGGAGTCAGAGCAGTCTTAGCCACCTCTCTCCACTTCTGTACAGACAACTGAGTGGGTGAACAGGGCCTCTCCAGGTTGCTGGGATGTGGCCAGTGTGGCTGGGCTGACCTCTGGGTTCTCCTACACTTTTTTTTTTTATAGTGGGAGACTGTGGGGTATTGCAGCCAATAGAAAGTCAAGGCCAGTTTGGAGACAGAGGTCTTGCTGTCGTGCTGAGATACCCTTTCTAGCCACTGGCCCTTTAGAATTGCCTGTCAGCTTCCCAGCAGGATTTGTATGTGGTTATCCTGAGGTAATTGTCCTAGAGTGAACACCTGCTAAACTTGGTGAGCTGCACCTAAACTTTGTGTGTGGGTGTGTGTGTTAATTATTTGTTAAAATCACAGATACAAAGCGGGGGTGGTGTAGGGGGAGACAGAGAGATCTTCCATCCCTTGGTTTCACTCTCTATATGGTCTCAATGGCCAGTGCTGGGCCAGGCTGAAGCCAGGAGCTTCAGGTAGCAGGGTCTTAAGCATCTGGGGCATTCTCTGCTGCTTTTCCCAGGCCATCAGCAGGGAGGGAATTGGATCAGAAGTGGAACAGCCGGGACATGAACCAGTGCCCATATGGGATGCTGGTGTTGCAGGCTGCATCTTTACCTGCTACACCACAACCCCAGCCCTTAAACTTGATATTTAACATAAAGCTAGGGGTAGGCATTTGGCACAGTGGTGAAGCCACTGTTGGGATGCCTGCATCCCATTTTGGAGCACATGGGTTCCACTCCTAATTCTTCTGTCCATTCCAATATCCTGCCAATATGCACCATGACAGCAGGTGACGGTTCAAGTAGTTGGACCCCTGCCACCCATGTTGGAGACCTGGATAAAGTTCCTGGCTCCTGGCTTCCGCTTGGCCCAACCCTGGCTGTTGTTGCCATTTGGAGAGTGAACCAGTGAATGGGGGCTCTCTGTCTGTCCATCTGTATGTCTGTCTCTTTGCCATTTAAATAAATTAAATAAATAAATAATAGGCTCAATTGTGCTCTAATATAAAACATCTGGAAGAAATTACACCAAGATGTTATCAGTGGCTGTTTCTAGGTCACAGGATTTGCTTTTTTTCCTTCTTTTTTATATTTTCCTAAATTTGCCAGGTTTCCTACCCGAACATGTATTACTTTATTGGTAGCCAAAATAAGAAAGAAAATAAAGATGTTAGCCTGTGCACAAATCTCAGTCTTTAATTTGTAGGACAAAGTTAGGAAATGGTTTTTAATAGTGTTTTTAAACATTTGGAAATTACAACATAACTTGAAGCTGCCTTAAAAAATAAAGATTTTTTTTAAAGTTTCAAAATGATGTAAGACAGTTACAAGTTTTAAATCATGATTTTTCAATTTTTATGAATGTTTTGTATTTTGTTAAAAATTTATTTTACTTAATTGAAAGGTAGAGTGCTGGCAAGAGAGGGAGAATGGAAAGGAGAGAGAGAAATTGAACTTCTGTCCTCTGGTTCACTCTCCAGATGGTTGTGATAGCTGGGACAGGCTAGGCCAAAGCCAGGAGCCTGGAGCTCCTTCTGGGTCTCCCACATGGGTGGCAGGGGCCCAAGCACTTGGACCATCTTCTTTTGCCTTCGCAGATGCATTATTGAGGAACTAGAGCAGAAACAGAGCAGTTGTGACTTGAACTGGTGGTCTGATATGGGATATTGTCATTGCATGTAGTGGCTTAACCCACTTGTGCCACAGTGCTGGCCCCATTGTTTTATATTTTGTGATTTCAAAATTAATATATGGTCATTAGCCATTTTCATAAATGGAAAATAAAAAGTATAGTGTAAGTATCTTTCAGCTGTAACAAAACAACACTTGGTTTTCTTTTCAGTTCCCTCCAGCTTACACAGGCATATCTGAGGTGAATCAGCCTGCTGAGCTGATGCCCCAGTTTTCTACAATTGAGTACGTGGTGCAGGTAACTTCTTGAGTTTCTCTGAAAACCCTGTTTTTCATGTGTCTTAGCTGCCCAGGGGATTTAAAGCCAGTAGGGCAGCTGGATCCTACATATTAGATTATGGTGTGTGTGCACACACCGGCAGTCTCCTCCTTGATTTTGCCCTTGCCCATTTACGTTTGTTTCATAACCCGGCAGCCAGAGAAAATCTAAGAAATGCGTATCACGTTATTTATCTGTTCAGAAGCCTTCAGTGGTGAAAAGAGCTCCTCTTTTGGCCCAGAGTAGAAGACTTTTCAAAGCCGTGTGTGCCACCTCTCTGACCTCAGTTCTGCTGGGGTCCTTGTTCAGCCGGCTGGGCCTCCAGCACGCCAGGAACACTGCAGCCCGACAGCCTGTGCTCTTCCCTCAGGCTGCAGCTGTCTCTGTGTGTGGCTCCCTCCTTGCTTTTATGTTACTTTCTTAATGAGGCTGCCTGGCCCCTCTCAATCCTTGAACCTGTCCCCTGCCTGCACTCCTGGCTTTCACAGCCCCCCTTAATCTCTGCCTTCCAGAAAGTTTGCTCCATGAGGCAGGCAGGGACCTTTGTTCTTTCTGTTCACTGATGTACCTGGGTCCTGGAAGCATGCCCAGTACATAGTGGGTATTCCAAAATGTTGAATAAATTGTTGGGAATAGTTTTTAAGTATAATTTGTTACAAAAAACAAATCTTAGTCATCCAATGAAATAAATAAATGGAGGTTTGTGTAGATGTCCTTATCCCCTGACAGTAAATGTAGATGAAGACTTGGTATTTTAACACTCAGTCAAAAAAGAGCTGGTCACGTGTATCTGAATACTGATCATTTTGCTGTTCTCTTTTCCAAAAGCGAGGTCCCCAGACCCCTCTGATCTTTCTCTATGTGGTCGACACATGCTTGGAAGAAGATGACCTTCAGGCACTCAAAGAGTCCCTGCAGATGTCCCTAAGTCTCCTTCCTCCAGATGCCCTGGTGGGGCTCATCACTTTTGGGAGGATGGTGCAGGTGCACGAGCTAAGCTGTGAAGGAATCTCCAAAAGTTACGTCTTCCGAGGGACCAAGGATTTAACTGCAAAACAAATACAGGTTTGTGTCTCACTTGTACAGAAGCAAAGATGTTTCTTAGAAGTGAATTAGTTGTTCGCTCTTAATGGTATGGGAAATGAGTCTTTTTGTTTCTGTTTTCTTTAGGATATGCTGGGCCTGACCAAGTCAGCCATGCCCATGCAGCAACCAAGACCTGCTCAAGCCCAGGAGCACTCTTTTATTTCAAGCAGGTGAGACACACAGTATCACACACACGCCATAGTGGGTGTGCAGGATAGTCCAAGGGAGTCAGGAAGGACACTATTAGAACTTTATTCTGTTAAAGAAAATTCAGCTTAACTGGTATTTAACATTTTGTCAAAAAGGTGTTGACACCACCTTACTCAGTCATTCTCCTCCTCTTAGACTTATGGTTGTTGCCCTTTCTAATCCTTATGTAAAACTGAAAAGCTTGAAGACTTTTTCTTTAAGGGAAAGAGTTTATTGGGGGAAACCTGACAGACTGGAGGGAAGGGGTGAAGAAGGAAAAGAGGAAGAGGAGAGTGTAAGAGAGACAGACAGAGACAAAGAGTGAAAAGACTTCTTATTGAATGCACACAAATAAGATACTCACTTCATTCAGGCTACTGAGTAAATGGGCGATGGTAGTGGCCAGCAAATTCAATAAAATGCATCACCTGCAGGCTGGGCTGAACTTCTTCCTCTGGGAAGAAACTAGAACATTTCTCTCTGTGTTACTCCTCAGGCTGAAGAGAAACAAAGTAAACCTTTGCAGTGGTGCAGCTTGGCCACATCAGTGGACCTTCCATGTACCGAATTCCATTAGATGGGTCCTTAGCCTCCCTTTGCTGCTTAACAATTAGTTAAACTCATTTATTCTCTTTAAACTGTTATTTTTCCTTGCCTCATATGTGATTGCTAAATATTAGACTTTATATTCCCTAGTAAAATTTCCTTGAGTTGTTTTGTGTGTGTAGTTAGAGATGACCTTAAAGAAGAAATGACAGTTGTTTTTCCTACTCTGAGTAATTGTTTGAAGAGCAGTAACTAGGAGCCCCCTGGAGTTGAAGACCAGAGTACTTTGTTAAGCCAGGACTGATGTTTCTCTTCAAAATTTGCAGATTTCTGCAGCCCATTCACAAGATTGACATGACCCTCACTGATCTTCTGGGAGAGCTGCAGAGAGACCCGTGGCCAGTAACTCAGGGGAAGAGACCCTTGCGCTCCACCGGGGTTGCGCTGTCCATTGCTGTTGGCTTGTTGGAGGTAATTCACAATTCACTGGGAAATTTGTCCTCAGAAATTTTATTTGTTGGCTTTGCTTGAAAACCAGTTGTGACGTAAATCAACCAGATGCCCATGTTAATGTAAGTCATTATTGCTATCCACATGGAAGGAACCCCTGGATGTCTGAGAGTACCAGAAGCTTTCAGGAAAAGCATAGGGGCATTAGAGCAATGGGAAGTGCTCGCCGTAAGTTAATACCAGTGTGCAGAACCCTCAGGCTGGTGCTGCCCCTCGGCAGCATCCTCTGTGTTGATGTGCAGCTGCATCTGGTCGGGGCAGCTGGAAAGACTCAGTCTTTGGAACGTTTCTGTTGGAGGTTGAACCACACTTGGAGGTGGGCGTATACCTCTGAAATGCTGCTGCTTCCTATTCCAGGGCACATTTCCTAACACCGGAGCCCGGATCATGCTGTTCACAGGCGGTCCTCCCACCCAAGGGCCTGGCATGGTCGTTGGCGATGAACTAAAGGTTCCTATTCGTTCCTGGCATGACATTGAGAAAGATAATGCGCGTTTCATGAAGAAGGCAACCAAGGTAGGTACTCATGGGCGCGGGCTATAATGGGAGTAGCTCTGTGCTGGCTTTGGGCTGCTCTGGAGTGACAGCTACTGTGCTGAGACCCCCACATCACGGTCAGTAAGGCCCTCTTCCTGAGACTGTTTCCACATCTTGGCTGCTGTTAGACTACTTCTACTGTCAGACCTTCGTCACAGCAGATAACCTCAAAGTGTTTTATAACTGGAAACTCAATCTTTATTTTCCCTGTGTGTTTTTAAGAAAACGATATATAAAAAAGATAAAAAAAAGAATAAAAATAATAAAATAAAATAAAAATAATATAATAAAAAAGAAAAAATACTATATAAAAGTAAATAAAATAACAAAAAATAAAAAATATAAAAAAAGAAACAAAGATAAATAAACAAAAAATAAAATAAATTTAAAAATTTAAAAAAAATTAAAATAAAAATAAAAAACAAATAAATATAAAAAAGAAAAAAAGATTAAAAAAGCATATAAAAAATAAAAAAACAGAAAAAAAGAAAAATGTATAAAAAATAAAAATAGAAAAAAAATAAAGTAAAAATAATAGATAATTAAAATAAATATATATAAAAGAAAAAACTAATAAAAAATAAAAAAACCTAAAAAATAAAAAATATAAAAAATGCAAAATAAAGAAAATATAATAAAAAATAAAAAAGTAATAAAGAAAAATAGAAAAAATTAATAAAAATAAAATTAATAAAAAGATTAAAATAAAAAACTTGAAACAAATACAGAAAAAAACAAAAATAATAAAAAAAATAAAAAAAAAGATCTCCATTCCTATGTCCTTTGGGATGTTAAGGCATACCATGGCATCATGTTACTATTTCCTAAAGAATGTTTCCTCTCTTCACAGCATTATGAGATACTTGCTAATCGAACTGCTGCAAACGGCCACTGCATTGATATTTATGCCTGTGCCCTTGATCAGACTGGGCTTTTGGAGATGAAGTGTTGTACAAACCTCACTGGGTATGTTGACCGCAGACATCTGGGGAAAGTGAGGGGTAAGGAAAGAGGAATCAGTGATGGGGACCTGGGGATGGGTAAGGTCACCCCACAGGAGCTTTCAGGTAGCCCTGGGCCATGGTTTCAGTGACTGTGGTGTGGGCCCGGGTGTGTTAATCTTACTCCAGGCTCTTGTCTTGCACAGAGACAAGCATTCTAAATTCAGACATGCACATGTATAAGATGCTCAAAGTGGTAAGAAAATTTATTCAGAAAGTGAGAAAGTGAACAGATACGCACCAATGAACATGGATTGCCCCACACAGAGAAATTCCCATCCCGAATGGGCAGCAGGCCAGATGATTGCCAGAAGAGAGGTGGGGTGGCAAGCGGTGTGGTGGGTGGAGAAAGGGTGCCTGGGTAGCACCTCCAGCTATGGGCCCTGCCAAGGAGAGAGAACTTCTCCCATTTGTTGGCCTCTTTTGTGAAGGTGGGGTGGGGCCTCTGCAGGTGTGAAGCTACCTAGGAATTTTACGGCACCTCCACAAGTTCCATGTGGAGCTTGATAGCCATATGTTCATGACATTCCCCACCATAGGTCCCAGATGAAGCAGGTACATCCCAGGAAAGGGCATGTTTTGATTGACAAGTAGGAGGGTAGGAATTACATATGGCACCTTGTAGGACTTGTAGCTCAAGCAGACCTAAGCCAGGTACCATATCAATTGGGGAGGGGGTGTTGGCCCCTCAGAGGAAGAAGCAGATTAGCAGGAGGTCTCAAGGGGTTGCTGTAAGAAGTTACACCAGAGTAACTTCATTTCTTCCTTAAAGTTTTAAGATTCACAGAGAGCAGGCCAGGAAAGCCGGCAAGCGGGGAGTGCATGGCCTTCAGCAGGGTACTTCCTGTGAGCCAGTGGAAGGATAGAGTCTGAATGCTGGAGCAGTGAGGAGCAAACCTGACCTGACTGAGGGACTGTACTTTGTGACCCATACCAAGTACACTGTAAGCCTAGAGGGCGAACGACAGGGTGCTGGTTTGGAGCCTGAGGCTGAACTGTACTCACAGGTCAAGGTGGAAAGCAGTGGTTCTCAGTGTGCACTGGTGCCTGGACCAGCAGCCTTAGGGGTTCCTGGGAGCTGATTAGGAATGTGCTGTCCGCATCCTGTCCCAGACCTCGTGAGTCAGAAGCTCTGGGGAGGAGCGCTCCGGGAGATTGCAGTGCACCTGAAAGGGTAAGAACAGCTGATGGGGCCACTGGTCTGGAGCCGGCTGCACACCAGAGGCACTTAGAGAACTTGGAAAGCTACTCTTGCTTTGGGTCTTGTCCTCCAGAGTCTGATTTCCTTGCATGGGGTGTGGCCTGAGCATCTGCATGTGGGAAAGTTCCTCCAGCAATTCTCCCATGAAGTAGAGTTTGAGTCACACAGCAGCAGCCACACCAGGGAGCTTGTTAAAAATGCAGCACCTTGAGCCTTGCTCCAAGTCTGCTGAATCAGAGCTTCATTCGAACAAGATCCCCAGGGAATCTGCATGCACGGGACAGTTTGAGGAGAAGCGGTGTCGAGCGAGCCATGGTGTGGGCCTGAGATTCTGCGTTTGTCACAGGCTCCCAGGTGATACTGCTGGTCCTCATTGGAAAAAAAGGGGTCTGAGAGGGAGCCCAGGTCACTTCAACTGTGCTAGCGAGCAGCAGATGTGTTAGGGGATAGAATTAGTGCCCAGATGACACAGATGGCACTGTCTAAGCGAGCCAGATCTCATGATGAAGTCTTGCCAGGGCCCACCATGAGTTCTTGGCTGTGAGAAGCCACAGGAAAGCTGTAGTGCATTGGTGAACTTCCTGAGATGGTCTGTCAGTGTTCATGTGTGTGTATTTCTTCTGTGGGGAGGTGCCATTGCTGCCATCACTTTCTCCAAGATACTGTTGTTTTCCACACAGAGCATTTCTGCTGAGAAGGTTGGATCAGTGGCTTGGCGGTGCTCACAGGGGAGCAAAGGGCATGGGGGAGAGCACCCGAAACTCAGCCTTGGGGAGAATCATTGAAGGAGCTAGTACAGATTAGGCTGGAGACAGGCAAGCACACAAGAACTGAACTCAAGTTTTGAAGGATTGCTGTGTGGAGAGGGAATCAGATCTGTTCTGTTTGTGGGCAAAGGGTAGACCAGAACCAGGGGCTGGCAGCTGGTCTCAGTATCGAGACCCCCTTCCTGACAGTCAGCACCCCAGACACGGAGAGGCGGCTTCTCAAGGGCTTACGCTCCCTGCTGCCCGGGGTGGAAGCCTCTTCTTTGTGGTGACTTGGCAGGTACTCAGGTGTCGTTGAGGGGTGAGTCATGATTTATATGAGTGTGACGAAAGCCTACAACAGCTTTCTCTGTCATGGAAGTGGCCAGCCTAGGGCTGGCATCCTGATTTTATCATCATCAGGAGCTGAGGGTCTCTGATTATATAGAGGATATAGAGGGAAAAACAAACTCAGACTCATTTTCTCCTGTGCCCTCACAACTCAGGTCGCTTCTGACGCCACATGTGTTTTTGCCCACATACCAAGCTAGCAGGCATGCTGCAGCAGCACACTCCTAATTTAATTAGGTCCCCTAATCTACTGGGGGTCCTTTTAGACTGCATAATTTGAAGGCTCAGCCCCTGGGGCTGCCCCCACCCCTAAATGCCAGTCACAAACCCCCAGGTGGGTTTCACGCTGCTTCTGACTGACTGGCTATCAATAAGGATTCCCACTACCCCCTCTCCGTAAGTTTGATTAATTTGCTTAAGTGACTCCTGGAACTCAGGGAAGAACTTAGGATTCCCAGTGGCTTCTTTTTTTTTTTTTTTTTTTTTTTTTTTTTTGACAGAGTGGACAGTGAGAGAGAGACAGAGAGAATGGTCTTCCTTTGCCGTTGGTTCACCCTCCAATGGCCGGTGCGCTGCAGCCGGCGCGCTGCAGCCGGCGCACCGCGCTGATCCAGTGGCAGGAGCCAGGAGCCAGGTGCTTTTCCTGGTCTCCCATGGGGTGCAGGGCCCAAGCACCTGGGCCATCTTCCACTGCACTCCCTGGCCACAGCAGAGAGCTGGCCTGGAAGAGGGGCAACCGGGACAGAATCCGGCGCCCCGACCGGGACTAGAACCCGGTGTGCCGGCGCCGCTAGGCGGAGGATTAGCCTAGTGAGCCGCGGCGCCGGCCCCAGTGGCTTCTTAACAAGGATATCACAAAGGATATGGACAGAGCAAGGTGTGGGGAAGGGTGCGGTCCTTTCCTGCCCTCCCTGGTTGCATCACACTCTAGAACCCCCAGATGCTCAGCTATCCAGAAGCTCTCCAAACCCTGTCCTATAGGGTTTGTATGGAGACCTCGTTGCATAGACATGATTGAATCTTGGACAGCAGTAGAAATGTGACTGGACAAAAAGGGTCTGATCAAATGCCGGCAGATTCAGTGGAGAAGCCCAGCCTGGCCTGTCCAGATCCTTCTTGGCCTTTCTGGCCAGCATCCTTTCCTTACTGGTATGGGCAAGCTCCCTTCTGAAATGCGTTTTAGGATCAGAAAAGCGTAGGTCAGACACTTCATAGCCATCTCCAAGATGGAAAGGTGGGGCAGATCTGTGTTTCTGAGCCACTTTGGGGAAGAATAATAGTTTCCAAGGCCTACCTTGGAGAGAGAAAGAAGCGAGTGAAAGGGCAGAAAGGTCAGAGAGAGGGATGTTGCTTCCTGAGACTTGTTAACGAGGTCCAACTCACCAACCCTTTTCTAGAAACTTAGGAAATAACAAGATCTGTGGATGTTGTGAGCCAGGAACCACTGACAAAACTCAAAATAGATACGCAATGTCTCAGGCTCCTCCTGAGCTGTTCCTGCCCGCTTCACCTGCGGCTGGAGTTCAGGCTGGTTGCTGGAGCTCCAGCCACGTCTCAGCAGTAGGAAGCAGGAAAGGTCAAAGACGGACATGCCCCTTCCCACAGGAATACACCCCACACATCATAAAGGACACTTGAGCAAGCAGAGCCGAGTCGCGGGGCCACGTGGATGGCAGGGTAGGAAATGCGTTTGTATTTCAGGCGGCTATGGAGTACGCGATAAAGGAAGAGGAGGAGAGTGATTATTTGGGGCAAATAGCTGACCCCTCGCTGGAAGGGTCAGGTACTCCAAGACGGGTGGACCGTGTGATTGTTCCTGTGCTCTTCCCTGTTCAGAGATCTTGCTTTAAAATGGCTTCTGGGCCGGCGCCGCGGCTCACTAGGCTAATCCTCTGCCTAGCGGCGCCGGCACACCGGGTTCTAGTCCCGGTCGGGGCGCCGGATTCTGTCCCGGTTGCCCCTCTTCCAGGCCAGCTCTCTGCTGTGGCCAGGGAGTGCAGTGGAGGATGGCCCAGGTGCTTGGGCCCTGCACCCCATGGGAGACCAGGAAAAGCACCTGGCTCCTGGCTCCTGCCATCAGATCAGCGCGGTGCACCGGCCGCAGTGCGCCTGCCGCGGCAGCCATTGGAGGGTGAACCAACACAAAGGAAGACCTTTCTCTCTGTCTCTCTCTCACACTGTCCACTCTGCCTGTTAAAAAAAAAAAAAAAAAAAAAAAAAGGCTTCTGGATGCGCAGCTTGCACCAAACTGTGCTTCTCTGCCTACATGCATGCAATTTTGAACAGTGTTTTCCTTTAACTTCAATAATGGGTGACTATCATATTGAAAAATGAGGAAAATAATTCTTGTCAAGCATTCAAGGTTTTGAGGCAGTAAATCTGGGTTTCCCACAGGGCTGGTTATTTTCTTATCCCAAAGAACTGTATGAAGGATTGGAGATGTTTTCCCAGTAGATAAATTATTCAAACTGGTGGGTCTGGGGCCAGCATTATGGCACAGTGGGTTAGGTTGCCGCCTGTGACAATAGCATCCCGTAAGAGTGCTGCTGCTTAGCTGGCGCCGCAGCTCACTAGGCTAATCCTCCGCCTGCGGCACTGGCACCCCAGGTTCTAGTCCCAGTCGGGGCGCCAGATTCTGTCCCCATTGCCCCTCTTCCAGGCCAGCTCTCTGCTGTGGCCAGGGAGTGCAGTGGAGGATGGCCCAAGTGCTTGGGTCCTGCACCCACATGGGAGACCAAGAGAAGCACCTGGCTCCTGGCTTTGAATCAGCGCGCTGAGTGCAGTGTGCCGGCCGCAGCGGCCATTGGAGGGTGAACCAACGGCAAAGGAAGACCTTTCTCTCTGTCTCTCTCTCTTTCACTGTCTGCTCTGCCTGTCAAAATAAAAAAATAAAATGATAAAATAAAAGAGTGCTGCTTGTTGTCCTGTGCTCCACTTCCCATCCAGCTGGGAAGGCAGCGGACAATAGCCCCTGTACCCATGTGGGAGACCCAGATGGAGCTCCTGGCTCCTAGCTTTGGTCTGGCCTAGCCCTGGCCATTGCAACCATTTGGGGAGTGAGCCAGTAGTTGAGAGGTCTCTTTCTGTCTCTCTCTGTAACTCTGCCTTTCCAATAAGTAAGATCTTTTTTTTTTTTTTTTTTTAATAAACTGGTGGGTCTATTCAAGGATTTTTTTTCTTTTTCTTTTTCTTTTTAATTTGAAAGAGTTACAGAGAGGCAGGGGCAGAGAGAGAGAGAGGTCTTCTATCCACTAATTCACTCCCCGAATAGCCACAATAGCCGGCGCTCAGTCAGTCTGAAGCTATGAGCCAGGAGCTTCCTCCAGGTCTCCCACGTGGGTGCAGGGACCCAAGGACTCGGGCCATCCTCAACTGCTTTCCCAGGCCATAGCAGAGAGCAGGATCCGAAGTGGAGCCACTGGGACTTGAACCAGCTCTCACATGGGATGCCGGCACTGCAGGCTTTACCTGCTATGCCACAGCGCTGGCCCCGCAGGTGGCGTCTTCACCCACTGTGCCACAGCGCCGGCCCCAAGGGTTCTTTTTCTTTCACTTTCTTTTTCTTTTTTTTTTTTTTTTTAATTTGACAGGTAGAGTTAGACAGTCAGAGAGAGACAGGGAGAAAGGTTTTCCTTCCATTAGTTCACCCCTCAAATGGCCACCACAGCTGGCACGCTGCGCCGATCCGGCGCCAGGAGCCAGGTGCTTCTTTCTGGTCTCCCATGCAGGTGCAGGGGCCCAAGCACTTGGGTCATCCTCCACTGCCTTCCCAGGCCACAGCAGAGAGCTGGACTGGAAGAGGAGCAACCAGGACTAGAACCTGGCGCCCATATGGGATGCCAGCGCCGCAGGCGGAAGATAAGCCAAGTGAGCCACAGCACCGGCCCCACTTTCACTTTCATTTTGAAGTAATTATAGATTGAGAAAAAGTAAATGTACAGGAAATACGCACGATGCTTATGTTTCCTTCACCTGGTTTCTCCCAGTGGTAGTATCAGTACCGGGAAACTGATACTGGCACTAAGCAGTTAACAGTACTGCAGACCAATTAACTGTACTGGGCCCTATAACTCTTTTAGCTGACCTTGCTTTAGTGTGGTGTATGTGATGGCACGGAGAATTTTGAGTTCTCAGGGGTAGGTTCAAGTCCTGTAATTTTAAAAAGAGGATTTAAGCCTCTCTTATTGTTTACTCTACCAAAGTCACTGTTCTGTTAGACATATTTCTAAATGTGTGGCTGAATACTTAATAGTATCGGCACACAGACCTTACTTGGGTTTTACCAGTTTCACAAGCATTCGTTTTTCCTATGTGTATGTGTAGAGTTCTCTGCGATTTTATCGACTGTATTGAATTGTATAATCACCACAGTGATCAAAACATCAAACTGGTAAGGATTCTATGCTTAATGTTTTAGGAATAGTTTCTTTCCTAAAGTACACAAATTGAACTTGCTGTTTTGTGGACGTGATTTGTTTTGGTAGTCTTCCTTAAACTATTGTTTGTACAAACTGAGGGGGTACTTGAATGGTTTCTGTCAATGCTAATGTTCGCTTTCTTTTTTCTTACCTAGAGGCCACATGGTGATGGGAGATTCTTTCAACACTTCCCTCTTCAAGCAGACATTCCAAAGAATTTTTAGTAAGGATTTTAATGGAGATTTCCGAATGGCGTTCGGTGCTACTTTAGAAGTAAAGGTATGACAGACTTTAAAACGTTAATGGACTCACAGCTTTGTATCTGAACATTTCCCCAGCCATGGATTTAACAAGCTGAATTCAAAACTTTTGGGGGAAAATTTGTACTGAACATATGTAGCCTTCTTTTCTGTCATTCCCTAAGTAATACAGTTTAACAGCTTTTACATTATTTCCTAAATAATATAGCGTAACATAGTATTTACATTGTTTGGGGTATTAGAGTGATGTAGAAATAATTTAAATTATCTGGGGAGATATGCATAGGTTATATGCAAATACCGCGTTCTTTTCTACATGGATTTTGGTGTGTGTAGGGGCATCTGGGACCAGTCCATCTTGGATATTGAGGGATGACTGTGCAGTGTTCCTGCTTACTCATGGTTAGGCTTCCAGCAACCTCAGTCTGTTGGACAGAGATGTAAATGTCCAGACCACAGTGGCTGTCATAGAGTTTATTATTCACATCATCCCTTCGCTTCTCCAGGCTGACCTGCATGTGTGTTAGTACTCAAAACAGAGTGGTCTAGTTCCCCTGCAGACCTTGCAGCACTCTGGAGTTAGAGAGACTATCTATTTTCGCCACTATAGGAGAGCTGGTGTTGGGGTAGGGGTTAGGAATAGCACTGAAATCCAAGGACAGAGGAATCCACACAGTGGGCAGTGTCCCCCAGCAATCAATGTGGGGTCCACACTTCCCAGAGCTCTGGTTTTCATTTAGTGACTGTTGAATAGACAGCATTGTGAGTTTTGGTTTGTTTTTCCATGAAAGGACTCCTGGCCCTCTACACAGTTAATTCTAAGTCACTGAGAAAACTTTAAAAGGCGCCTTTAGAAAATACGAGTGGAGCTAATACTTACAGAATTGGCAATTATCATTAAGTCATTTAGGTTCAACTTTAATAAACATGGTTGAATTTTTTCTTTTTTTGAAGATTATTTATTTATTTGAAAGATGGAGTTACAGAGAGAGAGGGAGAAATAAACAAAGAAAGAGATCCTCCAACCTCTGCTTCACTCCCCAAATAGCCATAATGGCCAGGGCTGGGCATGGCCAAAGCCAGGAGCCCTATTCTGCTCTCCCACATGGGTGCAGGGGCCCAAGCATCTGGGACATCCACTGTTGCCTTTCCAGGCTCACTAACAGGGAGCTAGATTAGAAGTAGAGCAGCTGGGACCTGAACCAGCAACTATATGGAATGCCAGCCTCGTAGGCGGCAGCTTTACCTGCTGTGCCGGCCCCTTTTTTTCCTTTTTAATATGAAGTGGAATGGGCATTGTTAAAATGAATTCACATTTAAAAATCTGAGCATGGGGGCAAGCATAGTGTCATATTTTCCCTCTGAATTTGTGTTGTAACCATCGTGGGGACAGAGTGGGTCTCAGTGAATTTTAACTTTATACTTGTATATCATTTGTTTTTAGACCTCTCGGGAACTGAAGATTGCAGGAGTCATTGGTCCGTGTGTATCCCTGAATGTGAAAGGACCGTGTGTGTCAGAAAATGTAAGGGAAATTCTTCCTTCATCACCCTCACCCCCTGCTATAGCTGTAACTGGTTAGAAGTGTTGGAATACGAAGCCTTGCAGTATGTCACGGTAGAGAGTGTCTGTGGGAGGGGAGAAGGGCTAATCCTCGCTGACCACCACAGGTCTGGGGGCTGGCATCATTTCCACCTGTCCATCTGTTTATCTGAAAGAGAGAAACGGAGAGAAGGAGGCATGGAGAAGGTAAGTATCTTGCCTAAGGGTCAGAGCTGACATGGAGGAGCTGGACTCTAGGTTCCCCTGACTCCACTGCCCGTGCTTGGGTCGCTGTGCCAAAAAGCCAAGAGTGTTGTGTTCAGCACCAGGGAACCATTCAACAGCTCCTTCAGGAATAAGCCTGTGTGCTCTTTGCCCTTGAAGTGGTACCTTTATCTCGCTCTTATCTAGTAACGAGCCTTATACAGTGAGATCAGCCTGAGTTGTTGAACAGTAGAAGACACTGTCATGTATGGAGACAGCTGTGTTCACTAAAACCAGATTTTGCGTGTTCGCTTATCATTCAGGCTTTGCTGGTGGCCCTCACCTTCTGAATATACTTCAGTTGCCAGGGCACAGGCTGTTTCATCTGATGAGGCCTTTGCAGGGCTGCTGTTACGCAGTCATGTCCTTCCCTTTTATCCTCAGTGGGTCGTATACAGGTGCGACAGACCAAGGCCAGGAGCTTCTTCAGAGTCTCCCACATGGGTGCAGGGACCTAAGCACTGGGCCATCTTCTGCTTTCCCAGGCACAATAGCAGAGAGCTGGCTTGGAAGTAGAACAACCAGGATTTGAACTGGCGCCCATATAGGATGCTGGCATTGCAGGTAGAGGCTTAACCTGCTGGGCCACAACACTGGCCCCATGTTATTTGCTCTTTTTGAAAAAACTTCTGAATGTACTGTCTTGTTGAAAAGACAGTGCTGGGTGTCTTCTCTAGTGGAATGTCCCACACTCAGTGTGCCTGGTTGTTTCTTTGAACTGGTGTTTAGCTTATGTCTGTCCTCTGTGGATTCCGTGTGAAATGGAGGTTAGCTCTGAAGATGTGACAGATTCAGGGTCATCTTTTGGTCAGTTGTACTTCCTGGCTGATGTGTAGCCCATGCTGTGTCACATCTGGAGGCACTTAGTGCCGTTGTCCCCTGTACTGGTCCTGAGGTTGGATCTGGTGGGGAAGGTCTTTCCATTATAAAAAACCATTTCCCCTTGGAATGTGATTGCAGTGCAATATGAAGATTTTCTTGCCCACGGCCTCATGATTTTAGCCTCATTGGTCATCCTCACTGGAATCAGCTTATTTAATTGGAGGTTATAAAATGATGATTCCCTGGTTCTGTCTTTATAATTCCACCAGTAAAGGCATTTAAAGGTTAAATGCTTAAGTGTATGTTAGTAAGAAAATGGAAGGTTTGGGCCGGCGCCGCAGCTCACTAGGCTAATCCTCCACCTTGCGGCGCCGGAACACTGGGTTCTAGTCCTGGTCAGGGCGCCGGATTCTGTCCCGGTTGTCCCTCTTCCAGGCCAGCTCTCTGCTGTGGCCAGGGAGTGCAGTGGAGGATGGCCCAGGTACTTGGGCCCTGCACCCCATGGGAGACCAGGAGAAGTACCTGGCTCCTGCCATTGGATCAGCGCGGTGCGCTGGCTGCAGCGCGCTGGCCGCGGTGGCCATTGGAGGGTGAACCAACGGCAAAAGGAAGACCTTTCTCTCTGTCTCTCTCTCACTGTCCACTCTGCCTGTCAAAAAAAAAAAAAAAAAAAAAAAGAAAATGGAAGGTTTGTGGCCACACTGGGCCTGGTGCCTAGAGAAAGGGTTAGCAAGGCAGGAGGGGAGGCACACGAACTCCTTTCACTTCTTTGATGCTTTTCCCAAGTGTAGTCCTTCAGCTTCCAGCAGGTGTTTTAAAAAGGCCATGAAAGGGTTGGGGTGAATCTGTCCATCTCATGATTGTGCCTAGGAAGTACTGTTGGAACAAAGCAGTGTGCCCTCTATAGCTCTCCACTATAGAGCTCCTGGTTGATTTCACTAAGAACCTTTCCTGGGGCTGGTGCTGTGGCACAGTGGGTTAAAGCCACTGCCTGCAGTGCTGGCATCCCATACAGGCACCGGTTTGAGTCCCAGCTGCTCTACTTCCTATTCAGCTCCCTGCTAATGCACCTGGGAAAGCAGCAGAAGATGGCCCAGGTCCTTGGGCCCCCATACCCACATGGGAGACCTGGAAGAAGCTCCTGGCTTTGGCCTGGTCCAGCCCTGATTATTGCAGCCATTTGGGGAGTGAACCAGCAGATGGAAGGTCTCTCTGTCTCTCCTTCTCTCTCTGTAACTCTGCCTTTCAAATAAATAATTAAATATTTTAAGAAAGAACCTTTCCTTTTCCCCTTTGACCATCACTGCTTTTGTGGCCAGGTACGTAGGCTCCTGGCATGGCTTTGTGGAGAGAACATACTAGGGTCAGCTGACAATGTGCAGTGTGGGTGAAGTTGGAGTGAATGAAGAAATAGCGTGACTCTCTAAGTGCATAATTGTGTCACTTTCCCAGCACAGTATTCTGCAGAGTGATGTGAGGTATTAGAATGTGCAGTGCTTAGGCCGGCGCCGTGGCTCAACAGGCTAATCCTCCACCTTGCGGCGCCGGCACACCAGGTTCTAGTCCCGGTCGGGGCACCGGATTCTGTCCCGGTTGCCCCTCTTCCAGGCCAGCTCTCTGCTGTGGCCAGGGAGTGCAGTGGAGGATGGCCCAGGTACTTGGGCCCTGCACCCCATGGGAGACCAGGAGAAGTACCTGGCTCCTGCCATTGGATCAGCGCAGTGCGCTGGCTGCAGCGCGCTGGCCGCGGTGGCCATTGGAGGGTGAACCAACGGCAAAAGGAAGACCTTTCTCTCTGTCTCTCTCTCACTGTCCACTCTGCCTGTCCAAAAAAAAAAAAAAAAAAAGAATGTGCAGTGCTTGGGGTAGATGCATTTGGCCAAGCAGTTCAGACACTGTTTGGGATACCTACATTCCATGTGTCAGAGTACCTGGGTTCAAGTCTCTGCTCTGCTCTTCATTCCAGCCTCCTGCTAATTTGCATTCTGGGAGGCGGCAAGTGACGGCTTAAGTAGGCATGGGCTTTGGCATGGCCAGCCTCAGCTGTTAGGGACATTTTAGCAGTGAAAGAGCAGTTGGGAGTTTCAGGGTCTCTCCTTGCCCCCAACCCCTACCCCCAGCATCTCTAACTCTCTCTGCCTCTTAAATAAAAATAAGAACAATGATGTTTGTATTCACATTTTAGTGAACCTCATGTTTTAGTGAACCTCATGTTTATCACTGAAAGCCATTTAACTAGTCTGTAAAATAATCCTCTCATACCACTACAATCTCCTCAGTTCTGTTACAATTTATATATAGCTTTTACCTAAAACAATTGGATAGAAAATTAACATTTTATAGTTAATGTTCTGTAACTATCTCTGATTTTAATAATGATCATGAAAGAAATACATAAAACTTGAAGCTAACTAGATAATTCCTTCTCCTACTATTTACTTCTTCCCCAAACCTGCCTTGATTTGTTATTGACTTCAGTGTTATGTACCATTTATATAATATATATGATGTAGTGTAAACTGGTCACACTACCAACATAATAAAAAGCTTAATTTTAAGATACTATAGATTTAAATATTATGTCTTCTTGTCTGTAATTGTGCTTTTTTCAGTAAAAAAACCTTTTTAATTAGATTTAAATTTTCACCTAAAAGGCGGTATTCTAGGTGACCTGTCCTAAGAGTATCTCGTCAGGACTTCTGCTCAGCAGCTCACCCTGAGGGTGATGTTTGTGTTTGATCATTCCTCTGCCCACCCCAGGAGCTTGGTGTTGCTGGCACAAGTCAGTGGAAAATCTGTGGCCTGGATCCTACCACTACGCTTGGCATCTACTTTGAAGTTGTCAATCAGGTGAGCTGGATTTTTATTTTATTTTTTTTTTGGTTACATTTTCATGTCTTAATGTCCTATTTTTCATATTTATTACAAACCAGTGACATCTGGTTAACTCTTCCATGAACTGATACCATTTTGATATTGTATGAGATTCTTTAAGAAGTTGATGGAAAATGGAATTAAAAGATATTTATTTTGGTGCAAAAAAAATTTGAAATCAGGGCTGGTGTTGTGGTATCATGGGTTAAGCTGCTGCCTGCATCTCTGACATCCCATATAGGTACCAGTTCAAATCCTGGCTGCTCCACTTCCAATCCAGCTCCCTGCTAATGGCCTGGGAAAAACAGCGGAAGATCGCACCAGTGTTTGGGTCCCTGCCAACTACTTGGGGGACCCAGGTGGAGCACCTGGCTCTTGGCTTCAGCCTGACCCAGCCCTGGCTTTTGGGGCCATCTGAGGAGCAAACCGGCAGGTGTAAGAGCTCTCTAACTCTGACTTTCAAATAAATAAGTAAATTTTTTTAAAAAAGTGAAATTACATAGTTTTTTCATAAGATGTATTTTCTGTGACTGTTTTGAAGACTCCTTATATGTATGAATTTCAAAATTTTTCTTGCACCAAAATAAACTTAGGAAAGTAATGACTTGTACCAGCCATTGTAATGTTGGATTTTTCAGTGTTTCCCCAATATTTTCTTGGGTTCAAAAAAAAAATCAGAAATCTGCATTACAGGAGACTGATAAAACTGCATAGTTAACACCCTGTGCCCACCACCTGTTTTTTGTAATTAGTATTTTATTGTATTTACTTTGTTAACATATGTGTTGATTTCATCCTTATTTTTGATGCATTTCAAAGCAAATTGAAAGTCATTAGTGTAAATTCACCCTAAACACTTCAGCATGCATATCATTAACTTGAATTCATTGTTGAATGTGCTGTTTTAGTTAT
Organism: Oryctolagus cuniculus; assembly: GCF_964237555.1. Taxonomy (NCBI): domain Eukaryota; kingdom Metazoa; phylum Chordata; class Mammalia; order Lagomorpha; family Leporidae; genus Oryctolagus; species Oryctolagus cuniculus. The sequence continues at coordinate 43,321,781 of NC_091442.1, forward strand.
TTTTTTTTTTTGAAGTGAACATTCTGTATAGAAAAATATGCAAATCTTAAGTGTACCATTCAAAGTGCATCCAGAACCATACTGTCCTGGCCGTGGCAGGCTCTGCCACTGTGTTGAAGTCATGCCTGTAACAGTAACAAGATGTCTGGCTTCTTGTCCCTGCAGCACAATGCCCCAATTCCCCAAGGAGGCAGAGGCGCCATCCAGTTTGTCACGCAGTATCAACACTCCAGCACCCAGAGACGCATCCGTGTGACCACCATCGCCCGAAAGTGAGCATTCCCACGTTCTGCATTGGCATTTTCCCTCTGAAGAGATGGTTTAATGTTAGTTTGCCTTTATGGTTTCCATTGTTTGGCTCTTGCCAGTCCTTGAAGTTAACTACCATATATCCATATATATGGGGGTGCTTCAAGGTTTGTGGAAAATGCATTTTATGAAAAAACTGTAGGATTTAAAAAAAAGTTTGTACCAAAATAAACTCATTTTCCATTTTCCACACCTTTTTGAAATAATCTTGTGCATGTGCAGCAGCTTTTTATGTTTAAATAGCTGTGTCGGTATCCAGTATATCTCACTTTGCAAGCCTATTTATGTTTTTCCATGGCTGCATAGTATTGCATGGCATGTGTGGGAAGTATAATTCCTCTGTTAAAGGACATTTCAGGTCCTGCCTGCCAGTCAACTTCATGGTAGTTAAATTTTGATACTGCAAACAGTGGAAGGAAAGTGTCCTGTCTCCTGAATAACAATGGATATTTTCAATCTTTCACATGCAAATCATGAACAGTTTCTCACTGTCATTTGTCTCTTCCCATTTATCAATGAGTTAAGTACTTCTTTATGTTTATTGGCCATATGTATTTCTTCTGTGATAGCCTTGCCCATTTTGCAGAATAGATTTCTTGTTCTTGTTTACTGCATTACAGAGACTGTAGGTATTCTGGATATAGTTATTGTGTTTGTTGCATATACATCTATTTCTGGCCTATGTTGATTTTTATTTTTGTTCATGATGTATTTACCCATCTGGAAAACTTTTGTATATGTGCAAATTCTTTTTTTTCCAGGCATGTGATGCTGGGAAGTCATTTTGTGAATTTGTAAACATTTAGTTTTTTTAAGATTGAACAAGAGGAAGCAGTGCTGCATTGAATATTTACCTGCATAATGTCCTGAGGACATGGGGAAGTTCTGCTCTGTAATTTTCTTGAGTGTACAGTTTTCAGAGATCACATAAGGGTGACTGAAAACGTGCATAGAATTCCTGTGATTCATTACTGAAAATGAAGCTCACATCTGTGTGGTCTGAGAGGAAGGAGCAGGATCTGTGGTTCTCTATCTAAATGAATATCTGGCTTTCTTGTCTCTCCTGTACATAACTGTGGCCCTGCCTTTGGCATTGTCAGCTGGGCAGATGCGCAGAGTCAGCTCAGGCACATTGAAGCCGCATTCGACCAGGAGGCTGCAGCAGTCCTGATGGCGCGGCTTGGGGTGTTCCGAGCGGAGTCGGAGGAGGGGCCCGATGTGCTCCGGTGGCTGGATCGACAGCTCATCCGACTGGTAAGTTGGGAACAAAGGCATTAGGTTCTGTCTTGATCTCTGCTCTACTTTTTTTTTTTTTTTTTTTTTTAAGATTGATTTATTTATTTGAAAGACTTATAGAGAGGGAGAAACAGAAGAAATCTTCCATCTGCGAGTTTACTTGCCAGATGGCCACAGTGGCTGGGGCTGGGCCAGGCTGAAGCCAAGAGCCATGAACTTCATCTGAGTCTTCTGTGTGAGTGGCAGGGGCCCAAACATTTATTCCAAGCACTAGATGTTCTGAGAGTGGTATGAAAGAAGTGATCAATAATGTATTTTCCCTTCAAGGGCTGATGTATTAATTGAGAAGAAGCAACGCACATTTGGGGAGTGATGCAAATCCGTGCATGTTAAGAACTGAGTTGTGAATCCTGTATTTTCCTCCTTATCTGGAAGGTGGTTTTGGGAAATAAAAGTCCAGGCCCAGTGAGTTTAGGGAGATGCTTCATATATTAGTCTGGGTCCAGCCAGGAGCGAGAAATCACACTGTAATTTTTTAAAATATTTATTTAAATATTTGAGAGTCAGAGACAGAGAGCTCCCAGCCACTGGTACCGTGGCTTGGTGCTGGGCCAACCAAAAACCAGGAGCTGGGAATTCAATCCAGGTCTCCAGTGTGAGTGGCAGGCACCCAACTGCTTGAGCTGTCACTTCATCCTCCTGCAGTGGCCATTAGGAGGCTGGAAATTGTGAAGCTGGAACTGAAATCCAGGCTCTCATAATGAGATGTGGGCATCCTAACTGCATCTTAACCACTAGGCCAAATGTCAAGATCACACTGAATACTTTAGGTAGGGAATGTTTTATATAATGGCTGCTACAACAGATGAGTAGCTTGAGGGACTTGTGAGTAATAAATAAAACAGGGCACAGCCACTACTTCTGGGACAGAGAAGAGCCCTCCTCCACCCTACACCCAGGGCTGATCCAGACCTAATTGGGCGGTGATGGCCATGGCTGAGTAAATTTTTCTTAGCAAAGAAGTTGCCATGGTAATATGCCTGAGGAACTTACTAGAATTTGACAAAACCACACCTCTGGGGTCCTGGGGAAAGCTGTTCCCAGGGGAGTGTCTCTGCAGAGGCACGTGAGGGTGCTTAGGTAGCTAGCTGCTAGCTGCCGTCTGCTCCAGTAGCTCAGTACTGGACAAGCCACAGAGCTGGCATCGGGGAGGCTGCTGGGTGAGCACCTAGCCCCAGGAAACACTCGCCTCCTGCAGCCTCCACTGACATACTTTAAAACACTGGGGCATCTGGCAGGGGAATACTGGTTAAAAGGCCCACATGGTTTTTGCAGCAGGCAGAAGGGATGAATTTGGAAGCATGAGGCAACAAATTAACAATTGGCATACCACATCATCCTGTCTTCTTGGAGTGCACAGCATGTGTTCGTGGTCAGAGGTACTGCAAAGCCCAGTGAGGAAAACCGTTTCACTTTGTTTAGCTCAGTCATTGCCCTTGCCATTGCATGGAACCATTTTCAAACTCAAATTGAAAATTGCTCCTCTAGAATTGCAAAGACACAAGAGATGACTATCCAAGTGGTTGGCAAAACCTTTTTGCCTAGTGAGCCTTGAAGCACATTTTTTCCCCATTGATTTGTTTTTATTTATTTGAAAGGCCAAGAGAAGGAGAGACAGAAAGAGAAACAGAGAGAAAGGACGCTGTGATTGTGATCAGAGGCAGTACTTGAACCCAGACACTCTGATATAGGATGCTGGTGTCCCAAGCTGTGTCTTAATTGTCATGCCAAACACCAGCCCCAGACCTTTTTATAAAGAGTAGGCTAATAGAGGAGGAGGCATGGCTTGCTGCATAGTGGCCCAGCATGAACAAGCCTGAGGGAGGTAGCTGTACCTTTCATTTGTATGCTGGGAATGTTGGAAAGATCACTGTCACAGGAAGCCAGGTTGGACAGTTGGACAGTGGGGAACAGAGGCAGTGAAGGTACACCCTAACTGGAACACTGCAACTGCAGGGAGAGAGGGAGACTTGGGTATGACTCTTTTTTTGTTTTGTTTTGTTTTTAAGATTTACTTATTTGAAGGCTGGCGCCGCGGCTCACTAGGCTAATCCTCCGCCTAGCGGCGCCGGCACACCGGGTTCTAGTCCCGGTCGGGGAGCCGGATTCTGTCCCGGTTGCCCCTCTTCCAGGCCAGCCCTCTGCTGTGGCCAGGGAGTGCAGTGGAGGATGGCCCAGGTGCTTGGGCCCTGCACCCCATGGGAGACCAGGAAAAGCACCTGGCTCCTGGCTCCTGCCATCGGATCAGCGCGGTGCGCCGGCCGCAGCGCGCCGGCCGCGGCGGCCATTGGAGGGTGAACCAACGGCAAAAGGAAGACCTTTCTCTCTGTCTCTCTCTCTCTCACTGTCCACTCTGCCTGTCAAAAAAAAAAAAAAAAAAAAAAAAAAAAAAAAAAGATTTACTTATTTGAAAGGTGGAGGTAGAGAGGCAGAGAAAGAGAGAAGTCTTTTTTTTTTTTTTTTTAAGATTTATTTATTTATTTGAAAGAGTTACATAGAGGGAGAAGGAGAGGCAGAGAAAGAGGTCTTCCATCTGCTAGTTCACTCCCTAAATGGCTGCAGTGGCCAGAGCTGGTCCAGTCTGAAGCCAGGAGGCTCTTCCGGGTCTCCCACACGGGTGCAGGGGCCCAAGGACTTGGGCCATCCTCCATTGCTTTCCCAAGCCAAAGCAGAGAGCTGGATCGGAAGTGGAGCATATATGGGATGCCAGCACTGCAGGCAGCGGCTTTACTCGCTATGCCACAGCGCTGGCCCCTTGGGTATGATTCTTAGCAGGAGTATGGGATCAGTATGATGCTTCAGTTTACATCTACTGTCATCATAGAAGTTTCAGGGGGAAGGAGCTACTGCTGTGATGGAGGATTTTGCAGGCTCATGGAGCTGAGATGAAAGTAGTGGCAGTATTAACAAAGACAGGAGAAGGTTTTGGACCAGGATGTACTCTGAATAAAGAATTGATAAAACTTGGTAAAATGACTGTAGGCAGAACCAAAAGCCAAAAAGTCAGTGTTCACTCACATTTCAATTGAAGGTAACTACAAGAAAAGTGAGATAGAAAAATGGGAAAATTAGAATTGGAGGGTGGGAGAGTGTTAATCTATTTGTTTTGGATGTGATCGTTTATTTTTATTTTTATGGGTGGATTGTGAACTAACTGGGGAAAGTATGTCAAAGGAATGCAGTCCTGTAGTTGGGTGGAAGTCACAACTGGGATTCGGGGGGGGGGGCGGGGGCGAGCACTGGACACTAGGGGAGGGATGGATTTGAGTGACTTCGCTCTGCTTCCAGTGTGCACATGTGGCTAAAGCAGTGAAAAATGGGAGAAGGACGCCAAGAACTGACCTCTGAGGAGTCCACAGTTAGGAGGAAGGCACTGAAGAAGGCGAACAAGGTTTGGTAGGCCAGGTGATGAGGAATAGGTGGGCAGTATTTTAGCAGCTGAGGCATGAAGTTTTGGGAAGTCTGGGAAGTCCGCTGGCTCATGCTGCCAGAAGTTTGAGAAGGTAGGAGCTGTGAAAGCACCTCAGATCTCAGATTTGGTAGGAAGAAGGTAATATTAGAGGTGAGGTTTCTTCAAGTGGAGGCTAGCCTTGTTCTAGTGACCATGTGAAATGTGTGACCAAAAATAAAGGCAGTTTTTCTCTGCATAGATTCGGTCTGGCTGTAAAAGAAATAAAATAAAATAAAATAAATGCAGAAAAAAAAAAGGATGACTGTTCAGAAACCTGCCCTGGAAAGGAAGAGAACTGAGTGGTAACTTGAGAGAACATCAGGGTGTATCTCTGACTGCTGTTTCTGTGATCCTGGAGGGTCTTCCTGTGGAAATGGCACCTGAGAGATTACACAGCCCCTCTGTGGCCGGGGTGACCTCGGCCAGCATTGAATGGGAACTGCTAGAGGAGGGGAGCTGCAGTTCCTCTCCAGAGTCTGCATCTTAACCCCCACCCCCCCACACTGTGAGTGGTGGTCATCTGCCTCTTGATGCCTGAGAGACACTAGTCTAGACTCAGTAGGTGGCAGAGTTAAGACTGGAACATAGAGGTCGGCACTGTGGCACAGCGGGTTAAAGGCCTACAGCGCCAGCTTCCCATATGGGCACCGGTTTGAGTCCCAGCTGCTCTGCTGTCTGATTCAACTTTCTGCTAATGCACCTGTGAAAGCAGCAGAGGATGGCCCAAGTCCTTGGGCCCCTGCACCCACCTGAGAGACCCAGAAGAAGCTCCTGGCTCTTGCTCCAGATCAGCTCAGCTCCAGCTGTTGAGGCCATTTGGGGAGTGAACCAGTTTATGGAAGACATCTCTCTATCTGTCTGTCTCTCTCTCTCTGTAACTCTTTCAAATAAATAAATCTTTAAAAAAAAAAAAAAAGAAGACGACTGCATTTTAACACCTGACACTATCTTAGTTTTTTGTTTGTTTGTTTTTAATAATATGTTTCCTTTCCACAGTGTCAGAAGTTTGGACAGTATAACAAAGAAGATCCCTCTTCTTTCAGGTTATCAGATTCCTTCTCTCTATATCCTCAGGTAAGTAATACACATTTTTAAGAATTCCTGCAGAGTAACCATTGCAGTAAAGTGAAGAGTGTGTTCCATTTCCAACCTCTATGAGGAGCTGTAGGAGTTTTATTAACTGAAGACCAGGTTGTGTGTGTGAGGCACGACCCCAGGCCCTACAGAAGACAGCAAGAACAGTCAGGAGAAAACAAGTGCATCTAGTGTCCTGAGAAGGCGAAGCAGGGTCTTTGGCAGTAGGCCACAACCAGATCTCTAATTTGCAGAAGTTAGTTCCCTCAGCAGCAAACCAGCAAAGTGAGGGCAAGATGATTTAACAGAACGAAAACACAGTTAGTATGACAGGTTATTAACATAACATGACAAGCGTTTCGCAGTGAGTCTGTGGTTATCCAGCTGCGTCCTATTTAGGCATCGGTAGTTAGCAGCTCTGAAAGTAACTACAAAAGGCTGAAACGAAGCACATGGCTGCCCCTGGGCAAGGGAAGAGAGGAGAGAAGTGGATGGAGCAGGAAGCTGCTCTCATGGACCTAGGTTTCCACGTTTCCCAGACTTCCGCCTTTGTCTGTGAGTGAGCTAGAGCTGAGCTCTGTGGCTGGCTTTGAGGGCTCCATCAAGTACTGAAACCTGGTGCGGTGCCAGCCACCTGTTCAGTGCTTCGTGTGAGCCAGATGACAGCAGGAGCCTGGGACTTGCCGGGGTCTGTGCCCGGCAGGTGGAGGCCAGGTGGAGTTTGTGAAGATCAGAGCAGAGTTTCAGCTCTCGCCCCACCACTGCTATCACAGGTGAGGTCCCAACCCCTGTGGATTTCAGTTTAGAAGGGAGGAGTTGGTCTGGAGAAGTGATTTGCAGTCCTTTCTCCAAGGGGCCCTCCTCAAAAGCTAGCACGTAAAGTAGAGGGACTGGATGCCACTCTGTGCCCATGCACCCCACCCACCCAGTGGCTCCCCCAAGCAGTGCCCTTAGCATTCGCTTCACTGAGATTCTTGAAGAGCAGTTGGAAAACCAGCAGATGAGGTTTTCCTAAGGAGTCTCTGTCAAGGCATTCTAGGATAGACGTCAGGAGCCCAGTCTCTAGAGCCAGTGGCCTGGAGGAGAGTCCCTCGCTGCCACTGCATAGTGCAGTGACCTGGGGCAAATTGGTCACACCTGTCTGCCTCAGTTTCCTCAGCTGTAAATAAGGAGAACTCGTGGGTTTATTGGAAGGATTCAATGATTCTTGGCAAGCACGTCGTGCCTTGCACGTAGAATCTACTGAATGTCAGGCACATTAGTCTTTAGTAGCCTGTGGTTTAATTCTGAGCCTCAAGAAGCTTTGTACTTCTCAAGGCAGCTCACTGTCACATGCTGGCAGCTCTACACACTGAGCGAAAAGTCTGCCCCCCAGCCCCCTGTAATTCTTGGGGTGAGGACCATGACCTCCCCAGCATTGTCTCTCCCCTGTGCCTGTCACTGCAGCCCCAAGGACTAGCTTGCGCCCTGAGCTCTCATCTGCCCTTCCTAGGCCTGCAGTCCCCTCTCTCTGACCTCCAGCCATCCCATTCATGTCTTTCAGGATCTATCTTCAACTCCACAGCTCTGGGTAGTGGGCTGGCCCGTCACCACCCCCACCTGCTGTAGTACTTTCAGTGCTGTGGCTGGTGATGTGAGGATGCCCCAGGGGGCTTTTTCCCCATGGGACCTGACTTCTCAGAGAGCAGATATTCTGTCTGCACAGACCAGATGCTCTGGAAATTAAGTGTTTCTTGACCTTTTCCCTTTCACGTGGAAGCTCTGCCATATCCCGAGGACCTTTAAACATTGTTTAAATCATAGTCAAAAACATGTAACTTTAAAATGCACCCAGAAACGTTAACCATTTGGGTAGTGTTAAGTTTATTCACGTTGTTACCCAGCAGATCCCAGGGGGTCACATCTTGGGAAACCGAAATTCTCTTTTTCTTTTTCTTTTTTTTTAAAGGTTTATTTATTTATTTGAAAGTCAGAGTTACACAGAGAAGGAGAGGCAGAGAGAGACAGATTTTCAGTCTGCTGGTTCACTCCCCCAGTTGGCCACAATAGCCGGAGCTGTGCTGATCTGAAGCCAGGAGCTTCTTCTGGGTCTCCCACATGGCCCAAGGATTTAAGCCATCTTCTGCTGCTTTCCCAGGCCACAGCAGAGAGTGGGATCAGAAGTGGAGCAGCCGGGACATGAACCGGCACCCATGTGGGATGCCGGCACTGCAGGTGACAGTTTTATGCTGTGCCACAGCGCTGGCCCCAAGAAAACCAAAATTCTCAACCCATTCAACAGAACTCTTCATTGCCCTCTCCCCCGACCCCAGGCACCGCTTTCTGCTTCCTGTTTATGTGAACGTAGAGACCTTTCTCCTGAAGTTGGGGCTCTGCTGTGTCGGTGCTGAGGTGGGCCGCCTCTGCCGAACCGCGGCAGGGTTGCAGCTTTGTGCCTTTGCCTCTCGCTTTGTGTTTGCAGTTCATGTTCCACCTCAGAAGATCGCCGTTCCTCCAGGTGTTTAACAACAGCCCCGATGAGTCGTCGTATTACAGGCACCACTTTGCGCGGCAGGATCTGACGCAGTCTCTCATCATGATCCAGCCCATCCTCTACTCCTACTCATTCCAGGGGCCCCCCGAGGTAGGTGCTATATGGGGGCTCTTTGGAGAACTGCAGTCACCTCATATGTCTGTTTTTTTTTAATTCTCCCCTAGCAAATTTACTTTTAGAACAGAATTTAAAAAAAAATATTGAAAACTTTAAGTTTCTGTAGCAACTTAACCTTATTTTTGAGTATTAAAAATATCCACAGGAAAAAGACTGGACGTATAAAGCTGTTTACAAACTATTAAAATAGAGAGTTAGATAATAATCTGAGTGTTTCATAGTAGAAAAAATAAGTAACCTATGAAATATTCACAAAAATTATGTAACAACATGTTACTGAGAAAAATCGAAACAGCAACTTTTCTAAATGATGTTTTTCAAGAATCCTGCAAAAATAAAGAACTTTATGAAAAGAAACCAAAATATCAATATTTGTTTATGTGAGTGCAGAACAAAATACATTTTGTAGTAAACTTGAAGAACTTGTACTAAGTGTTACTTTGTGTATCAGCATCCATATTCTCTCTCATCTACAGCTGTAATAGATTTGAGAGGCAATATCCCTAGGTGACAAAATGCATTTTCAGCACAAAACTAAGAGTGTTTGGAGAGATTTCCAGTCTCCAGATCACAGGATTCCATGCTACCCCTTCCACTTGCTGAGAGATTACTTGGAGCTGTTTCCCCTGTGCACTTGAGCCTTAGACTGAGCTGGGGGACGGAACGTGGGAGTGTGGTGTGAAGCAGGGAGCCCTTGTCGGCGCCGCCGCCCTGTCCAGGGAGCGGAGCAGTGCGGGGCCATCTCCCTCCCACTGGGGCAGTGCGAGGCCGTCTCTCTCCCTTTGTCTGCAGCCAGTGCTCCTGGACAGCAGCAGCATCCTGGCCGACAGAATTCTGCTGATGGACACCTTCTTCCAGATTGTCATTTACCTGGGTGAGGTAAGAGGACAGTGATGTCTTTCTTTACTCTTGCCTTTGTTTTCTTCGGATTTATTAATTTAAGGCTTTCTAAAAATGACATGTGAAACAAGAATTTGAGCTTCGAAAATCCAAACTTTATTCTAATGAATACAGTGGCCGTTAGTCTAATGAATAACATCTTTGCCAGGTGCCCTGGGGTATTTGTATGTTTAATAATATAATATTTGCTGTACGTAAATTTTAGATGGTTCTTTTTTTTTTTATTTTTTTTATTTTTTTTATTTTTTTGACAGGCAGAGTGGACAGTGAGAGAGAGAGACAGAGAGAAAGGTCTTCCTTTGCCGTTGGTTCACCCTCCAATGGCCGCCGCGGCCGGCGCGCTGCGGCCGGCGCACCGCGCTGATCTGATGGCAGGAGCCAGGAGCCAGGTGCTTTTCCTGGTCTCCCATGGGGTGCAGGGCCCAAGCACCTGGGCCATCCTCCACTGCACTCCCTGGCCACAGCAGAGGGCTGGCCTGGAAGAGGGGCAACCGGGACAGAATCTGGCTCCCCGACCGGGACTAGAACCCGGTGTGCCGGCGCCGCTAGGCGGAGGATTAGCCTAGTGAGCCGCGGCGCCGGCCCTAGATGGTTCTTTTACGTCACCATAATTTATTACTTTCTGACTTAATAGGCAAAACTAGTTTGTTCTTCTTCAGTAAACTTTTTGCGCATTCTTGCATCTGTTTCAGAGTTATGTTGGAGTTAAGGTTGGAACTAAAGTTTTCCTCTCATGATGTGATGTGACCCCAATAATGTTCCACTACCATGGCCCTGGTGCCTTACAGGGAGAGTCCTTTCTTTCCCAGGGGGGCTCATGATCTGAGAAAGGAATCAGACCTCTGAATTATTTGCATCTCATGGAAAAATCCTTTAATTGAGCATTATGTTCAGTGATGCTTTGTCCCGTACTGTGCCTTCTTTACCTGTGGTAGATTGTTTTGGGGCTTGATTTGGCTTTCTAATGCCTGCACATTAGAAGTGACATCAGATGTCCTGAAAAGATGCAACTTGTGTTTCAGGATTTCCTCAAAGGCTTAGGAAGTATTGGTGCCAGCCACTTGCCCCAAATGCTAGACTCTCAGTAATGGGAGCCTCAGAGCCGTGGGTGGACCAGCTGCTCTGCCCACTGGTTCCTTGGATGGCATTCCTGATGACGTAGCTTGCTGTGCCTTCACACCTGCTGTAGACATTCTGACCATTCAGTCTCACTCATTCACACCTTTGTTAAGTGCTTTCTGTGTGCAGGTGAGGGGTGGAAGTGAGAGAAGTCTGGCATTGTTCTTGCCTTCCTGAAGCCCTGAGTCTGCCGTAAGCAGGTGCTCTTAGGAACCCCTAGATTCAAGTGAGCTTATAGGCATTTCTCCAGTTCACCTGTCAGTCAAAAATTAACACCCAGAAAATGCCAACTGTCAGTTCTGAGAAGGGGAGAGCAGGCTACACGAGGAGACATCTGAAGAGATTTAGTATCGTACAAAGCTACTTCAAAAAAAACCACGGATAGGACGGCGCCGCGGCTTACTAGGCTAATACTCCGCCTTGCGGCGCTGGCACACCAGGTTCTAGTCCTGGTCGGGGTGCCAGATTCTGTCCCGGTTGCCCCTCTTCCAGGCCAGCTCTCTGCTGTGGCCAGGGAGTGCAGTGGAGGATGGCCCAAGTGCTTGGGCCCCGCACCCCATGGGAGACCAGGAGAAGCACCTGGCTCCTGCCATCAGATCAGTGCAGTGCGCTGGCCGCGGCGGCCATTGGAGGGTGAGCCAACGGCAAAGGAAGACCTTTCTCTCTCTCTCTCTCTCTCACTGTCCACTCTGCCTGTCAAAAAACAAACAAACAGGCCGGCGCCGTGGCTCAATAGGCTAATCCTCCGCCTTGCGGCGCCGGCACACCGGGTTCTAGTCCCGGTCGGGGCGCCGGATTCTGTCCCGGTTGCCCCTCTTCCAGGCCGGCTCTCTGCTGTGGCCAGGGAGTGCAGTGGAGGATGGCCCGGGTGCTTGGGCCCTGCACCCCATGGGAGACCAGGAAAAGCACCTGGCTCCTGGCTCCTGCCATCGGATCAGCGCGGTGCGCCGGCTGCAGCGGCGGCCATTGGAGGGTGAACCAACGGCAAAGGAAGACCTTTCTCTCTCTGTCTCTCTCTCACTGTCCACTCTGCCTGTCAAAACAAACAAACAAACAAACAAACAAACAAAAAAAACCCACGGATAGATGGAGTTAAAAGATACTTATTTCAGTGCCAAATATTTTTGGGCTCCATGCATAATTCTTTCATAATTTGCACTTTTCATGAACTTTTTGGAGACCATGTTAAGGGATTTCAAAAATTTTTACACTGAAATAAACTTGCTTTTAATTCCATTTTCCATAAACCCTTCAAAGTATGCTTCTATCAGTACTTCTGTTAAAACACACTAGTGCACTGGTTACATTTTCTTATTCTCTTTTCCCTCTCGTTCTCTTGTTGTATTCCCTACATTACATGTGATTACACTGCAGTTTAATTATAAAGATACAGAAATCAGTTAATGAATATTTCTTCATTTCCTGTGTGTATAAATATTTCCTGGAGCACTTGTTGAGGAATGAGACACAAAGTGGTTCTTAGCTGAGTTGGAGAGAAAAATCATCCTCACTTTCCACATGTTACTCTGTTGCTTCAATGGGTCTCTTTTGACTGAGGACTTCTCACTGGAAACAAGTAACCCCGGGTGGAGGGTCACCCAAGGCTGTCGTCACTGCATGTCCACAAGAGTTTTGGTGGTTCTGTGTTGGTGCAGACGATAGCCCAGTGGCGGAAAGCGGGATATCAGGACATGCCTGAGTACGAAAACTTCAAGCACCTCCTGCAGGCACCCCTGGATGATGCACAAGAAATCCTGCAAGCGCGCTTCCCAATGCCGCGTTACATCAACACGGAGCACGGAGGCAGTCAGGTGGGTAAGCGAGCTCCGGCTCCGACGTGCTCTTCGCTTTGTGATCTGCTTTTACAGCTCCAAATCCAAATAGGTGGTTACTGTCTTACATAGTGACATACCCTGGCATTCAGGTAATCCTCCAGCTGTGACTTTTTAAAATGAGTGGTCAAAATATGCTGCTGTAAAAGTTGAGAATTGCCAGAACAAAATACATATTTCATGTTTTATGATCTTTCAGAAATGGAGAGACAGTGGGCTTTAAGCTAAAGAAATAGGTTTCTGTGTAGTAAACAAAATTTCAGATTTAACCAAAGAACTGAGAAGACCTCATATTTTTTCCTAATATACTAATATTAATGTCACCTTTAATATTTCATTTTTTTACAGGCTCGATTTCTTTTGTCCAAAGTGAACCCATCTCAGACACACAATAACCTGTTTGCCTGGGGCCAGGTGAGAAATTGTCCAGTGTTTGCTTCTTAAACTTGTTTGAAAAATTGTACAGTTGCATCTCTTTTGGCCCATAGATAGAAAAAATTGGGTATTTTGTTGGGGGGTGTGCACTTTAATAGCACAGTGGAGAGGAGTGGAGAGAGGGCTGCCCTGTGTGGGTCCCATCACTGCCAGCATCTCTCATGTCGCCCTGTTTGTTTTGTGTTGTTCTATTTTCCTTTTATTTGAAAAGCAGAGACAGAGAAATCTTGCATCCATTAGGTCATTCCCCAGATACCCACAACAGCCAGGGGACTATGTCAGGCTAAAGCCAGGAGCTAGGAACTCAGTTCAGGTCTCCCACATGGGTGGCAGGGACCCAAGTACTTGAGCTGTCATCTGCTGTCTCCTGGAATGCACATTAGCAGGAATCTGGGTCAAAGCGAAGTAGCCAGGACTCAAGCCAGGCACTCTAGTATGATACCTGGGTGTCCCAAAGCAGTGGCTTACCTGCTGTACCAAATGCCTGCCCCCATTGCGTTTCTTCCTACCCCTTTGAGATTTATTTATTTTATTTGAAAGGCAGAATGATAGAGAAAGAAGAAGAAACAAAGAAAGAGAGATGTCTTCTATCCACTAGTTCACTCCCCAAATGCCTACAACAACCAGGGCTGGGCCAGGTCAAAGCCAGGAGCCAGGAATTCCATCCTGGTCTCTCAAAGGGTGGCAGGGACCAAGTCCTTGGGCCTCTACCACTGCCTTTTCAAGTGCATTGGCAGGAAGCTGGGTTGGAAGCAGCGTAGCCAAGACTTGAACTCCTGTTGGGTGGATTTGGCTACTGTGGTTTTTGAGAAATCAGTCCAGTATAAAACTTAAGGTGTAAAATTGCTTGTAGTACTCGCTTAGCATCTATTGGATCTTCATAGAGTCTATAGTGGTGCCCCTATTTCATTCCTGATATCGATCTACATGTGTCCTCTGTTTCGCCTTTTCAGTCTTACTTAAGTTTTGGTAATTTTACTGATCTTCTCAGAGAAGCAGCTCTTCATTTGATTGGCTTTTCCATGTTGTCTTTTCTTTTTAATTCCATCAGTTTTGTCTGCAGACATTGTTTCCTTCCTTCTGTTTGCTTTAGGTTTTTTGGTTTCTTTTTTTTTTAATTCTTTTTCTAGGTTCTTAACGTGGGAGACTATATAGTAATCTGAGACTTTTTCCTCTCTTCTAATTTGTAGACTTGCTGCTGTTTTCCTCTCAGCAGTGTTTTAGCTTTGTGCTGTGAGTTTCAATGTCAGCGTATTACTTAGATTCCAAGTATTTGGGTATTTTCTTATGTGTCTATTACTGAATTCTGTTTTGATTCCATTGTGGTTGAAGAATATACTTTGTATGATTTCAATTATTGTAAGTTTGCTGAGGTTTGTTTTGTGGCCCAGGATGTGGTCTGTGTTGGCTTACATTTCATGGTCACTTGAAAAGAATATGTATTCTGTGGCTGTTAGATGAACGTCCTGCAAGTGTCATTTATAATTGATAGTTATTGAATTGTCTTTATGCCCTTGCTGATCCTCTAGCTTCATCAGTTTTGAGTTGGGGTACTGAAGTTCTCTCAATTTTTTCTTTACACGTTTTGTAGCTTTTGTTTGGGGCATACACACGTAAGATTGCTGTCTCTGCCTGATGGATTAACCTTTTTATCATTATATAATGCCCCTGTCTGTCTACGGTAATTTTTTTGCACTGATACCTACTTTATCTGATATTACCGTAGCCATTTCTCTCCCTTGATCAATGTTTGCATGATACAGCCACCTTTTGCTTAATGATGGGGAAATGTTCTGAGAAGTGCATTAACTAGGCGGTTTTTTCTTTTGACAAGCATTATAGTGTGCATTTCCGCAAGTCTGGATGGTGTGGCTTCAGTACACACCAAGGCTGTATGCTGTAAAAATAGGAAAAAAGAAATTGAGTTTACATAATGACTGTCATAAAGTATGTGTATTGTATATGTATGAAGGTACTTCAGAAAGTGTGTGGAAAATTGAATTAGAAGATGTTTATTTTGGTGCCAGAATTTTTGAAATTCACGCATGGTGTTTTCCTGGTAGGCATTTTGAAGACTTGCCCCATGTATATTTATTTTCTTTACAAGTTCAAGATTTCACTACAGATTTCTTCCAGTCAGATCTTTTTCTATAAAATTAATGAAATCGTAGGTGTTTTCTGATATTGCACCTAGGGTTCTGTGGAGGTCCTGGCTCCCTCAACACTCACTCTTTTGTGAATGTGCCCTTGTGTCAAGGCTGCTGTGTGCAGAGCGCTTCAGAACTCGGGGACTAGGTGCTGGCAAAGGGTGAGGAGGCTGGGAGAGGGGTCATGGGTCTCAGGAGGAGCGAGGGCCGGCTGAGTCATCAGGACTGTGGAGAAGGGACACCACTGAAAGGCAGGTGCTCAAAACTCTGGCGGGCAGGGGTGGTCTGATCTCAGTGGATCAAGATCCAGAAACAGGTTTTCTGCTGGAAGAAGTCATTCACAGGCAGGGGAGAGGACAATAGCAAATGCTCAGGGCGGGGACACCTGTGAATGTTCCGAGGCAGAAGATCCCTGACACTTTGGAATTCTAGCCAGCTCTTAAGGGAGGTGCCAGTAAACCCTTCTCGTTACGTTGCAGGAGACCGGAGCCCCCATCCTCACTGATGACGTCAGCTTGCAGGTGTTCATGGATCATCTGAAGAAGCTGGCGGTGTCCAGCGCCTGCTGAGGGCCGATGTGCCTGGAAGGGAGGACGCACTCTGCGAGTGTGTGCACGGTTGTTTGTAAAGGCTTAGTAACGTTCCTCTCACTCTTCTGGTGGGTTTTAACAGGTCATCAAAGGAAATTCTGACTGCAGCCCTCGATTATAAGTTATTTGTATTCCTCTCTGTGCCCTTTTTGCTGCACCATGCGATTACAAGGTCATCACTGGTGTGCTGCTTGTGGATGTTTATGTTCTTTTTCTGTCCTGACTTTTATAACCTGTGTGAAATCAGAGGTCATGTATTTTGGCAGCTTGTTTAAATAGAAACCTTAATCATCATAATGGAAATAAATCTGGCTGGAAAAAGCACCGACTAAAACAATGCTA
Source organism: Oryctolagus cuniculus (assembly GCF_964237555.1). Taxonomy (NCBI): domain Eukaryota; kingdom Metazoa; phylum Chordata; class Mammalia; order Lagomorpha; family Leporidae; genus Oryctolagus; species Oryctolagus cuniculus. Next base: position 43,337,926 of record NC_091442.1, read on the forward strand.
ATATAGATTTGATCTTCTGAGGGGTGTGTGTGTGTGTGTTATGTTTTAAGTCTTAAGAAGCACTTCCTGAATGTAATACTCAAATACTGCCTAGATGTTAGGGAAGCCAAGAAGCAGTCCACAGTGTGTGCAAGTGGGTGAGGCGGAGCAGCTGGACACGTGTGGCCGGGGAAACGTCAGGCGTGGCTGCCGGCCCGGGGGCCCAGTGCAGTCAGGATACGTCCACCCCGGGCATCAAGTAAAATAACTTGAACAAATACTCTTTTTTTAATCAGAGTCATACAACTGCACAGTCCAAGAAACAAACCCCAAACAAAAAGAAATACCTTATCCTAAGAGCTAAGAACAGATAGCCTCAGTCCCCTCACTCCCTAATCCTAACCTCCTCTTCAGGGAGAAGAATTGCTTTTAACCTTTTTTACACTTTTTGTTGTTGTTGTAGAATACTATTTTAGCTGCTATTTCTCAATTCCCATTTTCATAGAATGTGGATATTAAGACCTTTCTCTCTACCCTCCATTTTTGGTCGGTTCTACCTTTACTTTTATATTATCAAGATTGGCAAAATCTAAATTCTGGCCTGTACCATAATTCCTTCTTTTTGTCTCTGAGTTGGCTGTGGGAGTGAAAGCTAATAAAGAGCATCTCCAGCATTGTGCTGACGTCAGTGTCACTCACGCCTGAGTCAGGTAGGAGCGGGACCTTTTCCTCCAGGAGTCTGATGTCCCAGTCTGTCCTTGTACCACTTGAAGGAGAACATTCCAGATGGCAGAAGCAGTCCATGTCCTCACATGCCATAATGCTGCATCCTGGCTTACTTCCTTTTTGTATTATGAATTTTTAGATTTGCTATTGTTTTCCCCAGAGTTCCTAATTTTTGATTTTTAAAAAAGGTTTGTGTATTGATTTATTTAAAAGGCAAGGAGAGACAGAGATCGCCCATTTGCTTACTCTTCAAAATGCCACAATAGCCAGGGCTGGGCAGGGTGCAGCCAGGAGCCAGGAACACCATCCTGGTCTCCCATGTGGGTAGCAGGAACTCAAGTCCTTGAGCCATCTTCCACTGCTTCCCAGGCACAATAGCAGGAAGTCGGGCCAGATTTAGAGGTAATAGAACACACACTGTTACTCTTATATGGGATGTGGGTGTCCTAAGCAGTGGCTTAACACACCGTACCACAACGCCAGCCCCTTGTTTGCTTAAGAGGAAAAAATACTTTGCTCTCTTCTAAGAAATTCCAGCTTCTTGGGGCCGGCACTGACGTAGCGGGTGAAGCTGCCACCTGCAGTACCAGCATCCCATATGGGTGCCGACTTGAGTCCTGACTGCTTCGCTTCAGATCCAGCTCTCTGCTATGGCCTGGGAAAGCAGTGGAAGATGGCCCAAGTCCTTGGGCCCCTGCACCCACGTGGGAGACCTGGAGGAAGCTCCTGGCTCTTGGCTTTGGATCAGCACAGCTCTGGCCGTTGTGGCCATCTGGGGAGTGGACCAGTGGTTGGAAGACCCCTCTCTCTCTCTGCCTCTCCTTCTCTCTCTGTGTAACTCTTTCAAATAAATAAATAAATCTGAAACAAAGAAATTCCAGCTGCTTATTCTACTGAATAAAGTCCATGGGTGATTCCCAGTCTCCAAATGAGGAAAATAAAGAGAAGCTTTGTTTCCTTTTGGGAGTGGTGTTGGTAAGTTCAGTTCTGGATATTTTGAGTTGAAGGAGCTTGGGGGATCTGCAAGCTGAAAATTCCCTACCTTGGCTTTCAGGAGGGAGACCAACAGGGACGGTAGGTGACAGGAGCAAGGCTGATGAGATGGAGAGATGGGAAGAGAAGCAAGCTCGATACAGATTACCAATTTGTTTTGTCTTTAACAATGTTATTGAGGTGTGGACTCAAGTGGTGGATGCAGAGGCTTAAGTCAGCCAGGGTGCCCTGCACTGACCAAGCAAACATCTGTGTGCTTTATGGCGTGAACTTGTCATTGCAGGCCCATTGTAGGAAGAGTGATTTGCGGCCAATGTTGCCTTTCCATACATACAGATCACATACTGTGTGGGAATGTAATATGCCTCAATCATTAATCAGTCGCTGTTCACTAACACCAATTGTTCCTTTCTTTTTTCTTTTTTGCAAGGCAGAGTTAAGACAGTGAGAGAGAGAGTTATAGTTAGACAGTGAGAGACAGAGAAAGGTCTTCCTTCCATTGGTTCACTCCCCTAATGGCCGCTATGGCCGGCGCTGCGCCGATCTGAAGCCAGCAGCCTGGTACTTCCTCCCGGTCTCCCATGTGGGTGCAGGGACCCAAGCACTTGGGCCATCCTCCATTGCCCTCCCAGGCCACAGCAGAGTGCTGGACTGGAAGAGGAGCAACAGGGACTAGAACCCGGCTCCCATACGGGATGCTGGCGCTGCAGGTGGAGAATTAGCCAAATGAGCCACAGCGCCAGCCCCTTGGCTTTCAATGTCATTGATAACGACAATACATAAATCTGGATTGTTTAAACTCAATTCAGTGCATGTAATCAATTTGTGAGAAAATTATAAAAACCTGTTACCCAACTTGGGCTTGTGACAGCCAGCTTGGGCAAACTGTTTCTTAATTTAAATAATTTGATTACCCAAGTAAACTTTAACTTTGATGCTTCAACCAGACCCTTAAGTATATTTTACATGTAATAAAATGCACCCAGTTGGGTCCAGTGCTGTGGTGTAGTAGGCTAAGCCTCTGCCTTTTTTTTTATTTTATTTTTTTTCTTTCTGTTTTACAAACCCTTGTGTCGAGGGCTGACTTTAAATAGATCACAGCGAGGGAGCTGCTCTGCTACGTACGTAAGCCTCTGCCTTTATTTTTTTATTTTTATTTTTTGACAGGCAGTGTGGACAGTGAGAGAGAGAGAAAGGTCTTACTTTGCCGTAGGTTCACCCTCCAATGGCTGCTGCGGCCGGTGCGATGTGGCCGGTGCACCGCGCTGATCCGAAGGCAGGAGCCAGGTACTTCTGGTCTCCCATGGGGTGCAGGCCCCAAGCACCTGGGCCATCCTCCACTGCACTCCCTGGCCACAGCAGAGAGCTGGCCTGGAAGAGGGGCAACCGGAACAGAATCTGGTGCCCCGACCTGGACTAGAACCCGGTATGCCGGCGCCGCAAAGCGGAGGATTAGCCTAGTGAGCTGCGGCGCCGGCAAGCCTCTGCCTTTAATCTGCCTTTAGTGCTGGCATCCCATATGGGTGCCAGTTCAACTTAGCTACTCAGCTTTTTAAAGAGTTATTTTATTTATTTGATTTTTAGTTACAGAGAGAGGTAGAGTCAGAGAGAGCGGTCTTCCATCCTCTGGTTAGCTTCTCAAATGACCACAATGGCTAGAGCTGAGCTGAGCTGAGCTGAAGCCAGGAGCCGGGAGCTTCTTCCGGGTCTCCCATACAGGTGCAGGAGCCCAAGCACTTGGGCCATCTTCTACTGTTATCCCAGGTTATAGCAGAGAGCTGGATTGTAAGTGGAGCAGCCAGGACTTGAACTGATGCCCATATGGGATGCTGGCACTGAAGGCCAGGGCTTTAACCCACTGCACCACAGCGCTGGCCCCAGCTGCTCAACTTCTAATCCAGTTCCTTGCTGATGGCCTGGGAAAGCACTAGAAGATGGCCCAAGTGCTTGGGCCCCTGCACCATGATGGGAGACCCAGAAGAAACTCCTGGCTCCTGGCTTCATATCAGCTCAGCTCTGACAGTTGTGGCCATTTCGGGGGTTGAACCAGTGGATGGAAGACTTCTGTCTCTCCCTCTGTCTGTAACTCTGTCTCAAATCTTTATTTAAAAAATAGTAATGGGGCCAATGCCTGCAGTGCCATATGGGCACTGGTTTTAGTCCCAGCTGCTCCACTTCTGATCCAGCTCTCTGCTATGGCCTGGGAAAGCAGAAGATGGCCCAAGTGCTTGGCCCCTGCCCAAGGAGGAGGAGACCCCGAAGAATTTCCTGGCTTCTCACTTTGGCTTGGCTCAGCTTGAGCCGTTGTGGCCAATTGAGGAGTGAACCAGTAGATGGAAGACCTACCTTTCTCTCTCTCTCTCTCTCTTCCCCCACCTTTCCTTTTCTCTCTGTGTAACTCTTTCAAATAAATAAATCTTAAAAAAAAAAAAAAGTAAAACTAGCATCCTTTAAAAAAAACACCCAGTTAGAATGTACAATGAGGTTTTTTTTTTAATAAAAAAGATTTATTTATTTATTTATTTGAAAGTCAGAGTTACACAGAGAGAGGAGATGCAGAGAGAGAGCGAGGTCCTCCACTCCCCAGTTGGCAGCAATGGCCAGAGCTACGCATATCCAAAGCCAGGAGCCAGGAGCCTCCTCCCGGTCTCCCACACAGGTGCAGAGGCCCTAGGATTTGGGCCATCCTCCACTTCCCTCCCAGGCCATTAGCAGAGAGCAGCATTTGAAGTGGAGCAGCCGGGTCTCGAACCAGTGCCCACATGGGATGCCGGCGCTTCAAGCCAGGGTATTAACCTTCTGTGCCACAGCACCGGCCCCTACAATGAGTTTTAATAAATGTGTCCACCCATGAACCCACCAACATACAGAACATTTCAACAGCCCCCAAAACTTACTCAAACCCCCTTTAGTCCTTCACATCTGTATCCTGGCTGCAACAGCTACTGGTCAACCTTCTCCCACTATCACCCATTTGTTTTATCTGGTTTTTTTCTCTCACTTAGCATAACCCATTTAAGACTCATCTGTGAGTTGCATGTTATCAGTAGTTCCTTTGTATTGCAAAGTGCTATGTCACATTTCATTTATCCATTTTCTACCTGATGGACATGTACGTGGTTTCTATTTTTTGCTGTTATAAATAAAACAATATCTGTGTAGATGTCTTCATGTGGACATAGGTTTTCAGTTTTCTTGGGTTAACAACTAAGAATGGAATGTCAGGGTTGTATGGTAGATATATGTTCTGGTTCTAGGAACTGCCAGTTTTGTAAACATGTTGTATCATTTATGTTTCTGCTAGTAAGAGTCCCCAATAGCCCCAAATTCTTTTTTTTTAACGGGGTAGGGGGCAAGGGGGAAGGGAGTGTAGTGTCATTATTTTTTGTATCTATGAACTACATCGAATCTCTTCTCTTTGTGTTGATATCACATTCACACAAGAATTGATGAGAATCGTGTTGCAGTCAGGACCGTGCGTTATTCCCTGTGACCCTGGGAATCTAAAGACTTCTGGCCGGCACCGCGGCTCACTAGGCTAATCCTCTGCCTTGTAGCGCTGGCACACCGGGTTCTAGTCCCAGTCAGGGCGCTGGATTCTGTCCTGGTTGCCCCTCTTCCAGGCCAGCTCTCTGCTGTGGCCAGGGAGTACAGTGGAGGATGGCCCAAGTGCTTGGGCCCTGCACCCCATGGGAGACCAGGAGAAGCATCTGGCTCCTGCCGGTGGCCATTGGAGGGTGAACCAACGGCAAAGGAAGAGCTTTCTCTCTGTCTCTCTCTCTCACTGTCCACTCTGCCTGTTTAAAAAAAAAAAAAAAAACTAAGAAGAGAAAAAGAAAACGTAAAAGATGGGGAAAAGAAGGAATGGAGGTTTAGAAAGAAAGCCGTGAGGACACGACAAAGAGAGGAAACACATGAGGGATGAGGGAAGGTAGGAGACAAAAATGAAACCAAAATAAGGAAGAGAGGAGAAAGCATGAAGATTTAAAAAGACGAGAGAGAGAGAGAGAGAGAGAGAGAGAGAGGGCAAGCAAGTGGGGAGAAAAAATTAAAAAAAGGACAAAGAATATCAAGTCAAATGGGGAGTGAGAAATACAGTTGTAAGAAAAAGAAGCTAGAAGGAGACAGAGCGGGAAACAGCGAACATGAGAGCAAGAGACGAGACAACAGGGAATAAACTGAGAAAGAGAACATAAAAGAAAGGAAGAAAAGAAAAGAGAAAAGAAAAAAGAAAGAAAGACGCCAATGGTAACCCACAGGGGACTCAGCTCACCCAGGGTGGGGCCGACCCCAGTCACGGCCCGCTCCCGCCCCTCGGCCAGCTTCCCACCCATCTCGCGGCAGCGGCCGTGGTGGCAGGGGCGCCCCAGCCCAGAGAAAAATGCACCCCCCCCCCGCCGACCCCACAGCAGAAAGCCGCCCCAAATTCTTACAACTGGTATTCTCCGTCTAAATTTAGCCATCCTAATAGGTGTGTAGATGTGTCCCATTGTAAAATGCGGAGTTAAAAATAAGTATTTGAAAGGCAGAGTGACAGAGGGAGAGACAAAGAAAGAGATCTCATCTGCTGCTCCATTCCCCAAATGCCCACAATGGCCAGGGCTGGGCCAGGCCAAAGGAAGCTGGAACTCCATCCAGGTCTCCCACATGGGTGGCAGGGACCCAAGCACTTGGGCCAATTTTGCGCTGCCTTCCCAGGTGCATTAGCAGGGAGCTGGATGGGAAGCAGAGCAGTCAGGACTGGAACCGGCTGTCCTATACGGGATGCCAGCATTGTAGGCAGCAGCTTTACCTGCTGCACCACCCAACACAGGCCCCAGAGTGTCTAATTTACATTTTGGTGGTGACTGAGGCCCAGTCACATGTGTTGCCTGTTTTCCAGTTGTGTTGTCTGTAAGGGGTCCTCATATATCCTGGGTATGTATCCCTGTTCACATATATGTATTTTGAATATTTAATTCAGTGCAACTGGCCGGCGCAGCGGCTCACTAGGCTAATCCTCCGCCTTGTAGCGCCGGCACACCGGGTTCTAGTCCCGGTCGGGGCACCGGATTCTGTCCCGGTTGTCCCTCTTCCAGGCCAGATCTCTGCTGTGGCCAGAGAGTGCAGTGGAGGATGGTCCAAGTGCTTGGGCCCTGCACCCCATGGGAGACCAGGATAAGCACCTGGCTCCTGCCATCGGATCCGCGCGGTGTGCTGGCCGCAGCGCGCCGGCTGGGGCGGCCATTGGAGGGTGAACCAATGGCAAAGGAAGACCTTTCTCTCTGTCTCTCTCTCACTGTCCACTCTGCCTGTCAAAAAATCAATCAATAAATAAATAAATAAATTCAGTGGCAACCTTTTCATTTTCTCAACTGTGACTTCAAACAGCCAAAGTTTTAACTTTGAAAAGATCAGGTTTTTGCATATGGTTCAATGCTTTTCGTCATGTTAGGAATCTTTGCTTATCTCAAAGTGACAAAGATTCTCTCCTGCGTTTTCTTCCAGGTTTTTAGCTTCAGCTTTTACATGTTAAGCAAGCCAGTGGTTTATTTAGAGTTAATTTTTGTAGGTGTGGATTTCTGTAGGGCAGAACCACCTTTAAAGGGTGGGCAACATAAAAAGATCCGGGGGGAGGGAGGGTTCGTGGCACTGTGGCTTAGCAGTAAAGCCGTGGCCTGTAGTGCCATCATCCTATATGGGTGCCGTTTTGAGTCCCGGCTGTTCCTCTTCCGATCCAGCTCTCCTCTATGGCCTGGGAAAGCAGTGGAAGATGACCCAAGTCTTTGGGCCCCAGCACCCACATGGGAGACCTGGAGGAGGCTCCTGGCCTCGGGTCGTCGCAGCTCCTGCCATTGCAGCCATCTGGGAGTGAACTAACTCATGGAAGATCCCCACCCCTCCCCTCTCTTTCTCTCTGCCTCTTTGTAACTCTGGCTTTCGAGAAAATAAAATCGATTAAAAAAAAAAAAAATCCCTGCGAGATTCCCGGGAAAGTGACGTCTTCGAAGCCAGGGTGTCAGATGCTTTAGAAATCAAGTTTCCGAGTGCGGTTGGAGCAGGTACCCGGGATGTACTGAGCTTAGCCCGGCCCAAGCACATCAGCCCCGCTATTGCAGCGCTGGAGATCACGCTGTGAGGAAGTGCGAATGAGAGAAATGTGAAAGCGGGCAGCAGGTGCACACGCACGTGTACATGGCTTAGAGTCAGCCAGGATTGATAGGAGCGTGGGGTGGGAGCCAGGTGTCACTGATGGAGGCAGGAAAGCAGGAAACCCAGAGCACAGCGGAGGGACCACGTTGGCCTGGGGGTCCCCAAAGTTCACCCAAACTGACCTGGAGGGAAAGCAGGGAGGAGCAAGAGGTGCGGTTTAGAGACAAGAGGTCGCCGCACATTTTGAGAGCTTGCAAGAGATGGAGGTGAAAACAAACAAAAAAAGAGATGGAGGTGACCTCGTCAAATCCTGCCAAGCAGGCATTACACTTTTTCAGATGACAAGTGTCTGCTCAGAGAAGTTGCCATCTGGTCTTTCGCGTGGTATGCAGGGTCGGCCTCTCGCAGCTCAGGACCAAGTCCCTCGAGGTCCAAGCCGAGACGAGACGGTTGGGACTACAAGTCCCAAGAAGCATCGGGGCCAGAGCAGGAAGCGGCCGTGGTGGCCGGCTTCCCATTGGTTGCAGTGGCGGCGGCTTTGGAGCGCCAGCCAGAAGTCCCGCCTCCTACGGGGGCCTTGGCGGATCCAGGCCTCCAACCGGAGGCAGCATGCAGCCTAAGCAGGCCGCGAACTGGTACCGGCGGATGTCTGTGGTCTACGCAGTGGGCGCCTGGACCCTAATGGGCTCCGTGTTTTTTCTCAACCGCAAAAAGAAGCCGTCAGGTAGGGCTCTCCGGTGGCGCGTGTCTCCGGACCCTCGGACTTCGGGTGGACAGTGCCCAGGGGGTAGTGCCAGTTTGTTCTGCAGAACTTGTAGTTGCCAAAGAAGGATCTTGCGCCCCTGCACCCGCGTGGGATCGGGTCTTCCTAGTTATTGGGTGTAAGGAAATCTATAGGCCGGCGCCGCGGCTCACTAGGCTAATCCTCCGTCTTGCAGCGCTGGCACACCGGGTTCTAGTCCCGGTCGGGGCACCGGATTCTGTCCCGGTTGCCCCTCTTCCAGGCCAGCTCTCTGCTGTGGCCAGAGAGTGCAGTGGAGGATGGCCCAAGTGCTTGGGCCCTGCACCCCATGGGAGACCGGGAGAAGTACCTGGCTCCTGCCTTCGGATCGGCGCGGTGCGCCGGCCGCGGCGGCCATTGGAGGGTGAACCAACAGCAAAGGAAGACCTTTCTCTCTTTCTCTCTCTCACTGTCCACTCTGCCTGTCAAAAAAAAAAAAAAAAAAAAAAAAAAAAAGGAAATCTGTAGAGACAGGAAGTTGACTAGAGAGGTTGTCATAGGCCAGAAGGCTAAAGGTATGGGGTCTTCCTTTTGTGGATGGAAGTATTCTGATGTTTTGCTGGCTGCCCAAATCTGAATATAATAAAAAGCATTGAATTGTACATTTTAAGTGGATTGTTTGGTATGTTAAGAAGCTCAGTAAAGCTGTTGTGAGAGAACGGAAGGTTCTCATTTTGTAATGAAGACTCGTTGTGGCCAGGCCAGCGTTGGGGACACAGGGGTTAAACTGCCTGCAGCACCAGCATCCCATGTGGGTGCCTCCTCCATTCCCGGCAGCTCCACTTCCAGTCCAGCTCCCTGCTAATGTGCCCGGGAGGGCAGTGGAGGGTGGCCCAAGTCTTTGGGCCCCTGCATCCACGTGGGAGACCAGATGAAGTTACATGTTCCTGGCTTCGGCCTGAGAATTGCAGTCTTTTGGGGAATAAACCAGCAGATGAAGATATATATCTCTCTTTCTGTAATTCTGCTTTTCAAGTAAATAATCATTTAAAAAATTGTCAGTGGCCTGAAAATACACATATCTAGCATTAAGTACTTATTAAAAACATTTTAATATTGTAGTGGCCACATCTGTTCTTTTTTCCTTTCCTAATTTTTTTCTTTTTTGAGAAGATGACTATAATACTCTGTCTAATCTTTTTTTTTTTTCTTTTTAAGGTGATGAAGTAGAACAAAAGGATACCTCAACACAGGAAACTTCCGTTCAAACAAATGAAATACTTGAGGCTCCCAAAGGGTTTTATGTGGAAACAATTGTCACCTATCGAGAAGATTTTGTTCCAATTACTGAAAAGATCCTCAACTATTGGAAATCGTGGACTGGTGGCCGTGGTCCAGAATCATGATTGAGTGCTAAATTATGAAAATCAGGACTTGGGTTCAGCACTGACACTCGATAGATGACTTGATTTCCATTTTATGTTTGTGGAAAGTAGAAATTTAATATTTTTTCTGTAAAAATATAATCACTAATTATGTGCAATAAACTTTTCCTTGAGAGAAAGTGGACTTGCATATTCAAGATGTGTTCCTCTTGATATACCTGAGTGAGACACTGGCATGAAATTCACATCCAGCTTCCATTAGCCCATTTTCTGAAACTACTTAATGTGGCTTTATGTTTCCATTAGACTCAGCTGTAGCAGTCCCTTTAAGGTTAGAGTCGGCAAGTCTCCATGTTGAGTCTGGGATTCACAGATCCCCGTGGACTGGTGCATGGATCACAGTTCCTAAGTTGCATAGACGTGTCCTGTTCTTCAGTTCTGCTACAGATCCCCCTCATCCCTTTGGCGGGCACGGCTTGTGGGTCGCCTGCTGCCGGTGCCAGCCTGGATGCTGGGCTGCTACATCAGGACACCATCATTACTGCCTCACTAGTCTCCTGATTGGTCTCTTGGGTTGCAGGCAACAGACTCACCCAGGAGAGCTTAAATCGCAAGGGAATGTTTGTGAAAAGTGTGTTTCAACAGCTCAGAATTAAAGTATGTTGAGGTTTGCAGAGGGCCTGACTCCAGGAATCAGAATGTAGGTAGCCACTCAGAGCCTCCCTGGGCTGTCCTGTTGGTTTTCCCCTCTTTCTGTGGCTCCTAGACACAGCCCTAGAGGATAGTACTTCACAGCTGCAGCCTTGCAACCTGATCAGCCTCTCCTCTCCCCAGCACAGTGCTTGGCTTCCACCATGTGAGAACCTCATCTGAGTTTTCTTCGGATTCCTATTTTCTGGATCATGTGCTGCCTCAGTTATTAATAAAGTGACATTTTTGTCTCATTTGGGTCACTTTTCTTGTGCATCGCTGGTTGAGACCCAGTGTGGATGTGCAGTGGGATAAGAAATCAGGCCGTTCTGGTTTCTTCTACATGACTATCACCTTTAAACCCTCACCATGATTTCTCTTTGGTGCCAGTTCCATCTTACGGGTGTCCTGAATAGTGTTTGGGACAGTCCATTGCAAGGCAATATGTCACAGAGCTCCAGATGGTCAGCCCCAGAGACTCAACTTCCCAAGGAGTATCAAAGATCAAGAATTGGTCATATTGTTGGCGCAGAAGAATTAAGCTGCTTCTTGGGACACCCACATCTCATATCAGAGTGCCAGATTGCGTGTGGGCTGCTCTGCTTCTGATCCAGCTTTCTGCTAATGTATCTTGGGAGGCAGCAGATGATGGCTCAAGTGCTTCAGCCTCTGTCACCAACATGGAAGACCTGGATGGATTTCCAGGCTCCTGGCTTCAGCCTGGCCCAGCCCTGGCTGTTGGAGACATTTGGAGGAATGAACCAGCAGATGGAGGATTGTTCTATTGTTCTCGGCTCTTGGTTGTGTTCTGTCTTGCTATGCCTTTCAAGTAGATGGAAATAAATAAGCAAAATAACAAACAAAATTGGTCATGCCAGGTAGGGGTGTTCCCCAGTGAACCATTATGACTGGGGTCATTCATCCCAGGTTTCCCACATGGGTGGCAGAAACCTAATCGCCTGAATGATAGTTCGCAGTAACATAGAACCCAAGCACTCCAGTTTGGAATGTAGGTAACCCAACCAGCACCCTAATCGCTATGTCAAGTGCCTGCCCCAAACTTTATCCAAAAGAGTTTGCTCAAATAGAAGACTGCCCAAATCCTTGGGCCCCTGCACCCACGTGGGAGACCCAGAACAAGCTCCTGGCTTCAGATTGGCGCAGCTCTGGCTGTTGAAGCCAATTGAGGAGTGAACCAGTGGGTGGAAGACCTCTCTCTCTCTCTCTGCCTCTCCTTCTCTGTGTATCTCTGACTTTCAAATAAATAAATAAATCTTAAAAAAAAAAAAAAGAGCTTGCTCAGGTTTACAAAAGCTTCTGCCAAGACTTTCACTGTTGATTTTCTTTTCTTTTCTTTCTTTCTTTTTTTTTTTTTGACAGGCAGAGTGGACAGTGAGAGAGAGAGAGAGAAAGGTCTTCCTTTGCCGTTGGTTCACCCTCCAATGGCCGCCGCGGCTGGTGCGCTGCAGCCAGCACACCGCGCTGATCCGAAGGCAGGAGCCAGGTACTTCTCCTGGTCTCCCATGGGGTGCAGGGCCCAAGCACTTGGGCCATCCTCCACTGCACTCCCTGGCCACAGCAGAGAGCTGGCCTGGAAGAGGGGCAACCGGGACAGAATCCGGTGCCCCGACCGGGACTAGAACCCGGTGTGCCAGTGCCGCAAGGCGGAGGATTAGCCTAGTGAGCTGTGGCGCCGGCTTGACTGTCGATTTTCTTAGGGGTTCCTTTTTTTTTTCTCCTGCAGCCTTCCTTTCTCTTGCCTCTTCTTAGGCTGTGTGTTCACATAGTAGCAGCAATTTTTCAGCTGTAATATAGTCGTCTTTTTTTTTTTTAACAGGCAGAGTTAGAGAGAGAGAAAGGTCTTCCTTCCGTTGGTTCACCCCCCAAAATGGCCGCTAAGGCTGGTGCGCTGCGCCGATCTGAAACCAGGAGCCAGGTGCTTCCTTCTGGTCTCCCATGCGGGTGCAAGGCCCAAGGACTTGGGCCATCCTCCACTGCCTTCCTGGGCCACAGCAGAGAGCTGGACTGGAAGAGGAGCAACCAGGACAGAACTGGTGCCCCAACCAGGACTAGAACCCAGGGTACCGGCACCACAGGTGGAGGATTAGCCTAGTGAGCTGCGGTGCCGTCCTGTAATATAGTCTTATGGGACTGCTGTACTTGTATGAATCAATCAACTTTTTGCTTCTACAGCAAAATACCTTGGAAAGGTAAAAGTCTTTGACTCACAGTTTTGGAAGTTCACAGTCCAAGATTGGGCAGCCCCGTTGGTTCAGCATCTGGTGTTGGCCTTCTTGCTGGCCATCTTAATGGCAGTGGCAGTAGCACGTGTCAAGAGGGAGTACTGATGTCTGTCTTTCCTAATAAGGCCACCGTGGTCCATGGTGGTCCGTGGTCATGGGGCTCCACCCAGTCACCTAATCCAATCTAAATACTTCTCTAAACACCTTAATTGGTTTAACTTTCCACTCTGTTAGTACCATTAGTGTAAGATTTAGGGAGCCAAAGGCCTTTGGAAGATACTCAACTTAATACCCAAACCATAGTGGTCACATGGGGAATGTCATTGACTGAAACACTGTTGTGCTCTGCATGGCTGTGTTCCACTCTATCCCCTTCTCCCATTCCCCTTGCCTCCATCCTCTATAGTAATCTTCCATCCTCTGATGATCCTCCATCCTCTTGTCTCATGTGTCCTCAAATCCCTACTCTTACCCTGTCTCTACTTTTAGTCCCCTACAGCAGTTTCAACACTATTAACATGATTTTTTTTAAAAATGTATCAACAGGGGCAAGCATTATGGCACAGTGGTTTAAATCATTAATTGGGGCATCTGCATCCCATATCTGAGTGCTGGCTCAAGTCCTGATCACTCCGCTCTGATCCTGCTTCTTGCTAATGCTCCTAGGAAGCAGCGGATTTTGACTCAAGTACTTGAGTTCCTGCCACCCACATGGGAAACCCAGAATAGAGTTCCTGGCTCCTGACTTTGGCCTGGCCCAGCCTTGGCTATTGTAACCATTTGGGGAGTGAAACACTGGATGGAAGATCTCTGTCTTTCTCTTCTCTCTCTCTCCCACTCTACTTTCCAAATATATAAATTATTTGATTTTTAATAAATTTTTATCAAAGCAACAAATACATTAAGAAATAAAATAGTGTTGAAAAGTCTGTAGGGGCCGGCACTGTGGTGCAGCAGGTTAACGCCACGGCCTGAGGCACCGGCATCCCATATGGGCACCGGTTTGAGACCTGGCTGCTCCACTTCTGATCCCACTCTCTTCTGTAGCCTGGGAAAGCAGTAGAAGATGGCCCAGGACTTGGGCCCTTGCACCCGCGTGGGAGACCCTGAAGAAGCCCTGGCTCCTGGCTTTAGATTGGCGCAGCTCCGGCCATTGTGGCCAACTGGGGAGTGAACCATCGGATGGAAGACCTCTCTCTCTCCCTCTCCCTCTCCCCACCCCCTCTCTCCTTCCCTCTCCTCTCTCTGTGTAACTCTGACTTCCAAATAAATAAATAGGCCGGCGCCACGGCTCACTAGGCTAATCCTCCACCTGTGGCTCCGGCACACCAGGTTCTAGTCCCGGTTGGGGCACCGGATTCTGTCCCAGTTGCCCCTCTTCCAGGCCAGCTCTCTGCTGTGGCCCAGGAGTGCAGTGGAGGATGGCCCAAGTGCTTGGGCCCTGCACCCCATGGGAGACCGGGAGAAGCACCTGGCTCCTGCCATCGGATCAGCGCGGTGCGTCGGCTGCAGCGTGCCGGCTGTGGTGGCCATTGGAGGGTGAACCAATGGCAAAAGGAAGACCTTTCTCTCTCTCTCTCTCTCTCTCACTGTCCACTCGGCCTGTCAAAAAAAAAAAAAATCTTTTTTTTTTTTAAAGTCTATGATAAGAAACAGTTCCTATTTTGCGCTCCCCAACCCACACCTTTTCAACTATTAGCTATTTTTCTTTTTTTGGTCTTTATTTCTATATTTCCAAGTAGCAAGCATTAACCTATATCTTTGATGTAGCAATCATTTATTAATGAAAATTTTATCCTTTTCCTCAATACTTCCTTTCCAACTGTACCTAATAAAGTTACTGCATATTTTGTTGAATGAATTGATATTTACTTTATTTTAGCCATTCAAATACAGTGTGTTCCTAAGCCAAGTAATAAGCTGACATGGTGTTTTGTATATATAACTTTTCTTTCTGGAGTTAACTGCACACTCTTTTTCGTTTGTTTAGTTTCCTTGAGACTAAGCTTCTATTCTTTCTGTACCCTCTAACCTCTCAGTATGATTTCCTATAAAACCTTTCCGGCACTTAATTTTTTCTTTTTCTTTTTTTTTTTTTAACTTTTATTTAAGTAGATATAAATTTCCAAAGTACAGTTTATGGATTACAATGCCCCGCCATAACTTCCCTCCCACCTGCAACCCTCCTATCTCCCGCTCCCTCTCCCATTCCATTCACATCAAGATTCATTTTCGATTATCTTTATATACAGAAGATCAATTTAGTATATATTAAATAAAGATTTCATCAGTTTGCCCCCACATAGAACACAAAGTGCCAAATACTGTTTGAGCACTAGTCATATCATTAATTCACATTGAACTACACATTAAAGACAGAGGTCCTACATGGGAAGTAAGTGCACAGTGACTCCTGTTGTTAACTTTGTCGCTCCCCCTCTTCACGGAGGAACGACACTAAACCCTGCCTAGGCTTCATATCCGAGTCACAGCACCATTATGTCGTTCCCCCTCTTCATGGAGGAACGACACAGGACCCTGCGCTGTTCTTTTGTCTGCTCGGCCCTCCCCGGGTTTGCTGCTGGTTCTTCCCGGGTTGGCTACTATCCCTTCCACCTCCGTGGAAGGGCGGTTCCCCCTGCCACCTTCCCCACTTCCGCAGGGGAGCGGCACACCGCCGGCCGGCTCTCTCAGGGGCTGCACAGGTGTTCCTTCAGATGTTCCTCCTAGATGTTCCTGGTGCATGTTGTCTCTCTCCTCCTTTATAGTCCTCTTCCACTAATTCCAACTCGGCTGCCCACACGCCGAGTACGCTGCTCTCCTCCAATCAGGAGCAGGTCCTGCTGTTTATTGGTTGAACTGGAGGCAGCTGTATAGAAGCTGTTTTCTCCTCTTCCAGCGCCATATTGTGGGAGAGCAGATGCATAGAATAAGTCTTAATTCCAGTAACTTAGTCTAGTCCGAGTTGCTCCCCACAAACTTAACAAATTGACACTCTTGTTTAAGGCGTCAGCAATCTCCCCAGGCTCTAGTCATGAGTTGCCAAGACTATGGAAGCCCCCTGAGCTCACCGACTTTGATCTTATTTCGACAAGGCCATAGTCAAAGTGGAAGTTCTCTCCTCCGTTCTTTCTTTTCTTTTCTTTTTCTTTTTTTTTTTTTTTGACAGGCAGAGTGGACAGTGAGGGAGAGAGAGACAGAGAGAAAGGTTTTCCTTTGCCATTGGTTCACCCTCCAATGGCTGCCGCGGCCAGTGCACCGCACTGATCTGAAGCCAGGAGCCAGGTATTTATCCTGGTCTCCCATGGGGTGCAGGGCCCAAGCACTTGGGCCATCCTCCACTGCACTCCCTGGCCACAGCAGAGAGCTGGCCTGGAAGAGGGGCAACCGGGACAGAATCCGGTGCCCCAACCGGGACTAGAACCCAGTGTGCCGGCGCCGCAAGGCGGAGGATTAGCCTAGTGAGCCATGGCGCCAGCTGGCCTGTTCTTTCCACTGGGATCTTACTCGCAGAGATCTTTCATTTAGGTGGTGTTTTGGTGTTTTGTTGTTGTTGGTTTTTTTTTTTTTTTTTTTTTGCCAGAGTGTCTTGGCTTTCCATGCCTAAAATACTCTCATGGGCTCTTCAGCCAGATCTGAATGCCTTAAGGGCTGATTCCAAGGCCAGAGTGCTGTTTAGGACATCTGCCATTCTATGAGTCTGCTGTGTATTCCGCTTCCCATGTTGGATTGCTCTCTCCCTTTTTTATTCTATCAGTTAGTATTAGCAGACACTAGTCTTGTTTATGTGATCCCTTTGACTCTTAGACCTATCATTATGGTCTATTGTGACCTGAAATTGATCACTTGGACTAGCTAAGACCTGGAATCAGCCCAAATGCTCATCAAAAGTAGACTGGATAAAGAAATTATGTGACATGTACTCTACAGAATACTATACAGCAGTAAAAAAACAATGAAATCCGGTCATTTGCAACAAAATGGAGGAACCTGGAACACATCATGCTGAGTGAAATAAGCCAGTCCCAGAGGGACAAATATCATATGTTCTCCTTGATTGGTGACAACTAACCGAGCGTCAAAAAGGAAACCTGATGAAGTGAAATGGACACTACGAGAAACAATGACTTGATCAACCCTTATCATCACTGTTGATGTACAGTTTAATACTATATCCCTTTTAGTATTTTTGTTTGTTCTACTTAATACCATTGGTTGAGCTATGTAATTAACACACAATTATTCTTAGGTGTTTAAAGTTAACTGAAAAGTGATCTCTGTTAAATATAAGAGTGGGAATAAGAGAGGGAGGGGATGTACAATTTGGGACATGCTCAAGCTGATTTGCCACAAGTGGTGGAGTTAGAAATATGCCAGGGGATTCCAATACAGTCCCATCAAGGTTGCATGTACCAATGCCATCTCACTAGTCCAAGTGATCAATTTCTTTTTTTTAAAGATTTATTTTATTTATTTGAAAGAGTTACAGAGAGAGGTAGGGCTGACAGAGGGGTCTAGGTTCCCTCAGACCTTCTGATTCCACTTTTTTTTTTTTTTAAGATTTATTTATTTATTTATTTGACAGGTAGAGTTACAGACTATGAGAGAGAGAGAGAAACAGAGAGAAAGGTCTTCCAACCAATGGTTCACCCCCCGAATGCCTGCAATGGCCAGAATTGCGCAGATCCGAAGCCAGGAGCCAGGTGCTTCCTCCCGGTCTCCCATGCGGGTGCAGGGGCCCAAGAACTTGGGCCATCTTCCACTGCCCTCCAGGGTCACTGCAGAGAGCCGGACTGGAAGAGGAGTAACTGGGACTAGAACCCCGTGCCCATATGGAGTGCCAGCGCCGCAGGTGGAGGATTAACATAGTGCGCCACAGCGCCGGCCCCCTGGGTCCACATTCTTAGCAAATTGCTTCCATCCTTGGGGGTCACAGGATGGTTGCTGAAACCCACACATTCCTGGGTGGAAGGAGGGAGTAGAGTAACATGAAGTGACACGTTTACTACATGCTATCTCTTTTTTTTCCCCCCTTTTTACAAAATTTTATTTGTAAATGTACAACAGGCTCCAAGTTAACACTTAACTCTTAACACTTCATTCTAACTACGGGTGGCATAAGATGTTACGGCCGGGAATCGAGATGTTTAGCTAGGAATGCAATCAAGGGCGTCATCACTTCAGGCACAAGGAACAGCTTACTTTTTGCCAGATTTCTTAATTCCACCTGTGGCCAGGGGGCCCTTCCCTGCCGCCTTCGCTTTTAGCTCCTTGAGTTTCTTCTGCTCCTCTTTCTGTTTTTGCTTGAAAGCCTTATCTTCCTCATCCATCTCCTTGGCCTGCTTCTTGGGCTGTTTCAGGGGCTTCTTCTTGCCACCTTCCCGGCCGGACATGGCGCCTGCCGCCCCTTCCCCAGACCCTGCCACCGGAAAACCTACATGCTATCTCTTAATAAGCATTCTTTGAGGGGCCGGCACTGTGGTGTAGTAGGAAAAGCTGCTGCCTGCTGTGCCGGCATCTCTTATGGGTACCGGTTTGAGTTCCAGCTAGTTCACTTCCGATCCAGCTCTCTGCTATGGCCTGGGAAAGCAGCAGAGGATGGCCCAAGACCTTGGCTCCCTGCACCCATGTGGGAGACCTGGAAGAAGCTCCTGGCTTCTGATAGGCCCAGCTCTGGCCATTGCGGCCATTTGAGGAATGAACCAGCAGATGGAAGACCTCTCTCTCTGCGTCTGCTTCTCTGTAACTCTGCCTTTCAAATAAATAAATAAATGTTATTTTTTTAAAAAAAGCATTCTGGAGTCCCACCTGGCAACCTCCCCTTACATCTCATTAGTCACCCTGAAATCCAAGGGAGTGGCGGCAGTGCCCTAGCTCAACCAGAATTTGTCAGCCTTTGGTTACTACAGTGACATACGTGAGACAAGCTTCCGGTGAAAGAAAGACAAAGATTTGCTGGGGTGTAATGGTTCTGGAGGTCCACATGCAGATGCCATGAAGGTATCCTATTTTTTTTAATAGACGTATTTATTATTCAAATAAGTAATTATTTGAAAGGCACAGTTAAGAGGGAGGGGGGAGAGACATAACGACAGAGAGACAGAGTGAAATCTTCCATCTGCTGGTTTACTCCCCAAATGTCCTCAATGGCCAGGACCGAGCCAGACTGAAGCCAGGAGCCTGGAACTCCATCATGGTCTCCCCACGTGGGTGGCGAGGACCCAAGTACTTGGGCTGTCTTTCCCTGCTTTCCCAGGTGTAGTAGCAGGGAGCTGGATTGAAAGCAGAGCAGCCGGGATTCAAATCGGTTCTCATATAGGATGCTGATGTCACAGGCAGACGCTTCACCCATGGTGGTACAACACTGGTCCCATTAGTGGCATTCCTGCTGGCAGATTCCCGGAGCCATCACGTGGCTGGTAGGAGGCTGTGTCTGTCTATGTCCCTGTGGTCTGTTACAAAGCCACCAGGATTTAATCATGGGGCTTTACTCTACAGGCCTAGTGCAGCCCCTTTCCCAAAGGCCCTACCATCAAACATTATCATTAGATTAAGTTTCCACCCTCTTAGTACCATTGTGTACAGCGGAGGAGGATCTTCCTCTGTGCCCTTTGTTGTGTTGTAAGCTACTCATGCAGAATAGAGCTAACAGGGAAGGCCTGAGAGGGCTCTCCAGACAAGGGTCTGCTGGCCAGGTGGGTCCTTAGCTAACATTTTGGAATCTGGATTTCTGCAGGGTCCCCACCATGCTCCAGCTGACAAGGCTGAGCTGCGGCTCAATTGTTGGTTAGGAAAGAACGAGGCTGATGCTGAATACTTGGCTTTCTTTTGGGAGCCTGAAATGTTGGTACATGCTCAAGAGAGGGTATCTACATACATAATCCCCAGTAAAGCCTTGGACACTGGGTCTCTAATCACCTACCTACCCTGGCGGTCTACTCTTTGAAAGGGGTGTCACAGTTCTGTGTGGGAGGAACACAGCATGTCCTATACAGCTTGGACTTTGCCCCAAACCCCTTTTGTTTTTGATGATACTGCTTTGTATCCTTTATTAAAGTAAGTCATAGACATGTGGATAACTATGTGCTGAGTTCCATGAGTTGCCTTAAGCAAGTCACTGACTCTGGGCGTGGTCTCAGGTGCCCTGGACACACTCTCCAGGCCAAGTGCATCTCACTATGGAATGAGATGGCTGCTGTAGTTTCGCTACATAGGTGAAGCATAGAGGCTGGGGATTGTCAAAATATATTTTTCAAAAGTTAAAAACGTGAATCTAATACAAACAGAGAATGAGCAAATATCAAATATTTGTTCAACTCATTACCGAGAAAGCCTGCAGGATGGCAAAGCTGGTTCAAAGAACAAAGGAGCAGGGATTATTTAGGCATCGGAGAAAGAAAGGGCAGAATTAGATCTCCAGCTAATGTCCACAAGTGAGTTGAATTCCTAAACTGCTATTATCATTTTCTCAGTGGAAAAATCATTTCTTCATCAGACAACCTTGATGTCATCTAAGTGTCCAGAACTGTGAGTGAACAAACAACCCTCTTTACTTATTTGAAAGGCAAAATTACAGAGACAGAGACAGAGGGAGACACAGAGATTTTCCATCTGCCGGTTCACTCCTCAAACAGCCGCAACAGCTGGAACCAGGCCAACCCGAAGCCAGGAGCCAGGAACTTCTTCCTAGTCTCCCACATGGGTGGCAGGGGCCCAAGTACTTGGGCAATCTTCTGCTGCTTTCCCAGGCACATTAGTGGGGAGCTGGATGGGAAATGGAGCAGCTCGGACTCCAACCTGCGCCCATATGGGATGCTGGCACTGCAGGCGGTGTTTTTACCTGCAGTGCGGGCCCCAGCCCTCTTTTCTTTGATGTGACCAGTCCCAGGTGATTTGTCATAGCAACGGAACATGGACTGCTACAATTTTGCTTTGACTCCAGGAAACAAATGGGAACATTTATTTAAATAGCAATAACCTGAGGGCTGTAATAGGGAGGGTTGGGGGAGGGTGTTATTCTAAAACCAACTGGTATATTACAATTCAGTTAATGGCACTAATCCTCTGATCCCACAAATTTAAAGGCACAGTCTCCCCAAAAGACTGCCCTTATTTCAGAAGCCAGCCACACATGGGTATCCCCCAGTCCACCTGTACTTCTGATCAACTGGCTACAAATCTGGAAGCTTTTGTGACTCCCTCCGGGATCACGATTCATTAGATTGACCCACTAGATTCAGGGAAATACTCGCACAGTTTTAAGATTAACGGGGAGAAAGCAGGAGCAGCGAAGGAAGAGACACACCAGGCAAGGTCTGTAAGAGTGGCAAACACCAAGCTCCTGTGTCTCCCCCTACCCTAGGACTCTGAGCAGGACACTGAGCCGTTCACCAGGCGCCTCTACAGAAGCTTCACTCTCCAGAGTTCTGGCTGGGGCTTCATCATGTGGCACGAATGATTGAATCGTTAACCATGAGGATGAATTCAATCTCTAGCACTCCTCCCCTCCTGTATTGTGGAACTGGCTCAAAGCAATATCCCGGTGTGGGCACTGCGCATGGGGGTTAGATGCCACTTGGGATGTGTGCATGCCATATCAGAGGGTCTGGGTTTGAGTCTTACCATTGAGGTTTCCTGATAATGTGCTTTCTGGAAAGCAGCAGGTGATGTTGAAGTACTTAGGTCCCTAGCATCAATGCAGGAGACTTAGGATTGAGTTCCTGGTTCCTGGCTTTGGCCTGGCCTAACTGCAGCTGTTCGGGGCTTTTGGGGAATGCACCAGTGGATGGAAGATCTCTGTCTCTCTGCTTCTCAAATAAAGTACGTAAATTAAAAAAAAAAAGTAAATGAAAATCTCCAAGTCTCTGTGATCCCATGATTGGTCTTTCTGGTCACCTGCTCCCAGTCTGAATTGTCCCATCTGTATACATTCAGGTGTGACCAAGGTACTGATGAATAACAAAGACACTCCTGTTGTCACAGCACTTGAAACAGAACCTGGGCTCCCTTGTCTAAGGCACAGTGAGCCCATCGATGACGCAGGGGTGGTAGATGACAGAGGGTGTTTGTTTTGCAGTGTGTGGCGCTAGGAGTCAGTCAGCTATGGCTCAATCCCCAAACTCCCCCCGGGGTATTTCACTGATTCAAGTTGGGGCTGAGCCGTGCGTGATGAGCTCGTGTGCGGGTCTCTGGTCCACAGTGCTCAGGGCCTTCCTTGGATTGCTCAGCAAGAGGAAGCTGGCCTCTTCTTCAGAAGATGCTATTGTGGCAAAGTGAGCTGTCTGGGGTCCAAGGGTAGATGGGTTATTATTTTGTTTGAACAGGGCTGGGAGTTCCTGTGTAGCATCTCAAAATGAATCTGACATTAGGATGGTAAGTACAGTGGTGACTAGTGAATTCTGAGTCTTGTGATCCCAGGTCCATGGGGCCAGCCTGAGCTATGCACCAATCCCTTTATTTTTTTTAATTAAATAAAAAAAATTTCTCAGAGGCAGAGCTATCTATGTCTGTATAGCTTTGCACATCCATCTATCCATTTATATCCATTTTCTACCTATATCTATATATTTATCTGTATCTGTCTATCATCTATTGACAGAGATAGCAAGCTCCCATCTTTTAGTTTGGCCCACAAATGCCCACTTGGCCCTGGGCTCGGTGGAGCCCAAGCCGAGGGCCCAGAACTCAGTCCAAGTCTTTCATGGTAGCAGCAGAATCCCAACTACTTGATCATCACCACTTCCCCCCGGGATCAGGTAATCTGATAGGAACCTGGGCATCCTAGCCAGCACCTTAACCCCTAAGCCAAATGCCCATCCCCGCTCCCTTACTTCAGTGAGATAATCTTTAGTTAGGAGCTAACCTGTCATCATCAAAGGGAAGACAGAGGAACTGCCAGTTTCAGGGAGAGAGAGTATAGGAACTACATCAAAGGTATTAGGGATGGAAGCTGTTTCACTTTTTAAAAAAATTTTTAAATGCTTTATTTATTTAAATTTGAGAAGTAGAGCTATAGACTGAGAGAGGGAGAGACAGAAAGGTGTTCCATCCGCTGGTTCACTCCCCAAATGGTTGCAATAGCTGGAGCTGAGCTGATCCAAAGCTTGACAGGCAGAGTTAGACAGTGAGAGAGAGAGAGACAGAGAGAAAGTCTTCCTTTCGTTGGTTCACTCCGCTAATGGGCACTATGGCCGGCACTGCGCCGATCTGAAGCCAGGAGCCAGATGCTTCTTCCAGGTCTCCCATGCGGGTGCAGGGGCCCAAGCACTTGGACCATCCTCCATTGGCTTCCTGGGCCATAGCAGAGAGCTGGATTGGAAGTGGAGCAGCCGGGACTAGAACCAGAGCCCATATGGGATGCCAGTGCCACAGGCGAGGATTAACCTACTGTACCACAGTGCCGGCCCTCAGTTCACTTTCACTCAGGAAATTCCAAGAGTTTGGAAGCTCCATAACAGAAAACCCTGAAGAAAGTCCACCTGAAATCTTTATTCCACAACAGGGTAGGAATCCTGGATTCTGTTTTAAGTTTGCTAATTTTGTGATGGCTGCAATTCTTGGCAGTGGAGGTGTTAAGAAGGCACCTGGAAGCCCAAGCTCAGAGGAGCTGTGTGGGGGTGGAAATGGACATGTAGGAGCCAAGAGCTTGAAGGTGGAATTCAGACAAGAACAAAGAGCAAGGCTAAGAAACCCAGGGCCTGTGTCTGAGCCCTGGAGGATCCCCACGCTCAAAGTGGGGTGCAGGAAGCTGAGCAGCGGAAGAAGGAAGCCAAGGAAAAACGGAAATTTAGAAGTCAAAGGAGGGGACAAGGCCACTTGAAGAGATGCCGCTAGAGGCTTTTTTTTTTTTTTTTTAAGATTTATTTATTTATTTGAAAAGCAGAGTTAGAGAGAGAGAGAGAGAGAGAGAGAGAGAGAGAAAGTCTTCTATTCGCTGGCTCACTCCCCAAATGGCCTCAGCTACCTGAGCTAGGCTGATCCGAAGCCAGGAGCCAGAAGCTTTGTCCCGGTCTCCCACGCGGGTGCAGGGGCCCAAGGGCTTGGGCCATCTTCCACTGCTTCCCCAGGCCATAGCAGAGAGCTGGATCGGAAGAGGAGCAGCCAAGACTTGAACCAGTGCCCATATGGGATGCCCGCACTTCAGGCGGCAGCTTTACCCATTACGCCACAGCGTCAGCCCCACTAGATACTTTTTTCTACTGCAATTGACCCTTTCAGGTTTAACAAATATAAAAACGAACCCTGGTGTTTGCGACTAAATTGGAGCTACAATGTCCTTTTACCTCTAACAATATAAGTCCTTTCTAAAGAACAAGAATGATGTCTTCCACAAACATCAGATTAACCTCATGCCTTTATCAAATCTATCAGTGCTCATACGGGGTGCAGGCGTGGCAGGCAGTGGTTTAACCTGCAGCCCCACATGCAGACCCCTCTACTACATGTAAATATCCTAACAGCCCTTTGGGAGGGAGAGGTATTTATATCACAGGAGGAATCAGAATTATAGAGTGAATCTATTTACTATCAAGAAATTAATAAAATTAATTACTGTTAATTATTAGCTATTAAATTAATAGACCTTTTCAGGCAGCTGACCCTTTTGTGTCTAAGAATTTGGAACAATCTGAGGACAGGCGAGTATCAGGCAAATGACTCAGGACAACACTAGGATTTAGACCCGATGGGCTCTAAGACCCGGGGTGGGAGAAGACAGCGACCTGAGTGTGAGCAGGGAGTGGGGGCGGGGCCAGGGCTGCCTATCACTGAGGGCGAGGTTAAGGCTAGGCTGCAGGTGGGCGTGACCGACGTGGGCGGGGCGGGGCTAACGGGTCGTGGGCGGACTTATCGCTAGGCCGGGAGTGGGCGTGGCCGACGCGGCACCGGCGGCCGCTGAGCGGGTCGGACCCGGCCGCGGCGCGCACTTCCGGGTGTCACCTCCAGAGGGCGCCGGCCGCGGAGCCGCTCGCTGAATCGCCAGGCCGCACCGAGCGCGGCGCCGTCCCGCTCGCCCCAGCCGCCGCCATGAAGGCCGTGGTGCAGCGCGTCACCCGGGCCAGCGTCACAGGTCAGTCGGGCGGGGCCGGGCGGGGACCGGCGGTCTCGCGTGGGGCTCCCCGGCGCGCCAGAGAGCACCGTGCACGTGCCGGGTGGGGCCCCGGCGCGTCCGCGGTGCAGCATCTCGGTTTTGGGTTCAGGGAGAGCGCGCCGTGCGCTCGTCGTCACCATGGTTTGTCACCGGGGAGCGTCTCCGGAGCCCCATTTTGCCCGTTTCTGCAGAGCCGGGCTGCTGGGGCGCGGGCTCCGGCGCGCCGAGCTGACGGAGTGTGCCCACGTGACGGGCGCCCGCCCCGCACGCGTCCCTGCCCCGGACGCCGCCCCCTCACTTGCCGGACCCTGCGGGTGGCGGATCCCGGAGACTCCCAGCTGAAGTACTTCTTCGCCTGTCATTTCTTGTGCTCGGAGGCACCGGCCGGTGTGTGTCCCCTCAGCGTTCAGGGGGAGCGTCAGGGGGCCAGGTGATTGACCAGAGCCTGTGGCCGTTTGAAAAACGCAAGCCTCCGTAGGAAAGATTATTTTGGAAAAAATTTAAAGTGACAAGTTTTTCTCTCTTTTTTTAAAGATTTATTTTATTTATTTGAAAGGCAGAGTTACACAGAGGGAGAGAGAGAGAGGTCTTCCATCTGCTGGTTCACCCCCCAAATGGCTGCAACAGCCCAGGGCTGGGCCAAGCAGGAGCCAGGAGCCAGGAGCTTCTTCCAGGTCTCCCACGTGGGTGGCAGGTCCATCCTCCGCCGCTTTCCCAGGTGCATTAGCAGGGAGCTGGATGGGAAGAGGAGCAGCCGGGGCTGGAACCGTTGCCCAAATAGGATGCTGGCGCTGCAGGTGGCGGCCTTACCTGCTGTACCACAGCGCTGGTCCCTGGGTTCTCTTTTTTAACCCTGTCCAGTGATTTCAGAACTGTTCTGGTTACTTCAGGTTGGGAATTGGTCCTGGGATAAAAAGGAATAGGATAGTACTAGAGTTGATGGAATTTTAAAGGTTTTATAGCATTTCAGTAAGTACTTAAGTTCACATAGACTTGACGTGGCCAATTCATAGATGAAAGATTGTTTTCACTTTTTTTTTTTTTTTTTTTGGACAGGCAGAGTTAGACAGTGAGAAAGAGACAGAGAGAAAGGTCTTCCTTTTTCCGTTGGTTCACCCCCCAAGTGGCTGCTATGGCCAGAGTGTTGCCGATCTGAAGCCAGGAGCCAGGTGTTTCCTTCTAGTCTCCCATGAGGTGCAGGGCCCAAGCACCTGGGCCATCCTCCACTGCACTCCTGGGTCACAGCAGAGAGCTGGACTGGAAGAGGAGCAACCGGGACAGAATCCAGCGATCCGACCGGGACTAGAACCGGTGTGCCAGCGCCGCAGGCGGAGGATTAGTGTAGTGAGCCGCGGTGCCGGCCTGTTTTCACTTTTTGAAGGAGAATATTGGAGTCAATTGTATGTGGTCAGCACCAATAAATTTAGATTTTCATCTTCTCTCCCCTGATGTCCCCTTCTTGCTGCTCTAGAATATTGAAAACCTGTGAAATCAGATTTATAGAGTGGTGGATGTCCTAAACAGCACTCTGGCCTCAGAATCAGCCCTTAGAGCATTTGGATCTGGCTGAAAAGCCCATGAGAGTATTTAAGGCATGGAAAGCCAAGACACTCTGGAAAAAACCTAAATGAAAGATCTCCAGGAGTGAGATTCCAGTGGAAAGAATGGGGTCATCAAAGAAGGAGGTACCTTTCTCTGAAGGGAGGAGAGAACTTCCACTTTGACTATGACCTTGTCTAAATATGATAAGAGTCGGTGAACTCAAAAGGCTTCCATAGCCTTGGCAACTCATGATTAGAGCCTAGGGAGATTACTGATGCCAGAAATAAGAGTGTCAAATTGTTAAGTCAACAACAGGAGTCACTGTGCACTTACTCCTCAAGTAGGATCTCGGTCCTTAATGTGCCGTGCATTGTGATTTAATGCTATAACTAGTACCCAAACAGTATTTTTCACTTTGTGTTTCTATGTGGGTGCAAACTGTTGAATTCTTTATTTAATATATACTAAACTGATCTTCTGTATATAAGAGAAGTGAAAATGAATCTCGATGTTAATGGAAGGGGAGAAGGAGCGAGAAAGGGGAGGGTTGCGGGTGGGAGGGAAGTTATGGGGGGGAAGCCATTGTAATCCATAAGCTGTACTTTGGAAATTTATATTCATTAAATAAAAGTTTTAAAAAAAAGAAAACCTGTGAAATAACACAAGAGGTTTTTTGTTTGTTTTGGTAAGATTTATTTGTTTGAAAGGCAGAGAGAGGGAGAGACATAGAGAGAGACATATTTAGTGCTTCACTCCCCAAATGGCTGTAGCAGCTGGGGCTGGACCAGCCCAAAGCCAGAAGCCTGGGATTCCTTCAGGGTCTCCCATGTGGGTGCAGGGGCCCAAGCACTTGGGGCATCTTCCACTGCTTTCCCGGGTGCATTAGCAAGGAGCTGGATTGGAAGTGGAGCAGCCAGGACTCCAAGGGATGCTCAGTATAGGATGCCCTTGTTGCAGGCAGTGGCTTCACCCACTGTGTCACAGTGCTGGCCCCAAGTTTGAGTTACTTTTGTGTTTTATTTAAGTTGTATGCCTTTAGTCAGACAATCCTTCCAATTGAAAAGGTAAAGATGTTGACTGTGGGAAGGTGTTAAAAGCTTGGGAATTCTAGGTTGGGGAACCATAGAATTCTCAGTATTTGAGGGACCCTTTAGTTTTGCAGGCCTTCTGCAAATGAATGTTAATGGAAGAGGGTTTTTCCGATTCCTTAGAAACATAGCTGATTGCACTGAAATGTGGCTGCGTTCAGATGACATTTCATTTTATGGGTTCTAACGTGTAACTTCTAATAGGTGTTATGGTCAGGATGGAGTAGACTGTCACAAGTCACACATCTTATTATGTGACAGATTCCCCTTCTAAGATTGCTGAGACACGGTCACTGATTTTCAGAGTTGGTTGCAGCACAGTTTAGACACATGCACTTAACAACGTAGCTGAAAGAGGACAATTAGGTCCTCTTTAGGACTCTTAGGCCCCATCCCTGTTTCAGCAGCTAAAACCTGATGTGCACGATGTTATGACAGGATCTAAAAATGATGGATTGAAAGGAGTTGTTTTTAGAGGCTGTTGCTATGGATTCTTTTTTTTTTTTTATTAATTTATTTAAAGGCAGAATGAGGGGGAGAGAGAGAGAGAGAGAGAGATGAGAGTGCGAGAAAGAGATCTTCCATCTGCTGTTTCACTCCCCAAATGGCCTCAATGGCTGGGGCTGGGCCAGGACAAAGCCAGAAGCCAGGAGCTTCTTTCAGATCTCCCATGTGGGTGCAGAGGCCCAAGTACTTGAGCCAGCTTCTACTGCTTTTCCAAGCCATAAGCAGGAGCTGGATCAGAAGTGGAGCATCCAGGACTTGAACTGATGCCCATATGGGATGCCGGCACTGCAGGCAGAGACTTGACCTTCTATACCATAGTGACAATCCCCAACATTTATTTATTTAT
The DNA here is from genome assembly GCF_964237555.1 of Oryctolagus cuniculus. NCBI lineage: Eukaryota > Metazoa > Chordata > Mammalia > Lagomorpha > Leporidae > Oryctolagus > Oryctolagus cuniculus. Next base: position 43,366,366 of record NC_091442.1, read on the forward strand.
TTATTTTTAAAAATTTATTTTTTATTTATTTGAAAGAGCCAGAAAGAGATAGAGAGATCTTCCATCTGCTGGTTTACTCCCTAATTGGCCGCAGTGGCTGGAGCTGTGCCGATCTGAAACTGTGAGCCAGGAGCTTCCTCCGGTTCTTCCCATGCGGGTGCAGGGGCTCAAGGACGTGGGCCATCTTCTACTGTTTTCCCAGGCCATAGAAGAGAGAGGGATGGGAAGTGGAGCAGCTGGGACTGGAACCGGCGTCCATATGGATGTTGGCACTGCAGGTGGTGGCTTTACCCGTTATGCCACAGTGCTGGCCACACACTTTTTGGAAAAAATATATTGACATTGTAAGAAACTAAGCCAGGCCGGTGCCGCAGCTCACTAGGCTAATCCTCCGCCTTGCGGCGCCAGCACACTGGGGCGCCGGTCGGGGTGCCGGATTCTGTCCCGGTTGCCCCTCTTCCAGGCCAGCTCTCTGCTGTGGCCCAAGAGTGCAGTGGAGGATGGCCCAAGTGCTTGGGCCCTGCACCCCATGGGAGACCAGGAGAAGTACCTGGCTCCTGCCATCGGATCAGCGCAGTGCACCGGCCGCAGCGCGCCGGCCGCGGTGGCCATTGGAGGGTGAACCAACGGCAAAAGGAAGACCTTTCTCTCTGTCTCTCTCTCTCACTGTCCACTCTGCCTGTCAAAAAAAACAAAAAACAAAGCCAAACACTTTCTGAAGCAATGCAAATAAGCAAAGCAAGCCCAATTTAAAAAAAATATTGAGATGCAGAGAGAGAGAAACAGAGGAAGTGAGATCTTCCCTCTTTTACTGGTTCACTCTCCAAAAGCCATCAACACCTGGGGCTGAACTGGGGAGGAGCTGGGAACTCAATCCAGGTCTTTCATGTGGGCAGTGGGAAGACTCCACCTGCTTGAGCTGTCACCATTGCCTACAGGGTCTACATTAGCAGGAAGCTGGAATCAGGAACAGAGTTGGGGATTGAACCCAGGTGCTCTGATAGGGGATGCAGGCGTTCTGATAGGTATCCGAATCACTGCCAAATACCTGCCCCTGTTTCAGCTTTTGAGTCAGGACTCCAAGGTCAGAAGGTCACACACAGTCCACTATAAAAGAAAAGCAGCACAGAAAGGAAAATCAGGATTCTTATTTTAGCATACAAATAAAAATTTGGACTGGCATTGGGGCACAGCAGATTAAGATGCTGTCTGGGACCCTGTCATAGCATATGGGTGCCGATTTGAGTTCCGGCTGTTCCACTTCCAATCCAGCTCTCTGCTGTGGCCTGGGAAAGCAGTAGAAGATGGCCCAGGTGCTTGGGTCCCCGCACCCACATGGGAGACCTGGAAGAAGCTCAAGGCTCCTGGCTTTGGTCTGGCCCAGCCCCTGCTGTTGGGACCATTTGCGGAGTGATCCAGTGGCTGGAAGATCTCTCTCTCTCTCTCTCCCCCCTCTGTAACTCTGCCCTTCAAATAAATAAAATAAATCTTAAAAAAAATTAAGTTTACTGTATTTTCAGCATGAGTTGATGCTGAGGCTCCCGTGGAGTCTGAATGTGGGGTGGCCCCTCGTCATACGTCTGAAATACAAGTGGAGTTTCTCTTCTTGACTTGCGATGTGGTGCAGCGTGGCATAGTCTGTGTTGCCTTGTTAGGTATATTTACAGATGTTATTATCCAAAAGAAGCCTATGACAAGAAAATGGCAGAGTTGACCTTTTTATTACTGATTGGAATGTTAGATCGGTACACGATGAAATAGCACAGTAATAAGACTTGGCAACAGTTGGTAAAAAAAAAATCAAACATCATCAAGATCTCCATTGGAAATCTGGTTTATATTCACCATTATTATGATGAATCTCAGCTCAAGTGCTGTGCCCACATCTGAGATGCTGTCTGATGGTAGCGGGGCACATACTTGGCCATAAATACACAAAGCTTAGACATTTTTAATGAGTGATGCTCATGATTTGAAAAGATTTGGGGAACCCTGACTCAACGTGATTTTACTGCTACCCTGGGAACCAGAGCAGCTTGCTGAGGTGAAGCTTAACATGTAAAGCAGAATTTTTATGCATATGTGTATCTTGTCTGCAGGAAGTAGGAAAAACACTGGTTTTTACGAGGTGAACATTTTCTACTTTGTGCTGTTTGTGTTGTGTTGTGTTACTAAATTCCAAGAAAAATGTATCTCTCCTGCCTGAGAATTAATATAGTTGAACTGGACTCTCTGGGGGAGGAAAACACTGTTTTGTTTTTTTTTTTTTTTTTTGACAGGCAGAGTGGACAGTGAGAGAGAGAGACAGAGAGAAAGGTCTTCCTTTTTTGCTGTTGGTTCACCCTCCAATGGCCGCTGTGGCTGGTGCGCTGTGGCCGGCACACCGCGCTGATCCGAAGCCAGGAGCCAGGAGCTTCTCCTGGTCTTCCATGCGGGTGCAGGGCCAAGAACTTGGGCCATCCTCCACTGCACTCCCGGGCCACAGCAGAGAGCTGGCCTGGAAGAGGGGCAACCGGGACAGAATCCAGCGCCTCGACCGGGACTAGAACCCAGTGTGCTGGCGCCACAGGCAGAGGATTAGTCTATTGAACCGCGGCGCTGGCCACTGTTCTGTTTTTATACCTGGGCGTGTTCAACTGTGGAGTTTCAGGTGTCTTACCCAGGGTGATGCAGGTGAAAATGTAGCCCTGAAATCCTGCTTCGTGGTTGCTCACTGTGCGGCTCCCGTTCTTTGCCAGCATGAAATCAGGAAGGGTGGGTACCATTGACCTCACACTACATTCTTTGACTCCTGTCAGTTTTGAATGCTTACCGACATGAACCAGAAAAATTGTAAGAAATCCACGTGATGCTGAAAACACTCCTGTGGGCACTTACAAGCCTTTCCTGCGGCCTGCTTGATTCAGAGTCTCTTCTGCCTTTTGATTCCTTTCAGTTGGAGGTGAGCAGATAAGCGCCATTGGACGGGGCATCTGTGTGTTGCTGGGGATTTCTCTGGAAGATACACAGAAGGAACTGGAGCACATGTAAGATGCCTGCTTCTTTATCATTTTTTAAAAAAGATTTATTTTTAATTTATTTTGAAAGAGTTACAGAGAGGGAGAGACAGAGAGAGGGAGAGAGATTGTCCATCTACTGGTTCACTCCCCAGATGGCTGCAATGACCAGTGCTGGACCAGGCCGAAGCCAGGAGCTTCGTCCGGATCTTGCATGTGGGTGGCAGGGGCCCAAACACTTGGGCCATCTTCCGCTGCTTTTCCCAGGTTCATTAGCAGGGAGCTGGATCAGAAGTGGAACAGTAGGGACATTAACTAGTGCCCACATGGGCTACAACGCCAGCCCTAAGATGTCCATTTCTAAGCCATTGAGTTGGAATGTGGTATGTGGTGACCATGCTGGGACTTCCACAGTGTTTTGTGTTCGTCCCGTTTGAGGTGGTTTGGTTATCTCCCAGTTTGAGATATGGAGAAGAGATATGGAGAAGAGATATGGAGAAGAGTAATCTGGAAACTTCACGTGCTGAGACAGTGGTGGAGCAAGAGGAGCCCAGCTTAGCTTTCATCCTGATTTGATGCTACTTGCAAGGCTTTGCCTCTTTTTCTCTTAATGCAAGAGCCCAGTTTTTTTTTTAGGTGTGGTTTCTCTTTTTAATTTGGATGAAATGATTTTATTTTATTTATTTACTTTTTAAAAAGCTGGATTTTTTTAAAAAAAGATTTATTTATTTATTTGAAAGGCAGAGTTAGAGAGAGAAGACTTTCATCCTCTGATTTACTCCCCAAATGGCTGCATTGGCCAGAGCTGGGCTGACCCGAAACCAGGAGCCAGGAGTTTCTTCTGATTCTCCCATGTGGTGCAGGGGCCCAAGAACTTGGACCATCTTCTACAGCTTTCCCAGGCCATAGCAAAGAGCTGGGTTGGAAGTGGGGCAGCCGGGACTCAAATCAGTGCCTATATGGGATACCAGCACTGTAGGTGGTGGCTTTACCCACTACGCCGTAGTGCCGGCCCCCAAAATGATCCTTTTAAAATGCCTAGTTTTTCATGATACACCTAAAGATCTGGAACTCAGAGGTAAAGTCCTCACTGTAGGTCGTACACATAAACTTAGTAAGAAACCTGAACCTGAATTAGATTCTGGGCTGTCTGATCTTGAAGCAGGTGCTCTTTATACTAAGGTGGGGGCATTTCCCATTGCTGTTTCCTGCCTGGCTCTCTCAGTATAGTCAGCCCCTCCCATGCTCTCCTTCCTCCCCTGCCCCACTAGGCACATTTGCTTCAGATGCTGTGGCTGTTTATGCTGCCCCTGGGTACCTGGAACCCAGCTGTCCCTTTTCTATGAAATTGGAGATCAGATGTGGAACTTCATTCCTGCTAAGGTGTTGGCCACTGATAAGGACAGTTCTGTACGGCTTCAGGGATGTTGGTATTCTTATAGCTGTCCCTGGACACTCATAGAGGCAGTGGAGATGGTGATGGTAAAAGACGGGGCTCTGGGTCTGATCTCTGTGTGACTGTGGCATACTAGATAGCAATGCTTAACTTGGTGGTTAAGAGATGTGGCTCAATGTAAGACTGTCCTGGCTGTGGGGAGGGGGTAATGAAGAGTTCCCACCACAGAGGGCCCTTTTAGGAAGAGTCAGGGGATTCGTATCATGCTCCTGGGCACGTCTTTGCCTTCAGCATTGTCCAAAAGGGTGGCTCGGGTGGTGGACTTGCAGCTATTATGCATTGATTTTTCACCACGCTCCTCCAAGCTGACCCTGTAAACGCTGCCTGGGCTTTCTTGTTATCCCAGCGTAAGGAGCAGGTGACGTAGTTGTCAAGGTGCCTTTCCCCAGATCTTTTTGTATTTATGCAGTAACCAGGAGTTTCCTTTCAGAGCGCTTCCTGAGCTGTTCATTTGGAATAGCTCCAAGGAGAGGTTTAGAAAAGGGCTGTTGCTCATCCTTGTGCAGAGATTGGATTCTTCCATAAGAGATTAGCACTGGACCCATGTCTTGACACATCCCTCGCCTGGAAGGACCCCCAGTGGGTGGTTTCCTCTACCCCCGTTCCAATTGGTAGCCGCTGTGAGCTGGAGGGGTGGGCAGCAAAGAAGGAAGTGCCCAAACGCCCCGTGGGGTGGGGCTTCTCCTGTATTACAGATGAGGAAACTGAGGCATGGTGTGGCTAAATGACTTGCCCAGAGTCATGCCTTCTGTAAGCAATGGAGTCACCCCACGTCCCTATTCTGCAGAATGCTGATGGCTCTTTAGAGGCCCGGTGTTGTGTTGGGGGCTCCCATCCTTCAAGTGCCTTTTACTGCTCTTTTCCCCTGTAGGGTCCGAAAGATTTTAAACCTGCGTGTGTTTGAGGACGAGAGTGGGAAGCACTGGTCGAAGAGCGTGATGGACAAGCAGTATGAGGTGCTGTGCGTCAGCCAGTTTACCCTGCAGTGTGTCCTCAAGGGCAGCAAGCCCGACTTCCACCTGGCCATGCCCTCGGAGCAGGCGGAGGGCTTCTACAACAGCTTCCTGGAGCAGTTGCGGAAGGCGTACCGGCCGGAGCTCATCAAAGGTAGGCAGGAGGGCAGAGGGGCCTGGACTCGCAGCATCTGGGCAGGCAGGTCGTTGCTGATGCTTGCTACCTACTCAACACCACGTGGCCGCAGCCTCTGCTGTCGCACTTAACACGGGTCCCCTGCTTGTTCCTGACACCATTCACCCTCTGTGTTCATCTGTTCACACTGTGAGAACATTTCAGGGCCCCGTGCTCTGTCTGATACAGTGATGGCCCTTTGATTGCGTCATCAGCCACACTGAATAGAAATTTTGTTGTGAGCCTTGAATCTGAGCCAAAGGTGTCCTTTAATTTCTAGCAGCCATAATAAAAAAGTAAAATGAAACAGATGAAATTGGTTTTTCGTTGAGAAAATTTAACATGTAGCACTGTTATAGCAAGAACAAATAACCATATATAACAAATAACCACTGGAGGGTGGATACCAATGTTTTTTTTTTAAGATTTTTAAAATTTATTTGAGAGGCAGAGTCACAGACAGAGAGAGAGGTCTTCCATCCACTGGTTCACTCCCCAATTGGCTGCAGCCGCTGGAGCTGGGCCAATCCAAAGCCCAGAGCTAGGAGCTTCTTCTGGGTCTCCCACATGGGTGCAGGGGTCCAAGCACTTGGGCCATCTTCCATTGCTTTCCCTGGCCACAGCAGAGAGCTGGATTGGAAGAGGAGCAGCTTGGACTCGAACCACTGCCCATATGGGATGTTAGTGCTACAGCCTCAGATGGAGGCTAAGCCTACTGCACCACAGTGCTGGTCTCACCAATGACTGCACAGGATGTCAAAGGGGTAGGGACGGCAGGGGGAGGAGCCAGGGTCTTTGAGATCAGCAGAGAGCGCCCAGCATCCCAAACCAGGTGATGCTGATGCTGTGGTGAGCAGCATCCTTCTGTCAAGCAAACTCTAAGGATCTCTCATGCTGGCGGGGCCTTCACCGGGTGTTCCATCTACAGACAGCACCTTTCATTGAAGTTGTCCAGTATAATTCTGAAAATGCAGAAAGTGTTGGAGTTTGGATGCTATGAGACAACAAAAGTCCTTAGAAATCCATTAGCAAAACTACAGGGTCAAAAAAATACTGAGCCAGATGGCAGGGAAGGCTTCGGAGACCCCTGCTGGCCCATGGATGGACACCTGTGGTGGGAAACTGCTTTCTAAAGGTGGAAGGTTTCAGGGGAGGGGAGCTAGGGCTCCTAGAGGCCAAGGCTCTCCCCCCGCCGACTTCAGATTTAGGGCTGAGCTGTTAGTTTAACACAAGGTTGTCTCTCACTTTGGAGAATAACCCATCCCTGAGCAGCGTCTCAAATCTGCTATGATTCCACAGTACCGTGGCAAAACTGTTTAATATGTAGTAGATAAAAGCTTCATCCAAAATAAAGTACAAGAAAGATTCTTGTAAACCCTACCCCCAACACCAGTTCCTGGCTAACTCGTTCTAAAGTTAAGCCATCCTTGGTGCTGTTAAAAGTTGACCATATACTTAATTGGAAACGTGGATCCAAAAGACTGAAACTGACTGTCTTCACCCCCAAAAAATGAAGTGAAGTGAGTCATTTGAGGTTTATGGTGTAGCGTTGAGGTGAACACAGGTGCAGGAGAAACAGAAGTGGTAGAAGCAAAGCTGGTGGTAACACGTGCTTGGTCGGGCAGATGCTGTTTTAGGGAGTGAGGGGGAGGGTCAGGAGAGGCTCCACATGGGTTCAAATGCGTGCATCTGGAGGCACCAGACCCCACTGGGACAGATCCAAGAACAGGGAGCTAGGGGAGGAGGCCCTTCCCTCTTATTTCACTTGCAAGCTCCATGTCAAAGATGATAGAGATGTATGGTAGGATAGTGCCGAGTCCTTAGTGGTGTTGTAGTTGTGGTCTGGAGAGACTGTCCATCTGGCTCCCTGACTCACAATCATCCAGGTACCACCTTCCTCCCATCCTCAGATAGTCTCCTGTTCACCTCACAGACTTTTTTTTTTTTTTTTTTTTTTTAAGATTTATTTATTTATTTGAAAGGCAGAGTTACACAGAGAGAAGGCGAGGCAGAAAGAGAGAGAGGTCTTCCATCTGCTGTTCACTCCCCAAGTGGCTGCAATGGCCAGAGCTGCACTGATCTGAAGCCAGGAGCCTGGAGCTTCTTTGGGGTCTCCCACGTAGGTGCAGGCACCTAAGGACTCAGATCATCTTGTACTGCTTTCCCAGGCCATAGCAGAGAGATCGGAAGTGGAGCAGCTGGGAGTCCAACCGGTGCCATATGGGATGTAGGCGCTGCAGGTGCTGCTTTATACGCCACACCACAGCGCCAGCCCCATTTTGCAGAAACTTAAAGGGCTTATTTCTGTCCCAGGGGGAGTCAGATTTCTATCCCTCTTCAAGCATCCTGGTGTAGTGCACCATGTGGTTCTGGCCTTGCCTCAGGAAGCTGCACACATCCCTAGGGGAGATCATCTGCCTGCACTGTTGTGGTAGCAGTGGACGCTGGGCAGAGTGGACTGAGAACAGACCTGGCAGTTTCTCCACTACATATTTTTTTTTTTTTAAGATTTTATTTATTTATTTGACAGGCAGAGTTACAGACAGAGAGAGAGAGAGAGACAGAGAGAAAGGTCTTCCTTCTGTTGGTTCACTCCCCAAGTGGCTGCAGTGGCCAGAGCTATGCCGATCAGAAGCCAGGAGCCAGGAATCTCCTCCCGGTCTCCCATGTGGGTGCAGGGACCCAAGCACTTGGGCCATCCTCCACTGCTTTCCTATGCCACAGCAGAGAGTTGGACTGAAAGAGGAGAAACCGGGACTAGAACATGTCCATGTGTGATGCCGGCGCTGCAGGCGGAGGATTAACCAAGTGCTCCACGGCGCTGGCCCCTCTCCATTACATGTTAAAACACGCGTGTCCCATGTCAGAGTACCTGGCTTCGACAGATGGCTGTAGCTCCTGATTTCGGCTTCCTGTGAATGCAGACTGTGGGAGGCAGTGGTGATGGCTCAAGTAATTTTGTTGCCGCCACTCACATGGGAGAACTGAGATGAGTTCTGGGCTCTTGGCATTGGCCCTGGCCTTGACTAAGGGGCCACTGCAGTCATCTGAAGAGTAAGCCAGTGATGGGAACGCTTTCTCTTTGCTTCTGGAATAAATAATTAAAAATATTTTATTTCACTCAGTATGTCCAAAATATGATATTACCATGTAATCAGTATAAAAAGTTATAAGATAATTTACATATTTTTAAAGGATTTTGTTTTGAGTAACATTAGGTCTACAACAAGATTCAGGCAGTGCAGAGATCCCCCATGCCCTCGCCCCCCTCCCCACACACAGCTGCCCTCACTGAGAGCATCCCCCACTAGAGTTGTAAGAGGGGTCTTCGAAAAGTTCATGGATATTATGAAAAACTATACATGGATTTCAAAATTTTTGGCACCGAAAATGAACTCATACTAACTTGAAATAACACATCTGAACAGGATCTAGTTTGAGGCACTGGGAAGAATAAGACATCATTTGAAAAGAGCCCTGACCAGAGCACCATGAATTCTGCTGAAACTGCTGCAAAGGCAAGCATCACGTTCATGGTGAAGCTTGGCTGGAAGAGGGTCAGTGCTCCCAAGAAATGAGCAGCTTCCAGGTGGTGACCTGGCCTGCCATAGGCCACCCGTATCAGTCTGCAGGGGAAAATCGTGTTGGTGCCCTGACCCCAGAGGATCTGCGATGAACTTGGTGCCTTCTGACTTCCTTTGGTTTCCTGATCTTAAATGTATTTAGAGGGCCCCCAGTTTCTTCAGGGAGTAATGTAAAGAAGACTGCACTGACGTGTTGAAATTCTGGGAGTCTCTGGTCTTTGGGGGCAGAGTAAGTGGCTGTAGTCATCACTTATAGAAGTGTCTTGTTGGAACTCCTGTAGAGAAATAAAGTTTACACTTTAAATTGTTACTTTTTTTTTCATTTCATTTGAAAGGCAGAGAGGTGGAAAGAGAGAGATCTTCTTTTTACTAGTTCACTCCCCAAATACCTGTAGTAGCTGGGGCTGGGCCAGTCTGAAGCCAGGAGCCTCAGTTGAGGTATAACGTGGGGGTTGTGGGGAACTAGGTTCTGGAGGCATCATTGCTGCCTCCCAGAGTGCCCATTAGCAGGAAACTGGATTAGAAGCAGAGCTATAACTTGAATCCAGGTATTTGGATATGGGATGTGGCATCCCAAGTGATGTCTTCACTGCTGGACCAGATGCCTGCTCCTAGTTCTGGTTTTTTTTTTTTAATAAGATTTATTTATTTATTTGAAGGAGTTAGAGAGAGAGAGAGAGAGAGAGAGAGGGAGAGAGAGATCGAGAGATCTTCCATCTGCTGGTTCACTCCCCAAAATGGCTGCAACAGCCAGAGCTGGGCCAAGATGAAGCCAGGAGCCAGGAGCTTCCACATGGGTGCAGGGGCCCAAGCACTTGGGCCATCTTCCACTGCTTTCCCAGGTTTATCAGCAGGTAGCTGGATTATAAGCGGGGCTGCTGGGACTTGAGCCAGTGCCCATATAGGATGCTGGCACTGCAGGTGGTGGTTTAACTTGCTGCACCACAGAGCTGGTCTCTCTAAATTCCATTTTCTAGGAACTTTTTGAAGTCCCCTCATACAGTTTTTTTTTTTTTTTTTTTTTTTTTTTTTGACAGGCAGAGTGGACAGTGAGAGAGAGAGACAGAGAGAGAAAGGTCTTCCTTTGCCGTTGGTTCACCCTCCAATGGCCGCCGCGGCCAGCGCGATGCGGCCGGCGCACCGCGCTGATCCGATGGCAGGAGCCAGGAGCCAGGTGCTTTTCCTGGTCTCCCATGGGGTGCAGGGCCCAAGCACCTGGGCCATCCTCCACTGCACTCCCTGGCCACAGCAGAGAGCTGGCCTGGAAGAGGGGCAACCGGGACAGAATCCGGCGCCCCGACCGGGACTAGAACCCGGTGTGCCGGCGCCGCTAGGCGGAGGATTAGCCTAGTGAGCCGCGGCGCCGGCCCCCTCATACAGTTTTACACTCAGTAAACCTTCACTGACACATCATTACTACCCACAGTCTATAGTTTACATGTTATATGTACTATATGGGTTTGATTATGTTCACCATTATAGTATCATACAGAGTATATTCACTGCCCTAAAATCCTCTGTGACTCTCTTAGTCATACTTCCCTCTCAGCCCAAACCCTGGGAAACACTCACCTTTTTCTGTCTCCGTAGTTGTGTCTTTTAGTTGAAATTACACAGTAGGTAGTCAGATTGGCTTCTTTCGCAAGAAGCATGTGTTTAAGATTCTTCCATGTCTCCTCATTTCTTTTTAGTGCTGAATACTATTCCGTTGTGTACCACTGTTTGTTTGCCCACTGAAGGATACCTTGATTGCTTCTAGTTCTAGGCGGCTGTGAATAAAGCTTCTGTAAACACTGGTGTGCAGGTTTTCTGTGTAAGTTTTCAATTCCTTTGGGTGAATACCATGGAGTAAGACTGATAGATCGAATGGTAGCGGTATGTTTACATCTATAAGAAACCGATAAACTGGCTTCCAAAGTGGCTGTACCATTTGCATCCCCACTGTGGGTGAACGGTTTCTGTTGTTTTACATCCTTGCCAGTATTTGTTGTTGGCCTGGATTTTGAAAATTCTGTGTATGTGGTGTTGCCGCATTGTTTTAGTTTGCATTTCCCTGATTACATGTCCTGTAGAACGTCTTTAAATGCTTGCTTGCCATCTATATATCTTCTTTGATTATGTGTCTGTTAAGGTCTTTGGCCTATTTCTAACTCAGAGTGTTCATTTTCTTATTGTTGAGCATTAGGAATTAGTTGCATATTTTGGGTACCAGTTCTTTATGAAGTATATTTTTTCCAAGTATTTGCTGCTAACCTTTTTATTGTTTTGACAATGTCTTGACAGAGCAGAAATTTTTGATTTAAATGAAATGTAGCCTATGAAGTCTTTGATGGATTGTGCTGTTGGCATTGTGCCTAAAAAGTTATTGCCATACCCACTATCATCTAGATTGTCTCCTGTATTATCTTCTAGGAGTTTCATTGTTCTATATTTTGAGTAATTTCTGTAAAGGTATAAGGTCAGCGTCTAGATTCATTTTTTTGCATGTGAATTCCAATCATAGTGTACCATTGTTGAAAAACCCCCTTTCTCTATTTTGTTACCTTTGTTTTTTTGTCCAAGATCAGTCGACTTATTTCCTTGAGTCTATTTCTGGTCTCTTGTTTTTCTGTTCTGTTAATTTATTTGTCTATCGTATTGCCAATACTATGCTCTTTTAATTAACATAGCTTTATAGTAAGTATTGAGGTCATGTAAAGTAAGTCCTGCAACTTTGTTCTTCTCTTCCAATACTGTGATGACTATGCTGGTGGTCTTTTGACTCCATATAACTGTATAATCAGTTTATTGATATCCCCAAAAATAACTTGCTGGGATTGTTATTGGGATTGCACTTATTGTGTAGACCAAGTTAAGAAGAACTGATATCTTTTTTGCCCTAGATTTTTTTTTATTTATTTGAAAGGCAGTATTACAAAGAGAGAGAGAGAGAGAGAAAGAGAAAAAGAGAGAGAGAGAAAGAGAGAAAGAAAGAAAGAGTTCTTCAATCTGCTGGTTCATTTCCCAGATGGCTACAATGGCTAGAGCTGGGCCAATCTGAAGCCAGGACTTTCTTTCGGGTCTCCCACATGGGTGCAGGTGCCCAAGTACTTGGGTCATCTTCCTCTGCTTTCTCAGGCTTATAGCAGGGAGCCGGATCAGAAGTGGAGCAGTCGGGACTCAAACTGGCGCCCATATGAGATGCTGGTGCTGTGGGTGGAGGCTTAACCTGCTGTACCACAGCACCAGCCCTGAAGAACTACCTTTTTTAAAAAGATTTCATTTATTTATTTGAGAGGTAGAGTTACAGACAGTGAAAGGGAGAGACAGAGAGAAAGGTCTTCCCTCTGTTGGTTCACTCCCCAAATGGCTGCAACGGCTGCAGCTATGCCGATCCGAAGCTAGGAGCCAGAAGCCAGGAGCTTCTTCCCAATATTCCCACTTGGGAAGGACTTGGGCCATCTTCTACTGCTTTCCCCGGGCCACAGCAGAGAGCTGGATTGGAAGAGGATCAGCTGGGACTAGAACTGGTGCCCATATGAGATGCCGGTGCTGCAGGCGGAGGATTAACCTACTGTGCCACGGCGCCGGCCTACAGAACTGATATCTTGACTATTGAATATTCCTGTCCACTAATGTGGAACATCTCACCATTTATTTAGTTTTCTTATTTCTAAATCTTGTATTTTCCTCAAATATCTTTGTAATACTTTGTTAAATTTAAGTTTTTCATTTTGCGGGAACATTAATGTAAATGGTATTGTGGTTTTTTTTTTTTTTTTATGGATTTACTTATTTATTTGAAAGTCAGAGTTACACAGAGAGATGGAGAGGCAGAGAGAGAGAGAGAGAGAGATGGCTTCCATCTGCTGGTTCACTCCCCAGTTGGCTGCAACGGCTGGAGCTGCGCTGATCCAAAGTCAGGAGCCAGGAGTTTCTTCTGGGTCTCCCATGCAGGTGCAGGGGCCCAAGGACTTGGGCCATCTTGTACTGTTTAACCAGGCCTTTTCAGAGAGCAGGATCAGAAGTGGAGCAGCTAGGGCTTGTCCATATGGGATGTCAGCACTGCAGGCAGCGGCTTTACCTGCTATATCACAGTGCCAGCCTCGGTATTGTGTTTTTAATTTCAAATTTGAGTTGTGCCTTGCTGGTAAATAGGAAAGTGATTAATTTTTTTTTTTCGACAGGCAGAGTGGACAGTGAGAGAGAGAGACAGAGAGAAAGGTCTTCCTTTGCCGTTGGTTTACCCTCCAATGGCCACCGCGGCCGGCGCGCTGCAGCCGGTGCACCGCGCTGATCCGATGGCAGGAGCCAGGAGCCAGGTGCTTTTCCTGGTCTCCCATGGGGTGCAGGGCCCAAGCACTTGGGCCATCCTCCACTGCACTCCCTGGCCACAGCAGAGAGCTGGCCTGGAAGAGGGGCAACCGGGACAGAATCTGGCGCCCCGACCGGGACTAGAACCTGGTGTGCCGGCGCCGCTAGGCGGAGGATTAGCCTAGTGAGCCGTGGCGCCGGCCGGAAAGTGATTAATTTTAAACAATTTTTTATTTGTTTGAAAAGCAGACAGAAAGGGAGAGAGAGAGCTTTCATCTGCCGGTTCACAGCTCAGATGCCTGCAGTAGCCAAGGCTGGGCCAGGCTAGAGCTGGGAGCTGGGAGTTGGGAGGAGCTGGGAGCTGAATCCAGGTGGCTCATGTGTATGACAGGGTCTCAAGTACTTGAGCCATCATCTGCTTGTCTTCCAGGGTTTGTATTAGCAGGAAGTTTGAATTGGGAACAGAACTGGAGCTGAAACCCAGGCACTCAGATATAGGATGCAGGTTTCCCAAGCACCATCTTTTTTTTTTTTTTTTTTCTTTTTTTTTTTATCTTTTATTTAATGAATATAAATTTCCAAAGTACGACTCATGTGTTACAATGGCTTCCCCCACCGTACCGTCCCTCCAACCCACAACCCCCCCCCCCTTCCCACTCCCTCTCCCCCTCCATTCACGTCAAGATTCATTTTCGATTATCTTAATATACATAAGATCAGCCTAGGCCGGCGCCGCGGCTCACTAGGCTAATCCTCCGCCTAGCGGCGCCGGCACACCGGGTTCTAGTCCCGGTCGGGGCGCCGGATTCTGTCCCGGTTGCCCCTCTTCCAGGCCAGCCCTCTGCTGTGGCCTGGGAGTGCAGTGGAGGATGGCCCAGGTGCTTGGGCCCTGCACCCCATGGGAGACCAGGAAAAGCACCTGGCTCCTGGCTCCTGCCATCGGATCAGCGCGGGGCGCCGGTCGCATCGCGCTGGCCGCGGCGGCCATTGGAGGGTGAACCAACGGCAAAGGAAGACCTTTCTCTCTGTCTCTCTCTCACTGTCCACTCTGCCTGTCAAAAAAAAAAAAAAAAAAAAAAGATCAGCCTAGCATACCTTAAGTAAGTATTTCAACAGTTTGCTCCCACACAGAAACATAAAGTGAAAAAATAATAGATGATTTTTTTTAAATGATGATGAAATCAGATCAGACCTATTGTCATGTTTAATCCCAGTGAGAGTCAAGTTGGGAATTGATAATTTTTTTTTTTTTTTTTTACAGAAGATCAGTTTAGTGTACATTAAGTAAAGATTTCAATCGTTTGCACCCCCATAGAAACACAAAGTGAAATATACTGTTTGAGTACTCGTTATAGCATTAAGCCTCAGTGTACAGCACGTTAAGGACAGAGATCCTACATGAGGAGTAAGTGCACAGTGACTCCTGCCGTTGACTTCACAAATTGACACTCCTGTTTATGGCATCAGTAATCTCCCTATGCACCAGTTATGAGTTTCCAAGGCTATGGAAGCCCCCTGAGTTCTCCGACTCTTATCTTGTTTAGACACGGTCATAGTCAAAGTGGAGGTTCTCTCCTCCCTTCAGAGAAAGGCACCTCCCTCTTTGAAGACCTGTTCTTTCCACTGGGATCTCACTCACAGAGATCTTTTTGCCAGAGTGTCTTGGCTTTCCATGCCTGAAATACTCTCATGGGCTTTTCAGCCAGATCTGAGTGCCTTCAGGGCTGATTCTGAGGCCAGAGTGCTATTTAGGACATCCGCCATTCTATGAGTCTGCTGAGCACCTCACTTCCCATGCTGGACCACTCTCCCCTTTATCCATTCTATCGGTTGGTGTCAGCAGATACTAGACTTGCCCATGCCCAAGCACCATCTTAACTACTGTACCAAATGCCTGCTCTGATTTTTGTATAAGAACTTTATGTTTACAACTTGAATATAATTGATTATTGATTCCAGGAGTGTTTTGATTGATTCCATTTGGATTTTCTTCTTAGATAATCATGTCACGAAGACTTTTTTTTCCCTTTCTAATCAATAAACTTTTTCTTTTTTATTATATATATATATTTAATAAATTTATTTGACAGAGTTAAACAGTGAGAGAGACAGAGAGAAAGATCTTCCTTCCATTGGTTCACCCCCCCCCCCCCCAAATTGCCGTTATGGCCAGAACTATGCCAGTCTGAAGCCAGGAGCCAGGTGCTTCCTCCTGGTCTTCCACACGGGTGCAGGGGCCCAAGCACTTGGGCCATCCTCCACTGCATTCCTAGGCCACAGCAGAGAGCTGGACTGGAAGAGGAGCAACTGGGACTAGAACCCAGTGCCTATATGGGATACCAGCGCTGCCGGCGGAGGATTAACCAAGTGAGCCGTGGTACCGGCCCCTCTTTTTTAAATTATATTAGGTAAGACTTCCAGTACAGTATTGAGAGTGGGTAGTGAGAGAGGACATTTTGTTTTGTTCCTAATCTTAATGGGAAAGCTTCTAGTTTCTTCCTGTTAAGTATGGTGTTAAAGGGCTGGCGCTGTGGCACAGCAGGGAAAACCGCCTCCTGCAGCACTAGCATCCCATATGTGTGCCAGTTCGAGTTCTGGCTGCTCCAAGTCCGATGCAGCTCTCTTCTGGGAAAGCAGTGGAAGATGGCCCAAGTCCTTGGACCCCTGCACCCATGTGGGAGACCCGGAAGAAGTTTCTGACTCCTCACTTCTGATTGGCTCCAGCTGTTGTGGTCATTTGGGGAACAAACCAGCGGATGGAAGACCTCTCTCTCTCTCTCTGTCTCCCTGTCTCTGCCTCTCTGTAACTGCCTTTCAAATATATAAATAAATCTTTTTTAAAAAAAGATTTGTCACATTGAGGAAATTCCTCTCTATTCCTATTTTACTGAGAATTTTTGTCGAGAATGGCGTTATATATTTTTTTTTTCTGGAATTACTGATTTGATAATAGGATTTTTCTTCATTAGCATGTTGATTAATTGATGTATGAATGTTGAACCAGTCTGGTGTACTTGGGATAAATCTACTTGGGCATTATGTATAATTATTTTGTATATTATTGAATTTGATTTGCTAATTTTTTTAATGTTCATGAGAGGTATTGGGCTGTAGTTTTCTTGTATTGTCTGTCTAGTTTTGGTATTAGGATGGTTTTGCCCTCGTAAAGTGAGTTAGGAAGAATTCCCATTGATGTTATGAAATAGATTGTAGAGAATTGGTGTAATATCTTCTTTAAATGTTTGGTGAACTTCACCAGTGAACCCATATAAGCCTTGTGCTTTCTCTTGGAAGGTTTTTTTCTTTTTTTTTTTTGACAGGCAGAGTGGACAGTGAGAGAGAGAGACACAGAGAGAAAGGTCTTCCTTTGCCGTTGGTTCACCCTCCAATGGCCACCGCGGCCGGCGCGCTGCGGCTGGCGCACTACGCTGATCCGAAGCCAGGAGCAATGTGCCTCCCCTGGTCTCCCATGTGGGTGCAGGACCCAAGGATCTGGGCCATCCTCCACTGCCTTCCCGGGTCACAGCAGAGAGCTGGCCTGGAAGAGGGGCAACCGGGACAGAATCCGGTGCCCTGACCGGGACTAGAACCTGGTGTGCCAGTGCAGCAGGTGGAGGATTAGCCTAGTGAGCCGCGGCGCCAGCCTGGAAGGTTTTTAATTATTGATTCAGTTTCTTTTCTTTTTTTTTTTTTAATAAATATTTATTTGAGAGGTAGAATTATAGACAGAGAGAGGAAGAGACAGAGGAGGATTAGCCTATTGAGCCACAGCGCCGGCCAGGAAGACCTTTCTATCTGTCTCTCTCCTCTCTCTCTCTCGCTAACTCTCCCTGTCAACAAACAAACAAACAAAAAACTAATGTAGACCTCTTCAGATTTTATACTTCTTTTTTAGTTTGGCAAATTATGTTTTTTGGAAATTGGCTTGTTTTATCTAGGTTACCTAATTGGTTTCTCTAGGTTTTGTGGATCCTGAGATCTGTGGTGATGTCCATGATTTCATTTCTGATATTAGTAATTTGAATCCTTTCTGTTTTTCTTAGTTACCCTGTCAAGAGGCTTATTGAATTTAGTTGTCTTTTTAAATAATCAGCCTTTTCTTTTCAAGTTTATTTCTCTATTTTACAACATTATATTTTACTTGCTCTTCATTTTCTAGTTTCCTAAGGAGGACGTGTAGATTACTGATTTTAATTCTTTTTGTGATATTTACAATCATCTCTATAAATTTCTTTCTGTCCATTGTACCAAAAATTGCTATGCTAAATCTTCAAAAATCTGATTTGTAGATTAAACTGTCTCAACTTGGATTAACCACATTTCAAGTACCCAGTAGCCATGTGAGGCTGGGGCTGTCCTGTTGGGCAGTGGCTTTAAGTCTTTGCTTGCTTGTTTGCTTTTTGTTGGGAATGCCAGCCCTGTTTGACTAATCCAGAATTAGTCTAGAAAATGTCTCAGAATAGTAGTGGTCCTGGTTTGTCAGAGAATTGTGAATCCAAAAGACTTTGAGAGGACCACTCATTTCTAGTTTCTTTTCATATTTCTTAGAGGTACATCACATTTGATACCATCATGGTTTGCTTTTCTCTGAAGTTCTTATAAAACATATTCATCCTCCTTTGCACTTCATTTTGAGACCTTTCTGAGAATTTCTCAGTATCTAAGAGTGGCATCTCTTGCTCATGCCATCTCTGTTGACATCTGATAACTGTTAACTCTGTAGTGTTAACTGCTCTTCCTTTTTTTTTTTTTTTTTTTAAAGATTTACTTATTTATTTGAAAGGCAAAGTTACACAGAGAAGGAAAGGCAGAGAGAGAGAGAGAGAGAGGTCTTCCATCCGCTGGTTCACTCCCCAATTGGCTGCAATGGCTGGAGCTGCGCCGATCTGAACCCAGGAACCAGGAGCTTCTTCCAGGTCTTCCATGCGGGTGCAGGGGCCCAAGGACTTGGGCCATCTTCTACTGCTTTCCCATGCTATAGCAGAGAGCTGGATTGGAAGTGGACTCAAACTGGTGCCCACATGGGATCCCAGCACTACAGGTGGTGGCTTTACCGGCTACGCCACAGCACTGGCCCCTCTTCCAATTTTCTGTCTCTGGATCAAACAAACCCAGGTCCCTTTTTGGTTGGACTTCTTTTCTTTTCTTTTCTTTTTTAGATTTATTTATTTATTTGAAAGAGTTACACAGAGAGAGGAGAAGGAGAGAGAGAGAGAGAGAGAGAGAAGGAGAGAGAGAGAGGTCTTCCATCTGATGGTTCACTCCCCAAATGCCGGAGCTGCGCCGATCTGAAGCCAGGAGCCAGGAGCTTCTTCCGGGTCTCCCACGTGGGTGCAGGGGCCCAAGGACTTGGGCCATCTTCTACTGCTTTCCTGGGCCATAGCAGAAAGCTGGACAGGAAGTGGAGCAGCCGGGTCTCGAACTGGTGCCCATATGGGATGCCGGTGCTTCAGGCCAGGGCGTTAACCCACTATGGCACAGTGCTGGGGTTGGGCCTATTTTCAACACTAAACATCAACACTTATGAGATTTTTCCAAGTTCTGTAGCAAAGCCCCTCGTGGAGGCTCGTCAGCTCCTCAGGTCTGCTAGTGTTTAGCTGAGTGACGGTCCTACCTCTTGGCATTTCCTTTTATTTTAATTCTTCTCTCACTCGTGAAAAGTATCCATTTGCCCGTGGGCAGGGCACTCCTGCTCCTCATGTGGGTCCCGAGAGAGCAGACTATGTTTGCTTCTCCTGGAGATACCCCAACTACGAGCTCCATTCACAAGTCCAGTCGTCGGTGCCTCCAGTGCTTTATCCTTCCCCATGGCCTCTGGGGTCCCCGACACAGCTTTGCTGTGCAAATTTCAGTTCAGTCCAGTCCTCTGTGCTGTGCCCAGGGTTAGATGCAGCCAGTGTGGTCCTCCCTGCCTGCAGGGGTGTTTGGAATGATCCTGTTTCCGAGTGCCTGTGCATGTACTTGGGGGTGCACTGAAGCGCCTTGACGGGACGAGCACCGTTAGGTGGTACAAGGCACTGTGACCTGGGGTGGCACTGACAGCTGTCAGGAGGGCTCGAGAGGAAGCAGAGCGGCTTTCGTCCAGGTCTTTAGACACGAGGGTTTTATGTGTTATTAGGTGCTTCGTGTTCCTAAAAACACCTTCTACTTTTTGAAAAATGATGTATATTTTATTCTGGTAATTATATGAAGTGTCTGAGCAGCATACTGTAAACCATATAATTTGTATTGGATCAGAATGGAAACTCATGGGATATGGTATATCTGATCATTTCCATGAAAAATCTATGGGATAATAAAACATTTCTTTCCAAAGCTTTTGGATTTGAAGAGCGACAAAATTTATGTTAAGAATGAGTACATCACTTGCTCTTTTGGCCTTATATTTCTTTTACAGCCTTTAGTGGAATAAAATGCACAGAGTATATTTTATATAGTTGCTGGCTTCAGGCTAACTTTGAGAATTTGGCTTCTAGTTCCAGTATGGAAAATCTGTGCGAGCTGAATGGAAATTGGAATGCACAGTGATCAGAATGCTTTTTTTTTCTTTTTAAAATTTTTGATTTATTGATTATTTTATTTATTTGGTAGAGAGAGAGAGGGAGAGAGACATCTTGTATTTGCTGATTCACTTCCCAGATGCGCACTAGGGCTGGGTGAGGCTGAAACCAGGAGCCAGGAACTCTGTCTGGGTCTGTCCTGTAGGTGGCAGGGACCCAACCTTGAGCCATCACCTTCTGCATCCAGGGTGTGCGGTAACAGGAAGCTGGAGTCAGGAGTGGAGCTAGGGCTTGAACCCAGGCACTCTGATGTGGAACGTTGGTGTGACCCAGGCAGCGTCTTAACTGCTGTGCCAAGCACCTGTCCCAATATGCTTTCTTTTTCTTTTTCTTTTTCTTTTTCTTTTTCTTTTTCTTTTCTTTTTCTTTTTCTTTTTCTTTTTCTTTTTCTTTTTCTTTTTCTTTTTTTTTTTTTTTTTTGACAGGCAGAGTGGACAATGAGAGAGAGAGACAGAGAGAAAGGTCTTCCTTTGCTGTTGGTTCACCCTCCAATGGCCGCCGCGGCCGGCACGCTTCGGCCGGTGCACTGCGCTGATCTGAAGGCAGGAGCCAGGTACTTCTCCTGGTCTCCCATGGGGTGCAGGGCCCAAGTACTTGGGCCATCCTCCACTGCACTCCCTGGCCACAGCAGAGAGCTGGCCTGGAAGAGGGGTAACTGGGACAGAATCCAGTGCCCCGACCGGGACTAGAACCCGTTGTGGCGGCACCGCAAGGCGGAGGATTAGCCTAGTGAGCCGCAGTGCCGGCCCCAGTATGCTTTCTTTGTTTAGGATTTTCTGAGCCACTTCAGCAATTTTAAAATTTAAAGTAGTTTAATTAGATTTAACATTTCTTTTTTTTTTTAAAGTGTTTATTTTATTTCCATCTGCTTGAAAGGGAGAGCAACAGAAACAGAGAGAGAGAGAGTGGTAGAGAGAGAAAGAGGTCTTCCATCTGGTGGTTCACTCCTCAAATGCCTGCAACAGCCAGGCTGAAGCCAGGAACTTCGATTCCATCTGGGTCACCCATATAGGTGGCAGGGTCAGAACACTCGGGCCATCTTCTGCCTCCCAGGAAGCATTAGCAGGATGCTGAATGGGAAGTGGAGCAGCTGGGACTTGAGCCGACCTCCAATGTGGGATGTGGGCATCCCAAGTGGTGACTTAACCCACTGATCCACAGTGTGTGCCCTAAGATTGAACATTGCCTTTCACTTCTCCTTTCAGAACTGAAGCTTTATTTTACATTTCCCTTTAATTTGTTTTCTTGCTTGTTATTAAAACCTGTATAGAGATAAGATTGTTGTCCCTTTGAGTTCTTCTCTGTGTACCTTCTGTTCCCCCACCTAGTGCCCATATGATTACAGGCATTTCCTAACCAAACACAGCTCTTCCTGCACGGACCCAGCAGCAGCTGACGGGCTGGACAGCAGAGCCTGCTGTCTTTGTGGTCTGCTTGGTGATATGACCTCAAGCTGTTTCTTGGTTCCACATGGAGTAGGAACCCTGGAGGGTAAGGCAGTTAGGGTTTAAAAATCGTGGCTATTGTTATTGTGTGGCCTGTCAGGGTATACCTGTCCAGGCTTTGTATGTTCTAGGCCCTGTGCAAAGTAGTCACTCTCCATTCTTTATTGCGTTGAATCCTCTTTTTCTCTTTTGGTTAAAATTTTATTTATTGGGGCAGCATTGTGGCGTGGTGGGTTAAGCCATCACCTGCAAAGCCAGCATCATATGGGTGCTGGTTCAAGTCCTGGCTGCCCCACTTCTGATCCAGTTCCTTGCTGATGAGCCTGGTAAAACAGTAGAAGATGGCCCAAGTACTTGGGCCCCTGCCACTTACATGGAAGACCTGGATGAAGCTCCTGGCTCCTGGCTCCTGCCTGGCCCAGCCTTGGGTGTTGTGGCCATTTAGGGAGTGAATCACTGGAGAAGATCTCTTTATCTCTCTCTTTCTCTGTAATTCTGCCTTTCAAATAAAAATAAAATGTTATAAAATTTATTTATTTGTTTTCATTTTATTTGAAAAGTAGAAAGAAACACAGAAACAGAGATGGAGGGCTCCCATCTGCTCATTCATTCCCCAAATACCTGTAACATCTGGGGCTGGGCCAGGCTGCTTCCAGGAGCCAGGAATTCAGTTTGGGTCTCCCATGTGGGTGGCAGGTACCCAAGTACTTGAGCCATCCTCTGCTGCCTTCCAGGGTGTGCATTAGTTGGAAGCTGGAGTCTGGAGCAGAGGTGGATCTCAAACTCAGGCACTTGGCTATAGGTTGTGGATGTCCCGAGCGGTAATCGCTGCACTGGTACTCTTACCAGCTCTGTCAGGTGGTCACTAGGATTACCCCATTCTACAGCTGAGTACACTGAGGTGTGGCCAGCTAACCTGTAGGTCACCCAGCATGTAAGTGGCAGTGTCCGAAATTGTGACAGTAGCCCTTGCTAAGCCCAAGCTTCGTGGTGGTGTTTGCTGCACTGTGACATTCACACCCTCTTGCCTTGTTAGCTTTCTTTGTTTTCCCTCTGTATTCCTTGGGCCTCATGGACCTTCCCCACCTTCTTGACTATGCTCCAGGAAGTTAGCTGGGGTTTTGGACATCCGGTGGGTTTAATGAGGGGGGAGCAGTGCACCTTGTAGCCAGATCGTCCTTTATCTTGGAGCAGGGATTTAATGCACAATTTTAGCTTTGTTTCTGCCATGGGACGTTTTATGGGCTTCCCTTAAAGTCCTGCTTTGGTGATTTCTCTCTCTGTAAGGCACTGTTTATCCACCAAGCCTGGGATGAGACTGCAGGTGTACAGTGTTGAGCCGCAGCTGCTGCCCCTGCCCTAAAGGAGCTCACAGTGTATGCAGTGGAGATCCTGAGCACCTGGCTCCATTCACCTGCAGCGCGGTGCCTGTTCCTGGAGAACCTCACCTCCTGCAAGACCACCACCAAAGCTCTCAGAGCCCTGGGAGAAATGGGGGAGACGGAGCCCCGCGGCTGGGCTCGGTGCCAGTCAGCACGTGGTTCTCACTTTGTAACAGAGTCAGAGGGGCTTCTGCTGAAACTGAGGGCATTTGCTTTTCTGCCCAAGTGGGTCATTTTATTCCCACCACTCTGGCCCTCCTTGCCTAAGGAAACCCACTCCTGCCCCGACGCAGCCTCTGAGGCACTCTCACCCTCTTGTTGACCGCTTGTGAGTGAATTCTCACTTTAGAAACAAGTGTTGTCAGAACCCTCCGAGGCGACCGGTGTGATACATGCTTTGAGGGAGCGTGGGGATGGATAGCAGGGTCAAGTGTGAAGGTGGTGGTAGTGGGGGGAGTGCTCAGGCTCCCCTCTTCTGGTGTGTGTTTAGGTCATTTTGTTGGACCTTCTTTTCTTAGAGTTTGTTTTATTTGTTTTCTTTTTTTTAACTTTTATTTAATGAATATAAATTTCCAAAGTACAGCTTATGGATTACAATGGCTTCCCCCCCATAACGTCCCTCCCACCTGCAACCCTCCCCTTTCCCACTCCCTCTCCCCTTCCATTTACATCTAGATTCATTTTCGATTCTCTTTATATACAGAAGATCAGTTTAGCATACATTGAGTAAAGATTTCAACAGTTTGCTCCCACACAGAAACATAAAGTGAAAAATACTGTTTGAGTACTAGTTATAGCATTAAATCTCAATGTACAGCACACTAAGGACAAAGATCCTACATGAGGAGTAAGTGCACAGTGACTCCTGTTGTTGACTTAACAAATTGACACTCTTGTTTATGGCATCAGTAATCACCCTAGGCTCTTGTCATGAGTGCCAAGGCTATGGAAGCCCCTTGAGTTCTCCGACTCTTATCTTATTTAGACAAGGCCATGGTCAAAGTGGAGGTTCTCTCCTCCCTTCAGAGAAAGGTACCTCCTTCTTTGATGACCCATTCTTTCCACTGGGATCTCACTCACGGAGATCTTTCATTTAGGTTTTTTTTTTCCCCCAGAGTGTCTTGGCTTTCCATGCCTGAAATACTCTCATGGGCTTTTCAGCTGGATCCGCATGCCTTAAGGGCTGATTCTGAGGCCAGTGTTTAATTTGTTTTCATACACTTGAAAGGTTGGATGACATACACACAGAGGTCTTCCATCCACTGGCTCAATCCCCGAATGCCTGCAACAGTCAGGGCTGGCCAGGCCTAAGCTAGGAGCCCAGAATCTCTTCTGGATCTCCAGCGTGGGTCGCAGGGGCCCAAGTGCTTGGGCCATCATCCACTGCCTCCTAGGATGCATTGGAAGGAAGCTAAATCAGAAGCAGCGATGCCAACACTGGAACTAGCACTCTGATATGGGGTGTGGGCATCCCAGGCGGCGGCTTAACCTTCTGCACCACCACATCCACCCCATGTCGAATCTTCTTGATTTGTTGTTTGTTAATATGGTTTTACCTGAGCATACACTGGGGAGCGTGCTACTAAAATTGGAAACACTCCCCCTTGTTTCATTTCTCCAAACTTCCTGGGCCTCTTCGCCTTCTGTCTCAGAGCAGAGTTCAGATTTGCCGTGGCTCTTCTGATTGAGCACTGAGAGAATCCCACACCCTTGGAGCTCTTCAGGGCTGTGCAGACCAGGATGACCTCGTGGCCTTGAGAAGCAGCTCTGTGGCAGGGAAGTCCTCAGTGCAGCCAGGACCAGAGGGTGTTCTCGGTGCAGTGTGCAAAAAACGCTTTCCTTTTTGTGTAGGAGATGAGCTAGGGGTTAGGATGAACATCAGGGCGGGAGCAATGACTGTCAACCCAGTAGAAGGAATGGTACTGCTGACAGTTGAATGCCTAGGAAGGATGCAGGAATGCCCAGCTGTAACAGGTGTATGACTGGCCAGTGAGTACCCAAGGAGTTCAGAGGCAGATTTGGATGGGGTGGAAGAGAGACTGCAGTGTTGAAAAATGTTCTTGGCAATTGGACATCTTAGGCATTTGCTGTGCCTTGGCTGGCTTCTGTCTGTTGGCAGCAAAGATAATTGGGAGAGATGTTTAAACTGAGACCAGAAGAATGAGAAAAGATGCAAACTGTGGTATCGGGAGTGTTGTGTGTGATCCATTCAGAGGTTCTTGCTATGCCCAACAAGCTCCATAGACGGGTGTACCTTTTCCCTCCTTCCTTCTTTCCTTCTTTTTTTTTTTAATTTTTTTTTTTTATTTGACAGAGAGAGACAGAGAGAAAGGTCTTCCTTCCGTTGGTTCATTCCCCAAATGCCCAAAAGGCCGCTATGGCTGGTGCTGCACCAATCCGAAGCCAGGAGCTAGGTGCTTCCTCCTGGTCTCCCATGCAGGTGCAGGGGCCCTCCTGGGCCACAGCAGAGAGCTGGACTGGAAGAGGAGCAACCGGGACTCGAACCCGGCACCTACATGGGATGCTGGCACTGCAGGTGGAGGATTAACCAAGTGAGCCACGGCGCTGGCCCCTCCTTCTTTGCTTCTAAAATGATGCTGGTGTACCTGTTTACCCCTCCTGCAGCCCTCCCTCCATTCCTCCCCACATCCTCTCATCCTCCGAAGCCTTTCCATGTTGCTCAGACTTCTCAGAACTGGGTGCTGTCAGGGTAGTTGGATTTACTCCTGCTCTGAGGGCATTCCAAGACAGGAAGTGGAGGTGTCAGTCCTTTAAGTTCAGACTTGAAAAGTGTACATCCTCACCTCTGCCATATACTATTGGCATATGCCACCCAGATGCCAGGGGAGGGGACATATTCCCGTTCTGCAGTGCCAGTGAGCCTTTAGCTGTCTCTAATCTTCCAGCTCATAACTCTGGTGCTCCCAGTGGTAGAACTTTGCTCAATCTTTGGCTCTTCTCCAAATAAATCCTTCAGGGGAAAAAAAATATAGAGCACAGCTTTGTCAGTTTTCCGCCTCTGCTTTGGAATTGGGCCCCCAGACTAACTGAGTGGGCTCAGGAAATTGGGTCCCTTGTGGCTGTGCAGGCCCCACCACCACCCCAGGCTTTCCAGCCTTGAATGAAGGCTAAAAGCACCATTTGATATGAGACATTAAATGCTCTCCAAGTTGAGTGTGGAACGTGCTTTGTGTTTATAGTTAGGCAAAAACAAATGTTACACGAAAACAAAACATCCGATAAGAAGGCCCTCCATTCTCAGACTTCTGTTTCCAGCTCTGAGCTGTTTTCAGTGAGCCCAAGAGAGCACTCACTTGTGCAAATCAGAAGCTGCTATGGTATTAAAAAGAGCTACCTGGGGGCTGTGCCGTGGCGCACTAGGTTAATCCTCCACCTGCAGCGCAGGTATCCCATATGGCCCCTGGGTTCTAGTCCCAGCTGCTCCTCTTCCAGTCCAGCTCTTTGCTGTGGCCTGGGACAGCAGTGGAAGATGGCCCAAGTGCTTAGGCTCCTGCACCTGCATGGGAGACCAGGAAGAGACTCCTGGCTCCTGGCTTTGGAGCGGCGTAGCTCCGGCTGTTGCAGCCGTTTGGAAAGTGAACCAACAGAAGGAAGACCTTTCTCTCTGTCTCTCTCTCTCTCTCATTGTCTGTAAAGCTCTATCTGTCAAAAAAAAAAAAAAAAAAAAAAAAAAAAAAAAACTACCTGTATGCTCTCTGTGGGCTCTGACCTGTCATGGCCATTCACTGAGAGCTGGAGTAATGTGGACAGACATATGAGCATGGCCGCTGGTGATGGCATGAGCTCTGTGTGCTGCCTGGGTTGGCCTTTGTGTGCAGGGGCCTGTAGCTGCTACCATGAAAGGAAGGCATCAGGTGCTGGAAGACCACGTGTAGTCCTTGCTGCATAGTTAGTGACTGATTTCTATGGATTTGTTTAAGTTTCTACTCTTTTTACACTTAACTCATTTTAGCAATGTGAACTAAAGAGGAATCCTGTTTTATATACTTTGGCAAGGACTGTGATGCCAAAGGCATTATTATATTTTATAAAAGCTTATTTGAGAGAGGGAGAGGGAGAGCCAGAGAAAGAGAGAAAGATGGGGGGAGGTGGGGAAGGGAGGAAGAGAGACAAGAGAGAGACACAGACACACAGAGAAGTGCTCTCCCGGCTCTGGTCTGCTGGTTCATTCTCCAAATACCTGCAGCAGCTGGGAACTCCATCCAGGTATTCTACATGGGTATCAGGGACACAATTACTTCTGCCATCACTGCTGCCTCCCAGAGTCCTCATCAGCAGGAATCAGGAGCCCGAGCCAGGAACTGAACCCAGGTACTCTGATGTGTAACAGAGATGTCCTAACCTTTGGCTTAATCATTTGACCAAACGCCTGCCCCCAAAAGGCATTCTTTTTAATGTAAATTTAGGAAGTTACACTGTGGTGTTGCATCCTCATTGTTAGTGACTGATGGGCCAGCAAATTGTGGTACAGGCTAATGCAGCCACATAGATGTTTGATATAGATGTGTGGCTGATTTTGGGCAAATTGGTTAATAAGTTCTGTCATTCTTCCATCCTTTCCAGTAATTCGCTTATCTACTTCTTTATTCCTGCCTTTTTTTGCTCTTACTCTTACATCAGCTTCATAAAGTTTAGTCTCCCTTTTCCCAAATGAGAAGCAATATCCACTTTCATGCTTATATCCCATCTTTTTCCTTCCTTATCACTGTGAACAGCAAGCTGATCTTACCCCTCTGTTCCCCTACTCCAGTTATAGTACAGCGGTGTGGTGGTGTTTTGTGCCCCTGCAGTGGTGGCAGGCTGCTTTATGTAAAGTCGATGCTTAGTTATTGTGCAGTGAGTGCCTCTGGGTTCAGGGAGCTGAGAACAGACTTATTTCGGTGGCTTTGCTGTCCCTTCCATCCCTCCTTTCCTGTTTGGACTCCTTCTCTGTCCTTATTCTTCCCTCTGTTTTATCTCATTTCCTGAGCTTGCTCCACACTTCTGATTATGAATTGCAGGGTCTTACTTTCTGCCCAACAGAGCCTATTATGGCGGCTCAGCTGGAAGCAATAGAGGCAGATTTATAGGGGAGATACAGGCGTAGGGTGAAGCTCCTGCTCGGCCGTGTCACAGTCAAGTTCACATGCCTGCGATGTCCTGGGATGAAAGAGAAGTCTGAGCTGCCCACTCTGCAGGAGGAGTAGGGTAAATTCAAAGCCTTATTGACTCAGGGCCTTAAAATCCAGAAATAGTGTTGAATTAATTGGCGCCCTTTTTATATTTGAAAAATTTGTTGAGCAAATGAATAGTATAGGTGGTTTAATCTCTCAGTTGTTCCTTTTCACCTTCCTTCCTTAAGATTCATTTATTTGAAAGAGAGGAGAGAGAGAGAGATCTTCCATCTGCTGGTTCACTCCCCAAATGGCCACAATGGCTGGGCCAAAGCCAAGAGCCAGAAGACTCATCTAGGTCTCCCACATGGGTGCAGGGGACCAAGGACTTGGGCAACCTGCTACTGCTTTCCCAGGCACATTAGCAGGGAGCTGGATCAGAAATGGAGCAGCCTGGACTCGAACCAGCATCCATATGGGATGCTGGCACCACGGACAGCTACTTTATCCGCTGAGCCACAGTGCTTGTCCCGTTCCTTCTCCTTTCTGTGTCCTGATGAATCCTTCCAGTTTCCTAATTCTTCCTTTGATTAAGACCAGTCCAGAGCATAGCCTGTCATTGAGTTTTAAGTCAATCATATGTTTTTCATTTCTAGTATTGATTTGTTCTTAAATTAATTTGTTCTTTTTTGTTTATTGTGGTAAAATACTTATCAAACTAGTCCTGTTTAAGTGCAGAACTGAGTGGCATTTGGTGAATTCACAATGTTGTACGCCCATCACCACTGTCTCGTTCCAGGACCTTTCATCAGTCCTGGAGGAAACCCCACACCCATTAAGCAGGCACGCCCCATTCTCTCCTGCGCCCAACCATGA
This sequence comes from Oryctolagus cuniculus, assembly GCF_964237555.1. Lineage (NCBI taxonomy): Eukaryota > Metazoa > Chordata > Mammalia > Lagomorpha > Leporidae > Oryctolagus > Oryctolagus cuniculus. The sequence continues at coordinate 43,395,200 of NC_091442.1, forward strand.
ATTTGCTTTTAGTCTCTGTGGCTTTGCCTACCCTGGATGTTTCATGGAAATAGAATCATACTATGTGGCCTTCCCATTTGCCTTCTTTTTTTTTTTGACTGGCAGAGTGGATAATGAGAGAGAGAGACAGAGAGAAAGGTCTTCCTTTTTGCCGTTGGTTCACCCTCCAATGGCTGCCATGGCTGGCGCGCTGCAGCCGGCGCACCGCGCTGATCCGAAGGCAGGAGCCAGGTGCTTCTCCTGGTCTCCCATGGGGTGCAGGGCCCAAGCACTTGGGCCATCCTCCACTGCCTTCCTGGGCCCAGCAGAGAGCTGGCCTGGAAGAGGGGGCAACCGGGAAAGAATCCGGCGCCCCGACCGGGACTAGAACCCGGTGTGCTGGCGCCGCTAGGTGGAGGATTAGCCTATTTAGCTCCGGCACCGGCCCCCATTTGCCTTCTTTAACTCAGCACAGTGTGTTCAGGGTTCCTCCATGGTATAGCACGTTTCAGAACCTCAATCCTTCTTAGGAATAATATTCTATTCATGAATATAGTGTATATTGTTTAATCCATTCATACCCTGATGGACATGTGAGTTGTTTCCCTCTTTTTAGTTATCGTGGGTTGTATCACCATGAACATTTGTGTACACGTTTTTGTTTGAACTCCTGTTTTCAATTCTGTCGCGATTCTAGGAGGGCAATTGCTGGCTCACATGGTATAATTTACTGAGGCACTACAAATTGATCCACAGTGGCCAAACCATTGTACATTCCTTGCAGCAATGTATGAGGGTTCCAGTTTTAAGCATCCTTGCCAACAGTTGCTATTTTCTGATTTTTTAAAAATCATCACCATCCTGTGGGTTGCAGAGTAGTATGTAATTGTGATCTTGACTTGCATTTTCCTAATGACTAATGAGACTGAGCGTCTTTTCATGTGCTTGTTGGCCATTTGCATGTCTTCTCCGGGGAAATGTCTATTCAAGTTCTTTGCTAATTTTTTTTATTTTTTTATTTTTTTTGACAGGCAGAGTGGACAGTGAGAGATAGAGACAGAGAGAAAGGTCTTCCTTTGCCGTTGGTTCACCCTCCAATGGCCGCCGTGGCCGGTGCATGGTGCACCGCGCTGATCTGATGGCAGGAGCCTGGTACTTATCCTGGTTTTCCATGGGGTGCAGGGCCCAAGTACTTGGGCCAGCCTCCACTGCACTCCCTGGCCACAGCAGAGAGCTGGCCTGGAAGAGGGGCAACCGGGACAGCATCCGGCGCCCCGACCAGGACTAGAACCTGGTGTGCTGGGGCCGCAAGGCGGAGGATTAGCCTAGTGAGCCATGGCGCCAGCCAAGTTCTTTGCTAATTTTAAAATTGAGTTGTTTGTTCAGTTATAGGAATGATTTATATATTCTGGATACCAGACCCTTATCAGATAAATGATTTGCAGATATTTTCTTGTGTTTTGTGGTTGTCTTTTTGCTTTCTTGATAGTGTTCTTTGATGCACAAAGTTTCTAATTTTGATGAAATCCAGTTTCTCTTTGTTTTCCTTTTGTTGTTTATGTTTTTGGCATTTTATCTAAGAAAGCCTTGCCAGACTCTGGTATCTTGAAGATTAACCCCATATTTCCTTCTCAGAAGTTCATGGTTTTAGCTCTTCCATTGAAGTCTTTGATCTAGTTTAAGTTAATTTTTACATATGGTGTGAGGTCAGGGTCTAGCTTTTTTTTTTTTTTTTTAAGATTTATTTATTTATTTGAAAGGCAGAGTTACAGAGAGGCAGAGGCAGAGAGAGAGAAGTCTTCCATCCACTAGTTCACTCCCCAGATGGCCACAACAGCCGGAGCTGTGCTGATCCAAAGCCAGGAGCCAGGAGCTTCCTCGTGGTCTCCCATAGGGATGCACAGGCCCAAGGACTTGCGCCATTCTCTACTGCTTTCCCATGTCATAGCAGAGAGCTGGATCGGAAGTGGCGCAGCCAAGACTCGAACCAGCGCCCATATGGGATGCCGGCACTGCAGCTGGCAGCTTTATCCACTATGCCACAGTGCGAGCAGGGTCTAGCTTTATTCTTTGCTTGTGGACATCCAGTCACCTCATCACCTTTGGTGAAAAATCTGTTTGTTGTCTCTTGGAATGGTCTCTGTCATTTGATGCAAATCAGGTGATTGTATGCATACGTGCAGGCTTATTTCTGAACCCTTAGTTCTCTTCTATTGCTCTCTGTGTCTGTCCTTATAGCAGTTAGCAGTACTGTATACTCTCTCTCTCTCTTTTTTAAGATTTATTTACTTGAAAGGCAGAGTTAGAGAAAGAGAGAGAGAGAGAGAGATCCACTGGTTCACTCCCCAAATGCCTGCAACAGCTAAGTCTGGGCCAGGCTGAAGCCAGGAGCCAGGAGCCAGGAGCTTCATCTGGGTCTCCCACAGGGAGCGGGATCTGAAACGGAGCAGCCTGGATTGAACTGCTCACGTACTGGATACCAGCACTACAGGTAGCTACTTAATACGCTGCACCACAGCCCCGGCCCCGGCCCCGGCCCCTGCCCCTGCCCCTGCCCCTGCCCCTGCCCCTGCCCCTGCCCCTGTGTGCTCTTGAGTATTTTAACTTTGTAGTGGGTTTTGAAATTAGGCAGTGAATGCTGCAGCCTTTCAGTTCACATTTGAATGGATGGTGTGATCAGGTCATCCAGACATCAGATGGTAGGAGAAGGTCCACCTTGGGAGTGTGCCTCTCATTTTGTCCCCATCCTGCCCGCTTCTCATGCTTTTAGTGATCACTTTTGTTACTTTTTTCCTACCCATCTACTGTTTCTTTATGCAAACATGAGCAAATGTGAATCTATAGTTTTATATTTCCTTTCAAAAGGTGGCATGTGACACACTGTTTTACATCTTGTTTTTTAAAAAATTTCACAATGTATTCCAGAGATTCTTTCCATAGTTCACAGAGACTTCCTCACATCTCCTTAATAGCTCTGGAGTGTACTGTGGCCTGACTCACAATGCTTGTGTGGCACTTTTGTCCTGTTTCTAATTTTTTTTCCCTTAAAACACCACTGAATACTTCTGTACATTCGCTACTTCATGTTCCAGCCAATCCAGCTTTGGGAAAGAGCCTTGGGAGCCGTGTGGATGGTGCTCTGCTGCAGCAGGTGCCACAGCCTCATCGTTTAGTCGACGCAGTGTATGTGAACTTCTAGAATTTTACCCATGGGACAGAGATCTTACTGTAGTTTTTTTTTTTTTTTTTTTAATTTATGTATTTGAAAGTCAGGGTTACACAGAGAGAGGAGAGGCAGAGAGAGAGGTCTTCCATCTGATGGTTCACTCCCCAGTTGGCTGCAACGGCCAGAGCTGTGTTGATCCGAAGCCAGGAGCCAGGAGCTTCTTCTGGGTCTCCCACACAGTGTAGGGACCCAAGCACTTGAGCCATCCTCCACTGCTATCCCAGGCCATAGCAGATAGCTGGATCAGAAGTGGAGCAGCCAAGACTCCAACCAGTGCCCATATGGATGCCGGTGCTTCAGGCCAAGGCATTAACCCTCTGTGCCACAGTGCTGCCCCCCCCCCCTTTTTTTTAAGATTTATTTATTTGAAAGGCAGACTGTCAGAGATAAGGGAAGAGAGAGAGAGAGAGACAGAGACATAGAGAGAGACATATCTTCCAGTTGCTGGTTTGCTCCCCAAATGACCACAACAGCCAGGGTTGGGCCAGGCCAAAGTCAGGAGCCTGGATCTGCATCCGGGTCTCCCACGTGGGTGGCAGGGACCACTTGGGCCATCTTCTGCTTTCCCAAGCATGTTAGCAGGGAGCTGGATTGGAAGTGGAGCAGCCAGGCCTGAATCTGTGCTCTGGTATGGGGTGCCAGTATCACAGGCGGTGCTTAACCCACTGCACCACAGCTCTGGCCCTCTCTTGTAGTTTTAAGGTGCTCAGTGTGTTGAACATTTTTCAGATGTTTTTAAGTGACTTGGGTTTCCTTTTCTGTGAATTGTTCATGTTCTTTGTCTGTTTTTCTGTTATTTGTCAAGTTCTTTATTTCTGAGCTTTTTCGATGTGCTGTGAGTTTCAGATACTTTCCATCTGTTGTCATTTGCCCTTTGACCTTGCTGCACGGGTTGATAGAAACAACAGAATAGAAGCAGTTTTTTGAAATGTCTGCTGCAGTTTGAATCCTGGTTTCTGTGACTCCTGTGACATTTCCCACTCCAAAGTTAGAAAGAAATACAGCGTTTTTTTCCCCCCAGTGCCTTTATGCTTTCATTTTTAACTTTTAAACTTTTGATCTATTTTGAGTTTCTCTTGTGTAAATATGAAGCATGGGCTTGAAATTTATCTTTTATCCAGGTGTTTACTCAATAGAGTCCTAAATCATTTATTTAAAAAAACTATCTTAAAAAAGGAATGTAGGAAAACAAAACAAAACAAAACGTCTGTTTCACTAATTTGAGATCCTGGCTTGATCTCCTGTTGAGTTTTTATGTGTATTTTATGCACTCATATGTTTTGTTTCTGTCGGTCTGCATGCCGTGCTGCACTGTTTTACTTAGGGTTTCCTACACTTTTCCACCAGGTAAGGCGAGTTGCTCTCACACAGCCACCCTTCCCCCCCCCCCCCCTTTTTTTTTTGACAGGCAGAGTGGACAGTGAGAGAGACAGAGAGAAAGGTCTTCCTTTGCCGTTGGTTCACCCTCCAATGGCCACCGCGGCCGGCGTACTGCGGCCGGTGCACCGTGCTGATCTGATGGCAGGAACCAGGTACTTATCCTGGTCTCCCATGGGGTGCAGGGCCCAAGCACCTGGGCCATCCTCCACTGCACTCCCTGGCCACAGCAGAGAGCTGGCCTGGAAGAGGGGCAACTGGGACAGAATCCAGCGCCCCAACTGGGACTAGAACCCGGTGTGCCGGCGCTGCAAGGCGGAGGATTAGCCTAGTGAGCTGCAGCGCCCCCCCCCCCCTTTTAAATTTATTTATTTGACAGGTAGTGTTATAGACAGTGAGAGAGAGAGAGAGAGAGAAAAGTCTTCCTTCCGTTGGTTCTCTCCCCAAATGGCCGCTATGGCTGGTGCTTTGCGCTGATCCGAAGCCAGGAGCCAGGTGCTTCTCCTGGTCTCCCATGCGGGTGCAGGGGCCCAAGCACTTGGGCCATCCTCCACTGCACTCCCGGGCCACAGCAGAGAGCTGGACTGGAAGAGGAGCAACTGAGACTAGAACCCGGCGCCCATTCGAAGTGCCGGCGCCGCAGGCGGAGAAATAACCAAGTGAGCCATGGCGCCGGCCCCTCACACAGCTCTTCTCTGTTTTCTCAGCTATTCTTTATTTTTCTGTATGAAATCTTAAATCAGCTCGTCTACTTCCAGGAAGCAGTCCATGTTAGTTTTATTTGGAGTGCCTTAAGCTTATGGATTTGTAAATCCTGTGGTCCATGACAATAATCTCCTTCTAGCATGTTCCCTCACAAAGGCTGAGGTGTGTTGACCGTAGTGCCAGCTCTCCACCTGCTCTGCCTCTGCGTCTGTGCAGTTGAGTGTGGCTGCAGAGATCCTGCCTCCACGTCCATGACCGTGGCCTGAGGGTGGGGCCACAGCTGTAACTCACTGACCCGTTCCTTCATTCTGGGATCCTTCTGTCTGCCTGTACTCTCTACTCAAGCCCCCTCTCCCCTGCTTTTTCTCTTGAATGTTGACCTTATTTATCCTTTCCCAGAGGAAAATTGAAGCTCTTAGAAGAGGACTTCCAGAAGTCTCCCCTCCCGGCCAGCACCTGCCAGTGTCTGCCTTGAAACCAGCTTTCTTCTCCTAGTGGTTGGCCGTGGGCTGCACACCAAACCTGAGCTTCTTTGCTGTCTTTCCAGCTCTCCCACATCAGTTATGGCTTCCTCTCTCCTGGGTTGTTCCCTTTTGCTTCAAGTGGGCCGTGAACCCCACCTTCGAGGCCAGCCCCTCCCCTGCTCCTGTGGACAGCAGATTCTGTGTCATGAGTCTCTAACTCCTCTCCTTCTATGCTTTCATAGACCCGCCCCAGTCAGCCTTTTGTCCCCATCCCTCCACCCACACTGTCCTCAGCCAGGCTCATGGCCTTCATTTTGCTGAGTCAGTTCACGTCCCAGCTCAGGGTCCTGTCAGTGGGGTTTGATCCTATTGCTTCCTCCCTCCTCCTCGACACTTCTGCACTTGGCTTTTAGGACTCCGCACTGCTGCTTTCATCTGCCTCACCCACATTCCCTTCCAGCTCGTGGCTCTGTGGCTGCTGGTTCTACCCACTGGCTTCTTGGCATCACACAGCTGAGTGCTTTTTTCCTTTTCAAGATTATTTCTCTTCCTCCTCCTTCTTCCTTCCTCGTTCCTTGGAAGGTAGAGCATCAGAGAGAGAGAAAGAGGTAGTGGGGGAGAATGAGAGAGATCGTTCTTCTGTCTGCTGGTTCACTCCCCAAATGGCTGCAGTAGCCAGATCTGGACCAGGCTGAAGCCAGGAGTCAGGAACTCCATTCTGGATTCTCATGCGGGTGACAGGGGCCCAAGCACTTGGGCCATCTTCTATTACTTTCCCAGATGAATTAGCAGGGAGCTGCTGGATGGAAGTGGAGCAGCTGGGACTGGAACTGGCCCTTAACCTGCTGTGCCACAACACTGGCCAGGGCTCTGTTCTTTGGTCTTTTCCTCATTTGTCCTCCATCCTTGCTCATCGCGTCCTATTTCTGGACTTCAAAGACCAGCTGTGTGCTGGTGATTCCCAGATTTCTCCTTGGCTGGATCTTCACACTTTGGCCTCCACTCTCATCTGCCAGCTGTCCCTTTACATATCACCACTTGGGTGTCAGACTCGCCTCACCCGATCTCAGGGCTTACTCCCTGGCCCATACCAGACCAGGCTGCCTGCAGGCTTCTCCATCCCAGTTGGTGGCAATGCCAACCTTTCATGCTGGCTTAGGCCAAAAACCGCTCAACTGAACTGACTAAAATGCTGAGTGGAATCTAAAAAAAGAAAATCCTTTATTTTTAAAACATTTTATTTTGAAATAATTTAGACATACAAACAAGTTACTGAAACTGTTTACTTCATCTGATTTCTGCTGGTGGCATCTTATGTGGTAGGGACATTTAACAAAGCCAGGAAGTGAAATTGATGGCATAGCTATGACTTAATGACAGACGTTATCCAAACTTGGCCAATTTGGCCACGGATGCCCTTTTCTGGTCCAGGATCCAGTCCAGAACCCCACATTGCAGGTGGCTGTGGCACCTGCTTAGGCCCTGCCCTATCTCTGGGCGACTCTCAGGACCTTGGCACTTGTGAAGAGTCACTTGTTTGGTCAGTTACAGGGTGCCCTCTGTACGTGCCCACCTGATGTCTCCTCATGGTTGGATTGAGGTTATGCATTTTTGGAAGGAACGCTGCAGAACTGACATTGGGCCCTTCTCTGTGTTTCACGTCAGCAGGTACCTGGTTTCTCTCTCTCAGGCTACTGTTTCGCTCTTGGCAGTTGGTGAATGTTTTCTGTAGAGATACCTTGAGACTATGTAACTGTTATTCAACACACGCTCACCCACTACTGTTAGCCTCCACCTATGGTCTTTGCCTGCTTTAGTTACTGAGGTATTTGCTTAATCAACCCGTCTTTTAATTTAAGTCATTAGTTAATTTGAGAGGCAGGGAGAGGGGGAGGGGAAGAGAGACAGAGATTGTTTCTCCATTTGCTGGTTTACTCCCCAAATGCCCATAATGGCTAGGGCTGAGCTAGGGCCAAAGTTAGGAGCTGGGAAATCAATCTAGGTCTCACGTGGGTAGTGGGAACCCAATTGTTTGAGTCATGGCTGCTGCCTCCCTAGCTCTACATTAGCAAGAAGCTGGAGCCAGGGGCCAGAGCCAGGAAATGAAGCAGACCATGCTTTTTGGGTATAGCTGTATGGCCCAGCCCCTCCATTTGTCTACATACTACCCTGGCCAGTGGCAGGTGTCATGATAATGATAGTGGCTGAGATTTCCCTCACACTTATGTGCTGACTCGTGTGTACCCTCATCGTCGTCCCAGGGTGACTGTCCTGAACAGAACAGCCCAGAACACCTTGGCTCGTGATGCCAGTCAGTGGGCATTGTCAGAGAGACATGCATATGGGGGCTCCTGGGATGAGGCGCTCTGGTGAGGGTCTGGGCCAGCTCTGCTGGGGACCAGTTCAGGGCTGCTTGGGCTCTGGGTGGGGGGTCGTCCTGCTTGGAACATGTGGCACCAAGCTGTTTGACACGTGCCTAGCCTGCAGCTCTGGTTAGAAGCCTGGGGCTTAGATTTGAGAATAGCTTGATGATGTCACTGAAGCAGCCCACATACTGTTTTGTTGATGGGCTTTTGTCTTTTATTTTTTTTTAAACATTTATTTTCCTTGGCCAGTGTAATTTTTCTTGGGGGCTTTACCCTTTGATCTGGACTGGAAAAAAAATGTTACCATTTTAAGACCTCTTAAAGCATGTCGTAGATTTATTGTGTGTACAAATGGAAATTCAGATAATAGTTCTGTTCTTAACTGAGGAAAAACAAGCAAAGAACATAAATTTCTTGCTCCTTGGAATGGTAAACATGGTGAGGCATATGCCATATATCCTGGCAACAGAAATTCAAGGTTGGAAATAATTCCTTCCCTCCTGAGTCTGCCTTCAGCCTCCCTGGGGAGTGCATCTGCTGAAATTTGCTACTAATTGTAGCCGTAATTTTAGCATGCAATTAAACACATGATTTCCTTCCCAGCTGATGTCTTTCTCCTGGTTGAAACAAAAGCCCTGTTGATGTGAATGGCCACGTTAACATGATGGGAAGCCACGTGGAGTCACCACTGTTTGAGCAGATCTGGCGACCTCGGAGGAACGCCTCTTGCCTGTCAAATGGCAAACAGTGAAGGCCTCTAGTGTTTCCAGGGCTCCTGTCTGCTGGCGAGAGTAAACCAACCACTGGGGCCAGTCTTGCCTCTGAGAGGAAGACTCAGAGGGGACACACGAGGTGGCAGGAGTCAGAGGTGGGGCCTAGGGGGATGCAGTGGTAGGATCAGAGGCTGATAGGGGGCCCTCTGCTCCTAGGGTTGTTAGGTGGTCTGGGGTCTGAGAGCATGAAGCTGGTCTGAGCCCAGAAGGCCCAGGAGAATCTGGGGGAGGCAGGATTTATAGGATATAGCACTAAGGTGGCCTTCCACAGGGGTTGAGCCAGGGATCTTCCAGTGGTCCATCCCGTTACCTATGTTCTCCCAGTGTACCTTGCCATATGACACCCTGTCACCCAGTCTCCCAGTGTACCTCCCCATGTGACATCCTGTCATCCGTGTTCTCCCAGTATACCTCCCCATGTGACACGTGTCACCCACGTTCTCCCATTGTACCTCCCCATGTGACACCCTGTCCCCCGCGTTCTCCCAGTGTAGCTCCCCAGGTGACACCCTGTCCCCCGCGTTCTCCCAGTGTAGCTCCCCAGGTGACACCCTGTCACCCGCGTTCTCCCAGTGTAGCTCCCCAGGTGACAGCCTGTCACCCGCGTTCTCCCAGTGTAGCTCCCCAGGTGACACCCTGTCCCCCGCGTTCTCCCAGTGTAGCTCCCCAGGTGACACCCTGTCCCCCGCGTTCTCCCAGTGTAGCTCCCCAGGTGACACCCTGTCACCCACGTTCTCCCAGTGTAGCTCCCCTTGTGACACCCTGTCACCCGCGTTCTCCCAGTGTAGCTCCCCAGGTGACACCCTGTCACCCACATTCTCCCAGTGCACCTCCCCAGGTGGCAGCCTGTCACCCGCGTTCTCCCAGTGTAGCTCCCCAGGTGACAGCCTGTTGCCTCTGTTCTTCCACCGTTGGAGTGACCATGCCTTCTCTCTCCGCATGGTTGGGCAGGCAGCAGTTTCCGTGCTGTTTGATCTTGCCCGTCCCTCGCTTGTTGTGGTATTAGCCTCCTTTTCCTTCACTTCAGGGCTGGTCTTACTCCCTGGGTTTCTGATTTCATCTACCTGAGTGAGCTTCCTGGTAGGGGAATGTGGCCCTTCACCTCTGGTAACTACCTGAAATGCTCTTTCAGATGGCAAGTTTGGTGCCTACATGCAAGTGCACATTCAGAACGACGGACCCGTAACCATAGAGCTGGAATCTCCGGCACCTGGCGCTGCTGCCTCTGATCCAAAGCAGGTGAGTCTGGAGTGCAGGGCTCGGGTGTCTCCTGGGTGACTGTAGTCTTTTCAGTTTTGTTTTAGACCCTGCAGTAATCTTTAGTCTGAGGTGGAGAGACCTTCATGGCTGTGACCTTGTGTTTATTTTAATACTTCATTTCCCAACAATGCATGTTGGCACCACGTGCACTGTGGCAGGATGGGACTGCCCATTTCCCTTGCCTCCTCCTGCCTTTGGATTCCGGTGAAATGTTCTTTGCGCAGCCCCTGCCTCTGGGTTCTTGTTCCTCGTCCAGATGCCATGGTGTTCACCTGCCACTGGGTGGCAGCAGAGTAGTGGCCCAGGACTGGACGGTTCTCTGGTTTGGAACAGTTAGTAACCTGTTTTTTACAGTGTATAGTCTGCATGTGACATCCTGTTACCCACGTTCTGTCCAGTGTACCTTCCCCACGTGACATCCAGGTGACATTTGTCACCCCTGTTCTCTGCAGTATATTGTCACCATGTGAGATCTTATTACCCATGTACCTTCCCCATGTGACATAATGTCCCAGGTGTGGGTAGATGTGCCACATCTTCTTTTAAGCCTTCATTTTTCTAAATCAGCATCTGACCTAGATTTACTGCCACCTCTGTGAGCTTCCAGAAAAACAGGTAATTAAAATAAAGAAAGGAAATGTGTTAATGTCGTTGCATTTATCTGGTCTCACATGGGCTGAATACACTTTAAAAGGCTTTGATTAACACTTGATGAGATGTGTGGGCCTGGCAGGCAGAGGAGTAAGGACTGAAGGGACGTTCCTGTTCTGCTTGCTCGCCTTCCTCTCTTCCTGGGAAGCTGTGAGGGGCAAGGGCGCAGTCGATGAGGGATGCGTGGAGACTTACAGCTGGGTGACTGGTGCATAGCCGTGTCTTCTAGGTGGAACAGACCCTTTCTTTCCCGTTACTGATGCTGTGTCAGGGGAGAAGTAGGGGCACGGCTTATATGGTAGTGCTTGAGGGCCCTGGAATTACCAGTAACATTAAAAAAAAATCACAAATATCTGCATGAAAATATAAGCTTTTTATTTTGCAGTTACTTGAGACTTAGAGAAAAGATAGAGTTCCTGCCTCCCCTAATCCTAATATTTTACATAGTCATAGTATAAAAATCAAACATTGAAATTAATATTGACACAGTATTATTAATTACATTACTGTGTTTGGGTTTTACTAGGTTTCTATCTTTTAATGTTCTTCTTTCTGTCCCAGGATAATGTGGGTTCCCATGTTTCCTTTAATTGTCATTTCTCCTTTGTAATTTGCAGTCTTGGACAGTTCCTCAGTCTTTCCTTGTCCTCCATGATCTTGACCCTCAGAGACTGTTTGGCTGCTTTGTGGAATATTTTTCAATATGGGGTTTCTATGATTATATTAAGGCTTTGCATTTGGCAGGAATAGCATAAGCACAAACATGAGCTTGTGTCCTTCTTAGTGGTGTCAATTTGTCTTATTATAGGTGGTGTTAACCTTATCACTTGGTGAGGGTGGAGTCTGTTAGATTTCCCCATCCCGCAAGAACTTCTGCCCTCTCTCCCCTTGCCTGTCCTCTTACTCATCGTGGCCGACAGCTCGCTTTCTGCTTCCCCACCACAATGACAGGGCTGCTTTTCCCTGGCCAAGGCCAGCCTTTCCACCTAGGCTAGCTCTGCCTGCAAAACTTGTGAGGCCGCAGAGATCATAGGCCTGTGGAGCCCCCCTGGCCTGGGCTTGGAACCATCCCTTCTACCTTCTCAGCAACCTCTGTCCTCCTGTTAGGTCTGTGTCTTTTGCTCACGCATCATATTTCTGCTGACATTATTCATTTTAAAAGCTATACTTGAAAGGCAGAGCAACAGAAAAAGGGGAGCAGGGGAGAGAGAGAGAGAGACAGAGATCTTTTATCCTCTGGTTCACTTCCCAGATGGCTGCAACAGCCAGGGCCAGGCTGGGCCAAAGCCAGAAGCCAGGAATTCCATCTAGGTCTCCCTTATGGGTGGCGGGGGCTCAAGCACTTGGCCACCTTCCACTCTTCCCTGAGTGCATTTGGCAGGGAGCTGGATCAGAAGTGGAGCAGCTGTGACTCAAACCTGCTGGTGTTGCAAGGGATGGCTTGCCTGCTGCTCAACCGTCTCCACTGGTACTCTGCTTTGTGAAGGCTGTTGCCGAGATCCCCAGTGGCCTCTGTGCTGCTTCGTCTTGTGGCTGTCTTCCAGGCCTCCTTGCCGGCCGTCTCGGTAGCCCCTGCCCCCATGGCCCTCTTGCCCTGGAAGCCGCTGTAGCCCTGTTTTCCAGGATACCCTTCTCTTCTGGTTTGCTTCTTGTCTCTGGCTACTCCCTCTGGGTTAATTTGATCACTATCCTCTGGTTTTGATGTATTAGTCTGCTTTACTTGGAGAACAATTTTATTTTTCTCCCCCAGTCTAAGTATCTTTCTGGAAATGTTAGAGTACACAGTACACCTTTGGGATTATCAGCTTTTTTCCAGCTTTTGCTGCTGTCTTGTTTAGGTCGAAGGGTGCAGAGATGGCAGTTATTCGAGGCGAATAAGTTTGGAGATCTAATGTGCAGCTTGAAGACTTTAGTCCTATATTGTATTACATACTGGAAATTTGCCAGGGGAACAGATTTTAGATACTTTCATAACACACACATACACACACACACAAATAAAGGTAATTGTCAGTTGATAGATATGTCATTTTCTTGGCTGTAGTGACCATGTGTGCATGTATCAAAGCATCATGTTGGCACGGGCATTCGGCCTAGAGGTTGACCCACCAGCTGAGATACCTGTATCCCACATCACAGTGCCTGAGTTTGAGTCCCAGCTCACCTGCTGATTCTAGTCTCCTGCTAATGCAGATCCGGGGACACAGCAGGGGATGTCTTGAGTTCCTGCCAATATGTGGGAGACCCTGACTGAGGGCTAGGCTCCCAGTTTCAGCCTGGTGCAGGCCCAGCCATTGCTGGCTTTTAGGAAGTGAACCAGGGGATGGGAGATTTCTTTCTCTCCCCCTCTCTCTGCACCTCTCAAATAATAATAAAAAAAGCTGTATATCTTAAGTATATATAATAAAACAGCCACAAAATCAAAATTAAATATTTCTCTCTTTTTGAAAATATTTATTTAGGCGCCGGCACACCGGGTTCTAGTCCCAGTCGGGGCGCCGGATTCTGTCCTGGTTGCCCCTCTTCCAGGCCAGCTCTCTGCTGTGGCCAGGGAGTGCAGTGGAGGCTGGCCCAAGTACTTGGGCCCTGCACCCCATGGGAGACCAGGATAAGTACCTGGCTCCTGCCTTCGGATCAGCGTGGTGTGCCAGCCGTGGTGAGGCGGCCGTGGCGGCCATTGGAGGGTGAACCAACGGCAAAGGAAGACCTTTCTCTCTGTCTCTCTCTCTCACTGTCCACTCTGCCTGTCCAATAAAAAAAAAAAAAAAAAGAAAGAAAGAAAGAAAATATTTATTTATTTGAAATGCACAGTTATAGAGAAAGACACAGAGAGACGGGGGTGGGGGAGGAGAGTGAGCCATCCACTGGTTCACTCTGCAGATAGCCGCAGTGGCCAGCAGTGGGCCAGGCTGAAGCCAGAAGCCTGGAGCAGGAGCTTCTTCCAAGTCTCCCACATGAGTGGCAGGGGCCCAAGCACGCGGGCCATTCTCCGCTGCTTTCCCAGGCCATTAGGGAGCTGGATTAGAAATGGAGCAGCCGGAACACAAACTGGTGCCCACATGGCATGCGGGCATCACAGGCAGCGGCTTTACCTGCTATGCCACAATGCCAGCCTGCATTATTTTTTATAACTTTTAATGAGCTGTGTTAACTTATTAGCATAGCAAATGTCTAGTTATTTCTGAATCCTTTGGTGCTGTCTCTTGAAATGCATGTGTTGTCCTGTGTCAGTGTCAGTTATTTGTGTTTCCTGATCCTGGAGTCTGGTGCACAGCTCTCCAGTAGGTGGCAGCCAGCGGGCACAGAAGGGCCACAGTGACTGGTACTGGCCTCTGCCTGTGGCCTCTCTGCCTCTACTCAGTGAGAAGGTGCCTCCTCTTGGAGCAAATGCTGATTTGCTTGCTTTTGTGTTGATAGGACAGAGTCCAAGCCAAATTTGTTTTACTGGTAAATATGCGTCTCCAGCCACTAATGTTCTAATGCTAAGTGTTTTATTTTCCCATTATATTCCAAACTGCTACAAGTACACTACAGAAGAATGGTTCTTCATGCTAGTTGTTTTTAAAAGTGGCCTTTTTAAACTGTCCACACAGGTGAACATGTGTGTACATGTATGCCTGTGTGCACATGGGTGTGGAAGTGTGTGCCTGTGTGTTTGTGGAAGTGTGGGTGAGTGTGCCTGTGCGTGGAGTGTGTATGTGCATGCCTGTGCAAGTGTAGAAGTATGGATGTGTTAGAGGTGTGCCTGGCACTGTGAAGAAGAGAAGGGGTGCCGCCACTCAGTTCCTGTGACAGGTTAGCAGCAGGGACAGAGGTGAAGCACAGGATCAGATAACTGAGGAACCGGCCAGGACCATCCAGTGCATGCCCCTCCTTAAAACCCTCTCAGTGCCTTCCACCGGTGTTCCGATGGTGCTCTAGGCTTTTTCCAGCGGCTTGCCCGCAAGTCTCGGTGCCTCATCCGCTCTCGGCTCTCTCCATCCTGACGGTGGGTTGAGCTCTCTTCTGCCCTGGGATTCTTCTCTCAATTCAATGTCTTGATGATTAATTTCTCCACCTGCTCGTTCCCTTGTTTCTTCTTGGTGTGCACCTCTCCTAAAAGTCCAGCTGCCCGAGTCTCGCCTGCTGCCGTGCCCTGGGAGGTGGACCTGGTGTGTGTCCTGTGGAGGAATGGCGACCTGGCCCTGGGCTGTGCTGTCTGTGAAAGCCAGTACTACCTCTGCTGCAGCAAGCTGGGTAGGCTGCTCAGGGCACTGGAGCTTTTAGCTGACCTCTGAGGGTGAATAGAGGAGAAGGGACTCGCAGTGGTCCTTTGCAAACTTGTACTTCAAACACTGGATTCTTTCAAGAGTCTCAGAGCTCTCTTAACAGCTGACACAGCGACTGCTGGCAAAGACGAGGCTGGTCCACGTAACGAGCGATTTGCCCGCCTTAAACAGCTCTGTCCTCCTTTTGGAAGCTGTATGTGGTTAGAAGGCGGAAGAACATCGCAGTCTTGCTCTGAAAGATGCATTTCTAGAGGAGCAGGGCATGGAAGCAGTAGCTGAACCACTGGGCAGAAGCTGGTTTCCCTGCTGCATTTCCATGAACAAACATGTTTCTGGAACATTGTGATTATTACCTGGTACATGGTTGCTGGGACATGACTTCTCCCAGGCGCAGCCAGACATGGGGAGGCTGCACCCCCTCGCCTGCCTTTCCTATGGTACAAGCTGACTCTTGCTCTTGTTTTAGTCCTAAGTGCCCTTTCCTCAGTGGGGCGTCTCTTCCTGGGCCTCACACGTGTGAGAGCAGATGGATGCTTTTTCCTGGTGACAAGGGGAAGTTTTGATTTGAGGGACTCGTCCCTGGAGCCCAGGGCCTGTCTAGTTCACAGTGTTGCCATTAATTATGTTCTCATTTATTTAGAGCAATTGAAAACCTCACTAAATTGAAATGCTGGAAAGAGCTGAAAAAAATGAACTTTCAAATACACGTCTCTGAGTTAACTGATGTGTTTATTGACAAACCACTGGGATGAACTGGCCAGTGAAAAATGGTGTGTTTGATTCTATGAAGCTTTTAATTTTATGCCTCTCTGAATATCCTCATGGCTATATCTATAATTTTCTCTGTGTACGTGTCTTAGCAGCAAACATCTATCCCTGTGCTGGACCTTGGGATGTCAAGATTGAGACATGCATAGCCTCTGTGGGATTGGAAAGAAATATGTAGGGTAGGAAGGGGGATGGGAAGACAGTTCCAATGGGTTTGCTTCCAGAGAGGGGCTGCCTCTTCAGTGAGGTGTGCTGTGGAATCTGAAAGATGACTGGCGCTTCCACCTTTTTTTTTTTTTTTAAGATTTATTTATTTATTTGAAAGGTAGAGTTACACAGAGGCAGAGGCAGAGAGAGAAAAAGAAAGGTCTTTCATTTACTGGTTCACTACCCAGATGGCTGCAATGGCTGGAGCTAGGCAGATCTGAAGCCAGGAGCCAGGGTTTCCCATGCAGGTGTAGGGGCCTAAGGACTTGGGCCATCTTCCACTGCTTTCCCAGGCAATAGCACAGAGCTGGATTGGAAGTGGAGCAGCTGGGACTCAAACCAGTGCCCACATGGGATGCCACACTGCAGGTGGTGGCTTTACCCGCTATGCTACAGTTCCAGCCCCTTCTTCCACCTTTGATACATTAAACATTTTGGCCGCCCATCAGGGCAGAGCATCTGTTTTGCTTTAAACCAGTTCTGAGGACACTAAAGGGTTCAGGCATGTCAGGGTTATGGGCTTTATTGATTTGTTCCTGTGTACATGTATTGGGCAGCTTTCTTCATTATTGTAATCTCCTCCCATTTGTGGGCGTGTTAAAGAGAAGTAAACCACTTACCTTACTGGCTTGATTTGCCAAAGGTGAACAGGGTCTCTTGTGATACCAAGGGGAGGGGAGGTAAGGTTTATCCTTCCATGGGTTGATACAGTGAGTAGAGCAATAATTTAATTATGCAGACTCAAGGTTTTGATGGAGAATTCTTAGTGTTCCAGGTAATTTATTAGATGCTTCATAGTCCCAGATAGTTGTAGCAGAATGTTCTGCCATTTGGTGGTGTCTTGTAGAAAGCCTTGTTCAAACGTTTGCATCAGTAGTGGAGAGAGAAGAATGATCTGACAGAAATAAGGAAATGCAGCCCTTGGGGTGATTGCTTTCAAGGTCTGCTGCCTGTGCACGGGGCTTGCCCACATGTTGCATTTCAGGTGCAGTCCCTGATGGCCGACACGGTCTTCACCTTTTTCAATCCAGGTTGTCTCTAAGAGAAGGGGAAGGTGAGTGAGTGGAGCGTGAACTGGATCAAGTGGCTTTTAGCGGTTCGTGAACTGCACTCATCCCCTATGTTTTCCATGCACAGATGCATGCACATGTGCAGTCATGCCCTTGAGTGCCTTTTTCCTGGAGAGAAGGTGCAGCACTTCCATCACAGTGGCCGAAAGTCTCAAGAAGTGAAGCTGCTGGCGGACTGGGGGCTGTTGTGTGTGCAGGGATTGTGGGATTGTGTATTTTTCTCTCTGCCAAAGTCACCCGGGGCACATAGTAGTGTTCCTCCTGGGGTGGCCTAAGGACGCTTGGCATTGAGCCACCCAGAGAATTATTCAAAATGCAGAGTCCTGGGCCCCCACAGGGATTTTCTGAATCAGCATTCTCAGCACGTCTGGATGTGGCGTGCAGAAGAGCAGCACGGTTAGGTTTCTGTGCAGGTCTCGTGCGCTCTGTAAGCACACTGGCATTTGAAAACTGCTGGACCAGAGAAAATCTGACGTTGCCATTATCATCTGCTCCAGGCCCTGGTTTCCTCTGGCCAACTCTACCCTCCCCTCCCCACCCCAAATGTCTAAAAATACTTTACAACCTGTGTCATTGCTGCTGCCGGGAAGCAAGATGGTCTCCCAGCACCCCCCACTGATGCAGTGGTGGAAATGTTCCCAGAACATGGTGCCTTCTCGACACACTTACAGAGGTGCCAGGGAGAGCCGGCAGAGCAACGAGAGCTATCGTATTGACAACAGTGACTGATGATCGGCCACTGTGCTGGTGACATGACGCCTCGGCATGTGCTGCCGGAGTAATCGTTTCTTAAGAGAGAGGAGCGGAGCATGTGAGCTCCTCTGGAAGACTGTGGTGGTGTAGCTTCTTAGGACTTTTGACTGAAAAGTAATTTAGAGTTCTTTCGGCTTTTTTGTTTGTTTGTTTTCCCTCCCTCCCTGCCTCCCTCCCTCCCTCCCTCCCTTCCTTCCTTTCAAAAGATTTATCTATTTGAAAGGCAGAGTTAGAGAGGGAGGCACAGAGAGAGAGAGAGAGAGAGATCGATCTTCCATCTCCTGGTTTACTCCTCAGTGGCCACAATAGTTGGGATTGGGCTGGGGTGAAGCCAGGAGCCAGAAACTTCTTCTGGGTCTCTCATGCGCCTCAGGGGCCCGAGCACTTTCCCAGGCCATTAGCAGGGAGCTGGAACAGAAGTGGAGCAGCCAGACGCCCGTAGCCCACTGTGCCACAATGCCGGCCCCTCATTTGCTTTCTTGACTACCAGACATCGAGTGGCATACTCACCTGTCAGTATATTAGTGGGCCTAGAATAAAAACCCAGGACAGCTGACATCTCAGCCTTTGCACAGAAATTGCAACTTAATGAAATGCATGAATGTCCCGGCTCCCATGGGCAGTTGGCTGATTTTATCTATTTAAATACCCATGGCAAATCGTCGAGGGCTCATATTTTATGGTGTGCTATTACCTGTTAAGCACATGGTAAAAGCTTCTTACGGTGAATCACAGCCTAGTTTCCTACAGATTATTTACTGTTTCTTGAATAAGTGTCAGTTTTTTTTCTCTTGTGTTTCTGTTCATTCACCTAATGTGAGTCCCCTTCTGTGAATGTCTTCCCCGTCTTGGGGGTCCGTTTCACACAGCTTTTCATTCATAGCGCTCGTCCCAGTGCCCATCCTGCCTGCCTGAATCCCGCTGCGTGGTGTGGCGTGGGCGTCTCAGTGGTAATGCACTTGAACTAAGCCCGTGCTCCTTCACATGTCCCTTTGTTTGCTTGTTCCTTTATCCACTTCTCCAACCCCCGATGTGTGCGGCCACACCTGTGTACCCATCCATCCAGACAACCCCCTGCTCATCACTCATCCAGCAGACACTTCCAGGGTGCCTGTTCCGTACTGCCTGTGCATAGCCCTGAGCCAAGGCCTGCTCTCAGAGCGTTTACATTCTAGTGCAACACATGCAGAAAAACGGACAATTAAAGTTGTGATTATGTAAAGAAGCCAAACAGGAGTCAGACGTAGAGAATGCCATTGGGGCGGAGGCTGCCTAGTGGACAAGTATCGGGGAAGGTCATCGAGCTGAGAAGGAGCCAGGCACGTGAAGACTGAGGGAAGAATGTGCTGGACAGAGAGAGAGGGCCCACAAGGGTAGAGCTCTGGGTGACTGGTGGAGGAAAGGCCCCTGTGGCTGGAGGTTGGGCAGGGCGGGGAGGCCAGAGTTGGGGCTGGGCCTGGTGGTTGGGCAGGGGGCTGGGTCTGGAGGTTGGGCAGGGGTGAGGCTCACACGCCGGTAGCCTCCACTGGTAGTGAGCTGGAGGGTTACCAGCACGCCGAGAGCTCTGATGGGTGTAGATGGAGACGGGTGAGGCAGGATTGTAGTGTGGGCTCAGGAAGAAGGGTGGCGATGATGGCCCAGGACAGGGCAGCAGAGAGTGCCTGTGGCAGCTCTGCAACAGGGGGCTGGGACAGGTGGTGAGACTCTGGGAACGCGCTGGGGCTCTTAACCCCTCTGGTGATTTGCCGGGCATGATAGAGCTTTTCTGTCAGTGGCGCCCTCTGTGACCAAGCCGTACCGTAGTCTCACCCCACCCAGGTCCACTCTGCACAGACCCCGATCTTGCTTCCTGTGATGAGATCAGACAGTGGATGGCCGAGAGTGTGGTGTTCACCCATGCTTCTGAGTGGCCTTGGGCATGGTGGGGACACACAGCCAGCACCCACCTGGTGGGATTTTAATAAAACAAGCAAGCAGGTTCTCGCGGGGGTAGCAGGGGAGGCATCATCCTTCTCTAGGTCAGCATGAAGCCAGTTTCCCCCAAATTCAGAAAAACCTGAATTATTAAAAACAAATCGTAAAACAAAAGCCCAAGAAACCTCACTTATATTGGATTTCTCTATACCATTTTAGCTAATTAGTGTCAGGAAAATTTCTGCATCTGAGTCTTGGGAGCTTCTCAGAAGCAAGAGAGGTCTATTTCTGGAAGAGTATGTTTCCTGGTGTCCATTGATCTTGGAATAGCAGCTCCCGAGGCGGAGCGGAAACCCAGGTCTGGAGGAGGCTGAATCCCGGCGGCCCCCACTCTGCCTGTGCTGGTGGCGGCTCTGAGCCCGCTCTGGCTCCTGCCACTGCCTTAGTTCTTTTTGTGGATAGGAAACACGGAAGAATCACACTTTTGTGAAGATCCTTGACGCAAAGTGTCCTCCTTTGACTGCTTTCCATAAAACGGGAAGTCAGTTTCTTTTTCTATTTTCAGTCATGAAAGTGAAGCCTGGAAGCCTCCATTTCTGTGTAATGGAAAGATCTAAGTCTGGGGCCCTGTTTCCGTCTTCCACTGTGTCTGCTAAGTCAGGAGCACGCTCCCCACCCCACAACCCAGAGCGGTGGCCCTGGTCAGGGATTGCACCGCTGTTGACTGCACAGGGAGGGCAGAGGTGGGTATTAACTCTGGTGTCAGTGCTGGGTCATGGAACCTTCCGGGGATAACAATGGGATCTATAGAGTTTCATTTCAAAATGCAGACGCCATCGGGCCTTGGGTGCCATGGATTTTTTTGTTTGTTTGTGTGCAGTTTTCAAGTGTCCATTTGCCCCCTTCATTTTCTTCTGGGAAGAGTCTGTTAGCATTGTAATTATTATTATTATTTTTTAAAAAAATATTTCAGGCAAACAGGCAGTGCGTTAACTGGAAAATACCAATTGAGAAATGTTATTTTTTAACAGTGAGCTTTTATAGCGTTCTTGGGTAGAAAGGCATTTTTATAGAAACAGTTCTTTTCCTGTCTTTTATTTTTCTCATGAGCCTATAAAGTAACATTTTATATCAATTTCTGTTACATGTGATACATAAAATCAGTATTCTTTAGAAAATTTAGCAACTTGAGGTACAGTAAAAATACTTTTGGTGGCAATCTTTCTCAGAGGTAGCGCCATTGATAAGTTCTATGTATTTCCTTCCAGGCTTAATAAAAATGTTTGTCTACATTGACATAGTCATGACAAATACATGGCATCGCAGAGTGTGTATATGTCATAAGGTTTAAAAATAGATACTCAGCATAACGTTTGCCACTGCAGCCGTTTTCAAAGGTACTGCATTGTTGTGCAGTCGTCATCACCACCGCTCATACATGAGACTCCATTTCGCAAAGCTGAAACTGTACTCATCAAATTCTAATTCCCCCTTCTCCCTTCCCTTTCCTCCAATCCCTGGCAACCACCATTCTGATTTCTGTCTTCTGATTTTGACTTTAAGGATCATATGAATGAAACCACTTGGTATTTTTCATTTTGTGACTAGCTTACTTCCTCTTTTGCCTAATGTCTTTTTTTTTTTTTTTTTTTTTTTTTGACAGGCAGAGTTAGAGAGAGAGAGACAGAGAAAGGTCTTCCTTCTGTTGGTTCACCCCCCAAATGGCTGCTACGGCCGGTGCGCTGCGCCGATCCGAAGCCAGGAGCTAGGTACTTCCTCCTGGTCTCCCATGCGGGTGCAGGGCCCAAGCACTTGGGCCATCCTCCACTGCCTTCCTGGGTCACAGAAGAGAGCTGGACTGGCAGAGGAGCAACTGGGACAGAATCCGGCGCCTCAATTGGACTAGAACCCAGGGTGCCGGTGCTGCAGGTGGAGGATTAGCCTAGTGAGCCGTGGCACCGGCCATGGCCATTTGTCTTCAAGGTTCATCCCTGTTGAACTTTATGTTTATAGCAAGTACCAGAGGTTCCTTTTCGTGGCTGAATAATATTCCAGCGCAGTATATGTGCCACATGTGTTTATCCATTCATCCACCCTGTGCATTTGGGTCATTTCTACTTTGTAGCTGTTGTGGATGGTACTGCTGTGACACTGGCGAATAGATACCTCTTCAAGATCTCTTAAATACTTTTGAGTGTATACCTAGAAGTGGAACTGCTGGGTCATAGAGTAGCTCTTTAAGTTTTTGAGGAACCGTCATGCTGTTTCTCACAGAGTCTGCACCATCTTACATTCCCACTGCTAATGCGCAAGAGTTCTGTTTCTCTGTCTTCTCACTCACACCTTGTGTTTATCCTAGCAGAGGGGAGGTTGCATCTCATTGTGGTGTTGATTTGCATTTCCCTAGTGATTAGTGACTAAGCATCTTTTCATGTGCTTATTGGCCACTCTTTAGAGAAGTTTTGATTCATGTCTGTTGTCTATGTTTGAATTGAGTTGTACATTTTCTTATTGTTGAGTCATGGGATATATATCTATATATCTATATATCTATCTATATTATATATATATACACACACACTCACATTTGTATATGTATATAATATTTATTTATTTGAAAAGCAGATAGAAACCTTCCATCACCTGGTTCAGGCCAAAGCTGG
This sequence comes from Oryctolagus cuniculus, assembly GCF_964237555.1. Lineage (NCBI taxonomy): Eukaryota > Metazoa > Chordata > Mammalia > Lagomorpha > Leporidae > Oryctolagus > Oryctolagus cuniculus. Next base: position 43,417,644 of record NC_091442.1, read on the forward strand.
GAGTGAGCCTGAAACTCAGTTGTGTCACCCATATGCATGTCAGAGATCCAGTACTTGAGTCATCACCTCCTGCCTCCCAGGGTCCACAGTAGCTGGAAGTAGAGTCCGGACTTGAACCCAGGCATCCAGCACCCACCCCTGTACTCAGTACATTAATTCCTTATCGAGTTTATGATTTACAGATTTTTTTAAAGAGATTTATTTGTTTTATTTGAAAGACAGACTTAGAGATGAAGAGAGAGAGAGGGGGAGAGTTTCTTCCATCCACTGGTTCATTCCCCAAATGGCTACAATGGCCAGAGTTGGGTCAGCCTGAGCCATTGGCTAGGAGCCTCATCTGGTTCTCCTGCATGGGTGGCAGGGCCTCAAGTACTTGCTCCATCTCCCTTCTGCTGCTTTCCCAGGCCATTAGTGGGAAGCTGGATTGAAAGTAGAGTAGCTGGGACATGAACCTGCACCCATAGGGGATGCTGGCATCCTTAGATGGCAGCTTAATCCACTATGCCACAATGGAGTCCCATGATTTGCAAATATTTTCTACTAATCTGTGTGTTGTGTTTACACTGTTGATAGCATCCTTTGCTGTCCAAAAGTTTTAAAATTTGATGAAGTCTAATTTGTCTATTTTTTAAAAAAAGATTTATTTATTTATTTGAAAGGCAGAGTTACAGAGAGGTAGGGGCAGAGAGAGAGAGAGAAAGGTCTTCCATCCTCTGGTTTACTCCCCAAATGGCTGTAATGGTTGGAGCTGTGCCGATCTGAAGCCAGGAGCCAGGAACTTCTTGGTTTCCCACGCAGGTACAGGGCCCTGAGCACTTGGACCATCTTCTACTGCTTTCCCAGTCTATAGCAGAGAGCTGGATCGGAAGAGGAGTAGCCAGGACTTGAACCCCTGCCCATATGGTATGCCGGCACTGCAGGTGGCGTCTTTACCCCCTATGCCACAGCACTAGCCATTTTAATTTTTTTTTTAATTTTAGTGCCTATGCTTTTTTTTTTTTTTTTTAATTTATTTGACAGGTAGAGTTATAGACAGTGAGAGAGAGAGAGACAGAGAGAAAGGTCCTCCTTCCGTTGGTTCACTCCCCAAATGGCCGCTACGGCAGGCGCTTTATCTATCCAAAGCCAGGAGCTAGGTGCTTCCTCCTGGTCTCCCATGCAGGTACAGGGGCCCAAGAACTTGGGCCATCCTCCACTGCCCTCCTGGGCCACAGCAGAGAGCTGGACTGGAGGAGGAGCAAGCGGGAGTAGAACCCGGCACCCATATGGGATGCTGGCACCGCAGGCAGAGGATTAACCAAGTGAGCCACCATGCTGGCGCCTGCCTATGCGTTTTTCTTTCTTTTTTTTCTTTAAAGATTTATTTATTTATTTGAAAGTCAGAGTTACACAGAGAGAGGAGAGGCAGAGAGATAGAGAGAGGTCCTCCATCCGATGATTCACTCCCCAGACGGCTGCAACGGCCAGAACTTCACCAATCTGAAGCCAGGAGCTTCTTCCAGGTCTCCCACATGGGTGCAGGGGCCCAAGGACTTGGGCCATCTTCTACTGCTTTCCCAGGCCATAGCAGAGAGCTGGGCTGGAAATGGAGCAGCTGGGACTCGAACTGGTGCCCATATGGGATGCCGGCGCTTCAGGCCAGGGCATTAAACCGCTGCACCACAGCACCAGCCCCAACCTGCGTATGCTTTTGATTTTGATGTCATGTTCAAGAAATCATTGCCAAATCCAAAACTGTGAGACTTTGCCCTTATGTTTTCTTCTAAGGGTTTTATAGTTTTAGCTCTTTCATTGAGTTAGGTATTTGATCCATTTCAAGATAATTTTCATACATGGTATAAGGTAAGTACTAAGTTTTGACTTGTAGACAGGTCGAACAGACAGTACCAAGGACGTTTTTTATGGAACCATTCGAGAGTAAGTTATTGATCTGATGCCCCATTACCCCTGAACTCAATGGTGTATTTCCTACAAACAAGGACATTTTCTTACAGAACCCCCCAAACACTCAGCAAAAACAGAAAGTCACCACTGACGTTAGCATCCACTACTCAAACCCACTGACATTTTACCAGTATAGGTCTTTTATAATAAAAGGTTGTAGTTCAAAATTGTGCATTGCATTGCTGTCATGAATTTTTTTTTTAATATTATTTACTTGTGGGGCTGGCGCTATAGCATAGCAGGTAAAGCCATTGTCTGCAGTGTCAGCATCTCATATGGGTGCCAGTTTGAGTCCCAGGTGCTCCACTTCCGATCCAGCTTTCCGTTATGGTCTGGGACAGCAGAAGAAGATGACCCAAGTCCTTGGGCTCCTGCACCTGTGTGGGAGACCTGGAAGAAGCTCCTGGTTCCTAGGTTCAGATTGGTGCAGCTCTGGCTGTTGTAGCCATTTGGGGAGTGAACCAGCAGATGGAAGACCTCTCAGACCTCTCTCTCTTTACCTCTCCTTCTCTCTCTGTGTATCTCTGACTTTCAAATAAGTAAATAAATCTTTAAAAAAAAATGAGATGATTTACTTGAGAGGTAGAGTTACAGACATAGAGAGGGAGAGAGAGAGGTCTTCCATCTGCTGGTTCACTTCCCAATTGGCTGCATTGGCCAGAGATGGCTGGTTTGAAGCCAGGAGCCAGGAGCTTCCTCCGGGTCTCCCACGCGGGTGCAGGGGCCCAAGCAGTTGGGCCATCTTCTACTGCTTTCCCAGACCATTAGCAGAGAGCTGGATTGAAAGAGCAGCAGCCGGGACTGGAACTGGCACCCTTATGGATGCCAGTGCTGCAGATGGAGGCTTAACCTACTACACCATAGCACTGGCCCCAGTCATGTGTCTTTAGTGTCCTTTATTCTAACTCAGTTTCTCCAAGTTTCCTAGACTTTAATACCTTATTTTTTGGAAGAGGAGAGGCATTATTCTTAAGTCTGTCCCTCAGGTTAGGTTTCTCTGGTAGACCCATCAGGGTTAGATTCAGGAGTGTGTGTGTGCGTCTGTGTGTGTTGTGTGCCTGTGTATAGCAACATGCACGCTTGACCTAAATGGTAATGTATATATAGTTTTGAAACATGCTTCCTTTCTTATCCAGTACCATTTGTATTTTTATTTATGCAGCCAATTCATTCATTTCTAACTACAAGATAAGATTCTGTCATATGAATATATTGCATTTTGTTTAGCTCTTCTCCTTGTCATGAATTCATGGAGTTGTTGGCAGATTTTGCCGTTACTAACGATGCAAAAATCCTTGTTTACATTTCCTTTTGTGAATCTAGATTTCCTAGGCAATAGAAAATTGCTCCTCTGTTATGCTTATTTTTTAAAATTTTTTAAAAATGTATTTATTTATTTGAAAGGCAGAGTTACAGAGAGGCAGAGGTAGAGGCAGAGAGAGAGCGAGCTCTTCAATTCCCTGGTTCACTCCCTAAATGGCTGCAACAGCCGTAGCTGTGCTGATCCGAAGCTTCTTCCAAGTCTCCCACATGGATGTGGGGGCCCAAGCACTTGGGCCATCTTCTGCTGCTTTCTCAGGCCTCAGCAGAGAGCTGGATGGGAAGTGGAGCAGCCAGGACTCGAACTGGCGCACATATGGGATGCCAGCACTGCAGGTGGTGGCTTTACCTGCTACGCCACAGCACTGGCCCTTATTATTATTTTAAAAATCTGAAATAGTTCAAACATACTAAAAGTATAGAGATTAATATAACAGCACCTAGCTTTAGCAAATGTTAACACTGTTAGAATTTTTGAGTTGATAAAATTGTCATCCCATTGAACAAATGGCTAAATTGAGGGGGCCTTAAATGGGATTTCAGTAGTTAGTGTTTCACTGAGTGAGAATAAATATTAATGATTACATGATCTCAAAAATATGTGGCATTTCCCAAGAGAGAGATTTTTGGGAAAACCAGCCAGGGTTGAAAAACAGAAACTGGAGGCCTACCTCGCAGATGTGACCTGTGAATAAAACACCAGGTGGGCTCAGCCAGCTCGACTTTTAGGCTTCTTTCATGTCTTTATTAATAGAATTTAATAAAATGAAACAGGAGGAGGACTCACCAAAGGTTAAGAATAATAAACCTGGAAGAATTGCTTGGAACCTGAGTGGAATCATTTCTCATTTGGATCCCTGACTTGGCTCTGGCGTCGGGTCAGATGAGAAGTGCTTTCGGGAATTCATTCCCAGGCTGCTTCAGTGCCCAGGGCAGACGTGTGATAAATCAGTGCTGCCCGCATGCAGGGTGTGAGGCGAATCAAGTGCAGGAGAGGGAAACGGGTCAGATCCCAGCCCAGCTTACATCCCCAGCATGGGAGATGCAGTTCCCTGAAGACAGACGACAGATAAATCCTGGGCCTGATGAGGGGTGATAACAATAGGCAGTATCAGGCGTTTTGCTGAAGTGTCTTGTTTTTCCCTGAAGAAGTGAAGGAAGATCCTGTCTCGTAAGCCAGACCCCCGCGGGGAGGGATCTCGGAGTCCTTGGCCAGGAGCGAAGCGTGTGAGCAGTGCCTCTGCAGCAGTTCTGGAGCTCGTGGCACGCGGAGATACCAGCTCCCGTGAGCTCTGCAGACGGGCTCCGTTCCTAGAGATGCAGTCTCCGTGCTCCTGAGGGCAGACATTTCATAGGTTCTGGTTTTAATGCTAAAGAGCATGGCTGGGAGAATTCCTCCTGGCTTGTCTAATAATAGAAATCAGAGGAACCACTGAGATTCCTAACCTTTACACTGCATTGGGATTCCATTCCAGGCGGAAACGGTGTTTGGCTGGAATGTGAGTTGTTTTTTTTTTTTTTTTTAAAGGTTTATTTATTTTATTTGAAAGGCAGAGTTATAGATACGTAGAGGTAGAAGAGAGAAAGAGGTCTTCCAACTGCTGGTTCACTCCCCAGATGGCCGCAATGGCTGAGGCTGAGCCCATCTGAAGATCTGAAGCCAGGAGCCAGGAGCTTCTTCCGGGTCTCCCACGTGGGTGCAGGGGCCATCTTCCACTGCTTTCCCAGGCCATAGCAGAGAGCTGGATTGGAAGTGGAGCAGCCGGGACTTGAATCAGAGCCGCTATGGGATGCCGGCACTGCAGGTGGCAGCTTTACCCGCCACGCCACAGCACCAGCCCTGTGACTTGTGTTTTTATGTTGTGATGCCTGGATGGTGGATAAGGATAAAAAACCTCTCTGCAGCCTGAAACACAATAGCCACAGCAGTGACCACAGCAGGAGACAGCTGGGCTTTGGTGGGCTCATCTTCCATCAGGTTTAAGCACTATCTATTTCAAAGCTGTGAAAATGAAATGACAGTGTCCTAGCGGCAAGCAGAGTGGACGTCTTTGTGTAATCGGTCTGGGGTGCTGAGTGGAGAGTATACATAATCAGTTTGAGGGTGTTTTTCCCTGCCTTTTTCATTGTTTGGCATTGCAGGTGGTGCCATACAGAGCCTCACATTGAGGCTGTGGGGCTTGGAGACCTTAGGGAGATGTTGACCTCACACCTGTCCCCAAGGCCCTGCAGGAGACCAAGGCGGAAGTGAGGCTCTCTGGATGAGGTGGGGAGTGGGGTAGCTACACCAAACCTCCACTGTGAACCATGTCTTTGTGGCCGTTAGTTAGCAGCTGAGTGTGGTCTGGCGATTTGTCAAGTAGGAGGCCACAGTGTGTGTCGTACAAGATAAATGCCATTATGGGCTTGAAAAGAAAGGGCTTTCCTGTGCTGCAGATGCACTCTGGTGAGCCCAGACCTGGCCATGGAGCCCGTGGGCAGCTTCTCGGTGTGGAGGGCAGAGGGCACCTGGGCTTCTTGTCGTCCTGAGTCCCCAGCTGCCCCAGCGGCCCCTTTATGAAAGTCTGGGGGAACAGACTCAATGCCACGTGCAGCTCCTTCCTCCTTTCCTTATTTGTCCCTCCTGGGGGCCTCTGTGGAGTGGGGAGAAAGGGAGGGTCGTCCACAGCAGGGCTGGGAGTCGGGTGCCTGGGGATTCTGACTGGACCCCAGCTACGTCACAAGAGCCCCTCGGATTCTGGGTGTTCATCAGGTCAGAGGGCCGGGCCCTTCCCGGTGCCACAGAGCTGGGGGGCTGTTGTGCCGGCAGTTGGCTATTGGAGGACCACTTCCTCACCTGCCCTCCTGGGCGCTGTCTGTTGACGCCGCTTTTCCTGAGGCCTTTATACTTCAGAAGAAACCCGCAACCCAAAGTGGTTTTGAAATCTCCACTGGGGACTCTTAGGAGCTCGGCAGGCGTCAGACTCCGTGCACCTTGATGGAAATCAGATGTCAGAAGAGGAAGGCGTGTATGGTAATGAGCCATCTGGGCCCGATTGCATTTCAGGCTCATCAGCCCTGACCTTCCGAGATGAACCACTTACACTTGGCTTTAACTTGAGCTCAGCAGAACAAAGTAAAGCCCTGACAATGGGGGAAAGGAATTCCAGCTTTCTCTTCTCTAATCAGCCAACCCCGAAAGTCTCAAAGGCCAAGCATTGTAGAAATAACAAATGCAAACAACTTAACTTTTGCATCGGGAGTTTATATCTTCCAAGACGTATTGCTGTTTTCATTGGCTTTGAAGGAAGGCTAATTTCTACACTTGACCCCTGACTAGATATGTAAAAATGTGGGCAGTTTCCTGCACTTGGTTTCTTTTCATAAATATTTGTTGACTACTTTTCATGTGCCAGAGTCTGTGTCATGGGTACTAGAAAGAGAAATAAGGCATGGTTTCTCCCTTCAGGAGGCTCCTATTGAGTGAGAAGGAAGTCACACTTCCGAGGGGACGCTGTTTGCTTGCGGGGGTACGGAATGGATGGAGCCCAGGGAGGGACATGGTTGGCAGCACAGGTGCGCACCAGCAGACAGCCAACCTGAGCCTTGGAGGGGGAGGAAGAGGTAGCCAGTCTGAAAGCTTGCAGAGGGGGGGCACATTCCTGGAAGAGCACGGACAAAGGCAGGGAGGCTTGAACTGCTGGTAGAGGAACAAGCAGTTGAGTCTGCCAGGGGAGAACGATGAGCCAGATGACGACATGCTGTGCCCTTGGGAGGAGCTTGAACTTGGCCCCTGGGCAGTGGGCAGCCAGGAAGGAGAGTTCAGTAGAATGGGACAGGCAGGTTTACAGCGTGGCTGTGACCTTCTTGTGGCAGGATGATGGAGAGATCAGACTGGGGAGGACAGGGGATGAGGGAGGGGCTGAGAGGTGAGCAGTGCACTAGGCCAGGCTGGAGTGCAGCAGAGTGGGAGCCAGGTGAATATAGGACAGGGAAGTGTGGCACCATCTACCCAGGGGGTCCACATCAGGAGCACTCCTTTTATTTATTTATTTTTTATTTGTTTGAGAAGCAGAGAGAGAGAGAGAGAGAGTGAGCAAGCTCCCCTCTGCTGGGTCATTCCCCAAATTCCTGAATAGGTCCCTGGCCAGGACTGAAGTTGGGATTTGGAAACCCAATCCAGGTCTTCCCAGGGTGGCAGGAACCCAACTCCTTGAACCATCCTGCTGCTTCTCAGGCCCTGCATTAGCAGGAAGCTGGAGTCAAGAGCTACAGCTGGGATTCCAACCCAAGCCCTCTGATGTGGGATGTGGGCATCTCAGCTACTGGCCTGAATGCCCACTCCAGGAGCAGTAGCTTTAAAAGGGGCTCTTCTGTTTCTGGAGTCACCGTGGGTCCTACAGGACCAGCTGTTACATTTGTTCATTGCATCCTTTCTCTTCAGTGCTGATAATTTTCCTCTCGTGCTTAGGGCAGGACCAGGAGGACAGCTTTTGTCCTGGAGCATTATCTGAGGAGGGATCCTTTTCCCTAGTGCATATGGAGAGCTGGGCTCAGTGCAGAGTAGGGATCTTTTCCCTAGTGCATCTGCATTGGCAGGGCTCAGTGCAGGTGAAAATGCTGAGCTCCCAGTTCAAACAGTGCCTTTAGGTACCAAAATGTGAAACTTTTCCTTTTCTTTCATGGTCTCTCTCTCAACTTGTCATGGTGCTTTTTATTTTGTGTTTAGTGTTCATTCTAACAAGGAAACATAAATGATTAGCATGGATTTTACCATTTACATTACCCAGTGTCAGTTTTAAATACAAGTTTAACTCCCAAGTGGATCACCAAAATTACACTATCTGTGTTTTGCAGCTCGTGCATGCACAGGGGTTTCATTTTCACCAGAATGTTGGAAATGAACTTACCTATTTTTGCTTCTCTTCTTGGTATGTGTATGTTCCACCAACACCCTCTTCTCTGGTTCACTGATGAGTAAGGGAGGATGGACAGGGAAAGAGCTATGGGCTGCCTTGCATTTCCCTTTCTGTGTCGTGTTCAGGGTAGGCAGTGGCTAATACAGGAAGTGTCATGAGTAGGAAGAGTGATGAAGGGGTTCCACCATCTCTTGTCTTTCTTAGACACAGTGCTCTATTCAGAGAAAGTTCAGATTCAGATGGTACTGTGAGCCTTTGGGGTCCTTACTCAGTTGTAGAGTAAGGGGCCTGTCTCATGCTTGATTTGACTGTTGCTGAGCCTAAGCATCAGGAAGGCCCCAGAATTCTGTGCTTGTGGGGCAGCAGGGAGGGGTGGCAGACACCGTGTTGTGTGTGTCTCCTCTGTTCAGGCACACTTGACATGGTCCATGAGGACTTTACCCACAAAACATGGCTTCAAAGAGGACATTGCCAAGAGCCCCAAGATGGGGATAGCAGAACACTGAACTATGTGTTTGAGAGCAGGGCCCTTTATGCCTGCTGCAGCCACACGCCCCTGGAGTCAGCCCTACCACCTCGGTCACACTGCAGCCCACCCCTCTGACATCCACGCTGCCCTGCTGCCCTGCGCTCTGAGCCCTATACCCTGCCCACTCTCTGCCACACTGCAGATGCCCTGTGTAGCACTCTCAGTGCCCCGCTCTGCTCCTCATCTTGCTTCTGTCAGACCAGTGCCTTCTCACATATCGTGACCCTCTGTGTTGGTTGTGTACGTTTAAAGTGTATTGTCTGCTCCCCCTGCTGGAAAAGACTTTCCCCAAGGCCAGGGAGTGTAGACAAAGATGCAGAAAGGCAAGAGGCAGTTCAGAATTGAATATGTGCTCTTTATTGTGCAAGCCATATATATATATATGTTTAAATATATATATTGTATAATATATATTATCATATATACACATATATATATGATAAAACCGGCACTGCAATTTTTTAAGATTTATTTTACCTATTTGGAAGAGAGAGGAGGAAGAGACAGAGAGAGAAATCTTCCATCTGCTGTTTTACTCCCTAAATGGCCACAATGGCCAGGGCTGGGCCAAGCTGAAGCCAGGAGCCTGGAGCCAGGAGCTTCTTTCGGTTTTCCCACGTGGGTGCAGGAGCCCAAGCACTTGGGTCATCTTCTTGCTGCTTTCCCACACCATTGGCAGGGACCTAGATTGGAAGTGGACTTGAACCAGTGCCTGTATGGGATGCGAGTGTCTCAGGCGGTGGCTTTACCCACTGTGCCACGGTGCCTGCCCCAGGCATTACAAATTAATGGCAGATGGAAGATTTCTCAGTAAACAATAATTGTGCAACTGGGTGACAATTAGGGAAAATTAATGACTTTAGGTCTCTACTTTATATCATACCTTAGATTAAATGCAGTTGGACTTAATGCCATAAAAGTAATTTAAAAAAACTCACAGAGCGTACTGGTCATCATAAATTTCTTTTTCTTTTTCTTTTTCTTTTTTTTTTTTTTTTTTTTTGACAGGCAGAGTGGACAGTGAGAGAGAGAGACAGAAAGAAAGGTCTTCTGTCGCTCCCCCTCTTCGCGGAGGAACGACACTAGACCCTGCGCTGTTCTTTTGTCTGCTTGGCCCTCCCCGGGTTTGCTGCTGGTTCTTCCCGGGTTGGCTACCGACCCTTCCACCTCCGTGGAAGGGTGGTTCCCCCTGCCACTTTCCCCACTTCCGCGGGGGAGCGGCACACCACCGGCCGGCTCTCTCGGGGGCTTCTCGGGGGCTTCTCGGGGGCTGCTCAGGTGTTCCTCAGGTGTTCCCCTTAGATGTTCCTGGTGCATGTTGTCTCTCTCCTCCTTTATAGTCCTCTTCCACCAATCCCAACTCTGCTACCCACACGCTGAGCACGCTGCTCTCCTCCAATCAGGAGCAGGATCAGCTCCTGCAGGTCATCACTCAAGTTGGCGAGAGGCAGCTGCGTAGAAGCTGTTTACTCCTCTCCCAGCGCCATATTGTGGGAGAGCAGATGTATAGAATAAGTCTTAATTCCAGTAACGGTCTAGTCTGAGTTGCTCCCCACAGTCTTCCTTTTGCCGTTGGTTCACCCTCCAATGGCCGCCGTGGCCGGTGCGCTGCGGCTGGCACACCATGCTGATCCGAAGGCAGGAGCCAGGTGCTTCTCCTGGTCTCCCATGGGGTGCAGGGCCCAAGTACTTGGGCCATCCTCCACTGTACTCCCTGGCCATAGGAGAGAGCTGGCCTGGAAAAGGGACAACCGGAACAGAATCCGGCACCCCGACCGGGACTAGAACCCGGTGTGCTGGCGCTGCAAGGCGGAGGATTAGCCTAGTGAGCCGTGGCGCCGGCCAGTCATCATAAATTTCAAAATGCCTTACACATAATAGTAATGAAAACAAGTGTAGAGCAAGAGAACCTATTAGCAGATTAGCTAAAAGACCAGAAAGAGAGCCTGATTGTTCAAGGAAAGTGGGGAATATAATAATGATAGCATTCAGATCATGGGCAAAAGGTGGATTTTCAGAAGAGGTGTGATGACAGCTGACTGGTTTACAAAATTGGAAACATTGGAGATTTATGCACTTATATGGGAAAACACGAGGCACTAGCTATATGGTTATGTCAAATAAGCACGGCCCCAGAGAATCCATGTGGAGCGTTTCCATTCATGTAAGAACAAAAGCTGACATAGCCAGGCTAGACGCCACCCGTGTTTGTGGGTCTTCAGCCTCTCGTGCATTTTGGAAAAGAGAGGGGTTTATCTTAAGCCTCTCAGTGAGCAGCCCCTTTGAGAGCTGTCATGGCACTCACGGCAGGCCATTGCCAGCTGCACTCCTGCTCAGTATTGTTGAGTTCCCAGGTCCCAATGCAGGGCAGGACCCTAGGCAACCTGGGACTCACCTCAAGACAAGTCCATGTGATTTTTCTGGGGGGTCTGTACATCAGGACATTCCAAAGCCTCCCAGGCGAGTCCATTGTGCAGCCTGGGTTGGGAACCACGGTTTGAGTTGGATCTGGCATCCTTTTGGGGCATGAGATCTGGGTCAGGAACACTTTTCCAAGGCTGAGGATATTGGGCTTGCCAGGTTGTGGCAGTCGTGTAGGTGCATGTCTGGTCCTTGTAGCCAACCCACTCGGTTGGGGTACACAGAATGCTGTCCAGCGTTATCTGCCCAGCACACGAGAGGTGGCACCCCTGGCACTGCTTCCTGTCCCCATTAGCTGCCCATGCAGGCCAGCAGGCATCCAGGAAGGCCTCAAGACAAAAAGACCCTCAATGCGTGCTTGAGCAGTCCTGGCTGTCCGCTGGGCTGGAGCTACCTGGAGCTGTGGGCAGTGATTGGGATGGACATCAGTGGTGGGGCCAGGGACAGAGGGTGGGCACCTCCAAGTCCCTGCATTTCAGTGTTTGCTTGCACTCATGTACCCACCCTTAACATTAAGTGCACTTTTAGGTATTTTTTAGGAGAGTTCCAAAAAAAAATATCATATGGAAAATAGTAGTGTGAGTGAGAGAAAAGCCTCCTTTGTGGGTTGTGTTTTCAGTTGGGTAGAGTAGCTCCTAGGAAGACTCAGTCAGTCAGAATCCCAGGCAAAACTTTCACTTTCTGGTCCTGCTCGGCTTCATTCAGGAATTGGCAGGCTGAGTCTGGAGAGGCCCTCTTGCTTTGGTGCGGCCTAGAGGGCCCAGGCGGGCTGGAGCACCCTCCCAGGGACATAGTGAGCAATGCTCCTGGCTCTGGTTTTGTGATGCATGCCTCTGTCCAGGCTAGCTCATCGTGTGTGTTACCTTAAGCTTTGAGGTCAAATATGCCCGTGGACAGAGGCCCTTGGACCTCACTTTGGATGGGCGCTGCCCACTTGAGTTTGCAGACCTGTCTCAGATGTGAGGAGCAGCACCTGAATTTGCATCAGTTGAGAGCAGTAAGAATGGGAATACAATAGAAACAATATTTTATAGATTGGAAACCTCTGTGTTGAATGCTGGGTGGGAAGAGAAGTACTAAGACTGATGGGAGATTTTTGCTGGGAGGAATTTAGAGAAGAGTGGTGGAGCCCCTGAGTGAGGACTCCGTGGCAGGGGGGATTCCAGGAGAGAGGTGCTTGGGGCAGGTATTGGCTGGCTTCACTTGCAACAGAGGTTTCTGCCAGCACATCTGAGAATCTCTGAGGCAAACGGGCATCTGGGTGCAGTTACAGCTTTTAACAAGTGGTCTTGGGTGAGTACCATCCTACTTAATAATTAATTTAATAAAATTGGGTGCTTGGCCCCTGTACCCATGTGGGAGACCCAGAAGAAGCTCCTGACTCGGCTTTGCATCAACCCAGCACCGGCCATTGCAGCCATTTGGGGAGTGAACCAGTAGATGAAGACCTCTCTCTGTAACTCTGACTTTCAAATACATAAAAAAGATTTATTTATGTATTTGAAAGGCATGGGGCTGGCGCTGTGGTATAGCGGGTAAAGCCGCTGCCTACAGTGCCAGCATCCCATATGGGCGCCAATTCGAGTTCCAGCTGCTCCACTTCCAATCCAGCTCTCTGCTGTGGCCTGGGAGGGCAGTGGAGGATGGTTCAAGTCCTTGGGCTGCTGCACCAGTGTGGGAGACCCAGAAGAGGCTCGAGGCTCCTGGCTCCTGGCTTCGGATCGGCACAGCTCTAGCCATTGTGGCCAATTGGGGAATGAACCGGCGAATGGAAGATTTTTCTCTCTCTTTCTGTCTCGCTTCTCTCTGTGTAGCTCTGACTTTCAAATAAATAAATAAATCTTTAAAAAAAAAAAAAAAAAAAGAAAGGCAGAGTTACAGAGAGGCAGGGGCAGAGAGAGAGGGTCTTCTATCCACTGGTTCACTGCACAAGTGGCTGTAACAGCTGTAGCTAGGCCAGTCCTAAGCCAGGTCTCCCATGTGGGTGCAGGGGCCCGAAGACTTGGGCCATCTTTCACTGCTTTCCCACACCACAACAGAGAGCTGGATTGGAAGTGGAGTAGCCAAGACTGGAACTGGCGCCCATATGGGATACTGGCACTGCAGGTGGCGGCTTTCCCCTCCGTGCCACAGCACTGCCCCCCACCCCTTTTAAAATTCGTGGACTTCTAATCTGCCTTCGTTCTTAGGTTAGTGTATTTTGTTACTGTAATGACATACCTGAGGCAGACTCACTTTATAAGGAAAAGAGGCGTACTGCGCAGCGTTTTGGAGATCCGAGAGCGGGGTGCTTGCTCTGGAAGGGACATCCTGGTGATGGCATCACACAGCAGGAGTGTGTGTGGGAGGCAGAGATTGCATCTCCGAACAGGAGGCCAGGGAGAGCTCCAGGGCTCCGGCTGCCTCTGACACGGCTCACTCAGGGACTCCCTTGATCCCTCCCTTGGACAGCATTCCCAACCGTATCACTTCTCCTAAAGCTGCACCACCTCCCAGCACCAGCACCCGGAGGGCCAGGCCTCCAACACACAAACCCTTGGGGAGCGCACGCCAGCCCTGGTCAGATGACAGCAGAACACAGCTCTTGGCATTTGTCCCAAAAGTTTATTTTCTTTTCTTAAATGAAATGTTAGGAAACTGTGTTTTGGAAAGGTCTCACACTCACAGTAAATCTTGCTTTGGAAAATGAAGTTATTACATATGACGGGGGATTATAATAAATAGCGTACTATAATAAAAACGTTTTTTGAGAACAACTTCTAAGTTCCACTCCCTTGCGTGCGACCCTCATAGCCACTGCAAGAAGGGAGAAGCATGCTTATCCTCTTGAATGACTTATTCAAAGTCACATGACAGGGCTGTTGAATAAGAGAGCAGGGCTCTAATAGAAGACTCAGAGAATCTCTAGAAATGTGATCTTTCATGAGGCCTGCCTTGTGGCACAGCAGGTTAAGCCCCTACTTGCGACGCTGGTATTCCATTCAGAGCACTGGTTCTGGTCTTGGCTGCTCCCCTTCTGATCCAGCTCCCTGCTAATGCACCCGGGAAAGCAGCAGAAGGTGGCCTGAGTCTTTGTGCCCTTGCTACTCACCTGGGAGATCTGGATGGAGTTCCAGCCTCCTAGCTTCAGCCAGACGCAGCCCAGGCCCTTGTAGCCACTTGGGGAGTGAACCAGCAGATAAGGAAGATCTCTCTGTACCTCTCCCTCCTTCTCTGTCATTCAGCCTTGCAAATAAAGAAAATAAAGCAAAAAATAATATGATCTTTCTGATTTATAATATGGCCTGTGTAAGCAGTTAGAGTCCCACGATTGCTCAGGCCAAGGAGTGGCACTCCAAGAGTTTACCGCGCCATTCAGTGTTCATGTCCTTGCCATGCGGTCTTAGACGCACAGCTCAGGTCAGGGTGTGTAGCTCAGGGTGTTGCCTTTGTCCCCGAGGCAGGCCTATGCTGATGGGAGTCCCTTAGTACCTGCTGGCAAAGCTGTTCTTCAGGACTTACCCATCCTGCAGTATTTTTCCAGGAAAAGCTCTTGTGTATCTCACCGTTGGAAACATTCTAAATGTTTGACAGGTTGAGGAAAAAAAAATCTGTGAGCAAAAGGTGAAGTTAACATAAGCGGCTTTGGTGTTAGACATTTTACAAGTAAAAGTTTCTGACAGCATGAGAAGAACCTCCTGCTTTGAGCATAAACCAATATTAATTCTGTTCTTTCGGTGAGATTATTTACTATTATTTTAAAAAGCAGTCATGGAGCAGACATTTAGCTTAGTGGCTGGGACACGTTTCCTATTGGAGTACGTGGTTTCAGTGTCTGCTTCTGGCTCCTGACTCCAGCTTCCTGCTGGCACAGGTCCTGGGAAGCCCCAGTGATGTTTTGGAGAGCTGGGTTTGTGCTACCCATGTCAAGACCTGAATTGAGTTCCTGGTTGCAGGCTTCAGCCAAGAGCCAAAGTGAGGACATTTGGGGAGAGACTCAGTGGATGAGGGCTCTCTGTCTCTATCTCTGCTTTTCAAATAAATAAGTAAAACATTTTTTTTTACTGGGCCAGCGCCGTGGCTCACTTGGTTAATCCTCTGCCTGCGGCGCCAGCATCCCATATGGGTAGGGGGTTCTAGTCCCAGTTGCTCCTCTTCCAGTCCAGCTCTCTGCTGTGGCCTGGGAAGGCAGTGGAGGATGGCCCAGGTCCTTGGGCCCTGCACCCACATGGGAGACCAGGAGGAAGCTCCTGGCTCCTGGCTTCAGATTGGCATAGCTCTGGCCGTAGTGGCCGTTTGGGGGTTGAACCAACAGAAGGAAGACCTTTCTCTCTGTCTCTCTCCCTCACTATCTAACTTTATCTGTCAAATAAATTAAAAAAAAATTTTTTTTTTACAAAGTAAGTATGACTTGGAAAATGAATAAATTTTTTAAAGACTTATTTATTTATTTATTTGAACGCAGAGTTACAGAGAGGCAGAGGCAGAGAGAAGTCCTTCAGTCTGCTGCTTCACTCCTCAAGTGGCCACACTGGCTTGAGTTGGGCTGATCTGAAGCCAGGAGCCAGGAGCTTCCTCCAGGTCTCCCACGCAGGTGCAGGGGCTCCACGACTTGGGCCATCTTCCACTGCTTTCCCAGGTCATAGCAGAGACCTGGATCGGAAGTGGAGCAGCTGGGACTTGAACCGGCGGCCATATGGGATGCCGGCACTGCAGGCAGAGGCTTTACCTACTATGCCACAGCGCCGGCCCCGTGAATAAATATTTATGGACCATGCTTCTGTATTTTATTTTAATCTGTAATTTAAAATACAAAGTTATTTTCAAGAGCATTTTAGTTATTGAAGAGCTAGGCTGTGCAGTGATATTTCATTTAAATTTAATATTAACAACAGAATGAGAACTCAGAATTTTAGTTTCCATGAAGTCTAGGAAATCAAGGTCTAGTGTGAAAGCATCTAATTCTGTATTTTGTTTTTACGAACTCTCTTAAATTAGTCTAGATACAAATAGCTTCAATTTCCACAGAATTTATGGGAGTGATTATTGTAGACTAACGAGTTAATCCATTAGCAACTCCATTCTAACCACTGCTGTGCCTGGCCAGTCACTTCATCTGCCTGAGTTAGCGTTTGTGTTTCTTTTAGTGAATGTAGTCATTTCCGTTTATCCCCAGGGTTAGGCTGTTTTCATTGTGGCAATTTTTCTGAAATATCAAGTTTTAAAATTTTGTGTTGCAGAAACTTTCGAATTCACAGAAGTAGAGAGGACAGTGTAACACGCTGCTGTGTACCCATCATCGTGTGTCACCACAGAGCAGACCCATTCACGGGTATCCCTGAGTGAGGGGCAGTGCTGTCGACACCACCAGCCAGAGGCTCAGCTGGAGAGGAGGAGTGTGGGCAGGACACTCGTGGGGCACATGTGGGGCCCCAGGAGGATACTCCAAGGAATGACCATATTCTTTACTGATATATGGGCATTTAGTTTGTCATCATCTTTTTTATTTATTTATTTTTTGCTAGCACTGACAGTGTGGCAGTAATCAGTGTTGTCTGTATTTGCTTCCTTCTGGTTTTCTGGAGGAGAACGGAAGCTCAGATATTTTCCTTCTCCTCCATGAAGGTTTTGTTAGGACCTGAGAACTTCTGGCCTGTCACGTTTCTTGTGGAAGTTCTAGGTTTCTGTAGTGCGAGTGGAAGTGTCTTTGTTGGGATGGTGAGAAAGGGCTGGCTGCTCCAGAACTCTGTGGCCCGACAAAGTCGCAGTTCCTCTCACCCGGGGCCTACATGGTTTGGGAGGGGTCTGCTCCATCTGCCGCCCCAGGAATCCTGACTCCTCCTGGCTTGTGTCACCATCTCCCCTGGATGGGCAAGGGCAGGGGCAGTCATTTACTCTGACCCGTCACCTCTGTCTGTGCCCTCCCGCCCTCGAATCATTCACTCCGTGGGAGGCTGGGAAGGTTGGGGAGCACTGTCTATACCCCTCCTGCAGTCATCAGTGGTGTGTGGTTGTCCGTGGACAGCTTGGTCCCTGCCGCCCTCCTCCTACACGCACTGTACACCCAAACCCTGGAAGTCTTCTGCTCACCAGGGAATGGGAGGTTTGAAATCGAGCTCAGACTGCACACGTGTCTCAGTCCCCTCCTTGGCTGTGGCCTGTGAGAGCTGCCTTTCCAAGGACGGCTGAACCCTGGCATCAGAGCCTTCCAGGGAACGGGGTTAGGTACGTGTGAATTTTAACAGAAATTGTCTTTTTTGTTGTTGCTCTAAATGGCGCCTTTTTTTTTTTTTTTTAAGATTTTACCACTTTATTTGTTTGAGAGTCAAAGGGACAGAAACAGGGTTCCCATCCACTTCGCTCATCAAATGGCCATAATGACTTGGGGCTGGCCAGAGCCAGGAGCTGTGGATGTGGTAGGTCTCCCACGTGGGTGGCAGGAACCCAACTGAGCTGTCTCTGCAGCCTCCCAGGGTCTGTGTTGGCAGGAGGCTGCGTTCAGCAGCCATTGTTTCACTGCTGGACTAAATGCTGGCTCCCAAATTTTATTTTTTAATCTTTTTTATTTTGAACAATTTGTCACATAAATAAGTTTCAAAAATACTATACCTGTAGAAGGTACCTGTATACCTTCTCCCAGCTTTTCTTAATGTTTGCTTTTTTCATAACTGTAGCATAAAGGTCTATAACTGGAAATTAATAATTGCTACAATGCTAATCTACAGAATTTACTTAAATTTTGTCAAAGGTAATAATCTCAAGCCGGAACTGTTCTCAGGTTCCCGTTTGCACATCCCCATCACCTGTGCACAACCTTGTCACCTGTGTACATCCCTATCACCCATAGACACCCCTATCACCCACACACATCCCTGTCTTCCATGTATGCTCTGATCATCTACACATGCCCCCATTGCCCACATACATCCCCATCACCCACGGACATCCTTATCAACCAGACACACCCCCGTCACCCCTGCATATCCTCGTCATCCATGTATGCCTCCATCACTCACTCACAGCCCCATCACCTGCAGACATCCTTGTCAACCACACATATCTCTGTCATCCATGCACAACCCTGTCACCAGTGTATATCCCTATCACCCATACACATTCCCATCACTCACACACAACCCCTATCACCCCATACATCCCTGTCACCCACGCACACACACCCCTGTCACCAGGGTCATCTTTCTTTAGCCACAGGTTCCCTTACTTTACAGATGAGCAGGATGCACTGAGAATCCTCAAAGGGCTCCAGTCTGGGCCCTTCTCTACTGAGTAATGTGTGACCCAGTGCAGACTGCTCTGTTAGCAATGAGTTGAAATAAACAAGGGGAAGGAGAGCCTTTCTTATGTAGTAGAAAGTAAATGAGACCCTCTAGTAGTCTTGGAGACTTTTAGGATAAATATGAATGAAACTTGGACCATCACTTTTCCATAATAGTCTCACTCCTCTATGGCCTTGGATAGCAACCCTAATCTTAACTAATTGTGTTACCCAGATCTGGGCTTGGCATAAAAGGTGCAGAGTGAAGTGTTTGATGAGTCAGCAGGAAACATTTCTTGCTACTGCCTTAATTCAAGCCAATAAGCACTTACTTATTGTCTACTGAGTGCCTGGAATCGTGGGAGAAACACAGGTAGGTCAGCCACTTATTGCTGTGTAACAGATATACCAAACTCGGTGGCCTAAAAGAATAAGTGAATATTGTCTCCTACGAGTTCTGTGAGCCAGGAATCCAGGAAAGGCTCAGCGGGGTGGTTTGGCTCAGGGCTCCTTGTGAGTTGGCTGGGGCTGCAGCCATCCGAAGGTTTGGCTGGGACTGGAGGGCCCGTTCCAAGGTGGTTTGTTCAACAGGAGGCCCCGGCTCTTCTCTCCTGGGCTTCCCCGCAGGGCTGCTGCATGTGACTGTAACACGAGGCTGACTTTCCCAGAGCGAGCAGTTCAGGAGAGAGTGAGGTGGAGACCTCGGCAGACACAACACAAGTCCCTCTTCCACAGTCACTTGCTGGCCTCACAGGCTGCCTTGTTCAGTGTTGGAGGGAGAACAACAGGCCTGGATCCCAGGACTGGAGGACGCTGGGGGCCTTCTTGGAGGCTGACTGCCTTGTGGGAGAGAGAAGTGCCAAGGCTCTGGGACATCGGCTTATTGAAGATAACATTCATGAAAATGATGGAATAGTGGAGGTATGGTTCTTGTGGCTAATGTGGTGTTTGGGATTTTAATGAAAAACCAAACCAAATTTGAAACTGAAAAAGGGTGGTCCTTTTCTTTCTCTTTTTAAAAAATATGTATTTATGTATTTACTTATTTGAAAGGCAGAGCAACAAAGAGAGACACAGAGAGAAGTATCTTCCATCTGCTGGCTTACTTTTCTAAGTGTCTGGGGGCTGGGCCAGGCCAAAGTCAGCAACAAGGAACTCTTTCCGGGTCTCCAGTGTGGGTGGTAGGGGCCCAAGCACCCGGGCCATCTTCTGCTTCCTGTGTGGGCACAGTAGCAGGGAGCTGGATCGGGAAGCAGAGCAGCCAGGACTCAGACCAGTGCTCAGATATGGGATGCTGGCGGCGCAGGCAGTGCTTTACCTGCTGCCCTCAACGCTGGCCCAAGGTGGGGCTCTCCTGTCTGCAGTGGGGTTTTGTGGGTAGAAGTAGAGTTTGAGTCAGGAGGCTTGGATCGCAGCAGTGATCTGCTTGCTGCGGGGCAGTGTGCGGGAGCTCCGCGTCTCCTGAGGCTCTCTCCCTGAAAGGGCCATGTCGATGCCTGGGCTGTGCACCTCCCAGGTGGGAATGGAGGAGGCAGCCCTGTGGGAGGGGTGCCTTGGTTCTCTGATAGGTGTATCAAATGTTAATGACGACAATGAAGAGAGTTTTTAAATGCATTGAAGTCCCCTCAGTATTTAAACCTAGAACCAACTGGGTGTGTTTTACCAAGCTGAATGTTTAAGATTTGCACTGTGTTTTGTTTTTTTTTGTGCTGGCTGAGCATTTCAGTGGCTATGAATGAAGAGCTGTGACGTCTGACCAGTGGCGTTGGTGGGAGGAGCCGTCACAGTTCTGTGTGGGGGTCCTGTCCATTGGCCCTGGCGGGAGGAGCCGTCACAGTTCTGTGTGGGGTCCTGCCCCGTGAACAGCCCCCAGGATGTGTTCCTCAGCACCTTTGTGTCTGCATGTGGACCTTACCGTGCCTGACAACTCCACGTGGCCAGTCCTGACATTTTGCCTCGGATATCCTTTTTTTTTTTTTTAAAGATTTATTTATTTACTTGAAATTCAGAGTTACACAGAGAGAGGAGAGGCAGAGAGAGAGAGAGTGAGAGTGAGAGAGAAAGGTCTCCCATCCACTGGTTCACTCCCCAGATGAACGCAACGGCTGGAGCTGCACCAATCCGAAGCCAGGAGCCA
Organism: Oryctolagus cuniculus; assembly: GCF_964237555.1. Lineage (NCBI taxonomy): Eukaryota > Metazoa > Chordata > Mammalia > Lagomorpha > Leporidae > Oryctolagus > Oryctolagus cuniculus. The sequence goes on from NC_091442.1 coordinate 43,438,148, forward strand.
GGAGCTTCTTCCGGGTCTCCCACGCGGGTGCAGGCACCCAAGGACTTGGGCCATCTTCTACTGCTTTCCCAGGCCACAGCAGAGAGCTGGAACGGAAGTAGAGCAGCTGGGACTCGAACTGGCGCCCATATGGGATGCCAGCATTGCAGGCAGCAGCTTTACCTGCTATGCCACAGCATTGGCCCCTCAGATATCCTTTTATAGCTCAGTGCTTCAAGTAAGGCATCCTCTCTCTGACTGTTCTGTTATGAGTAGGCGAGGACTCACTGGGGTCACACCCTAATGGTGGTTTACAGGGTAAATGGCTGAACATTTGGGGTGTTCTGAGCCACAGGCCTTGGAGAACAGGTGGGAGCATGAATGTCTTAATCCTTTGATGCTGTGGTATCCCCAGTGACACTCAGCACCTAAGTAGGATTACTGCCTTGTCAGGTGGAGATTCCTGAAGATGCAGATCCAAGAAAGGTCTGGACTACTGTAAATATATGGAGCCCACTGTTTTATTTATTTTAAAGGATTTATTTGTTTATTTATTTGAAAGGCAGAGTTACAGAGAGGGAGAGATTGTTCATCTGTTGGTTCACTCCCAAATGACTGCGACAGCCAGGGCTGAGCCAGGCTGAAGTGGGTATTTAGGAACTCCATCCAAGTCTCCCACATGGGTGGGTGGGGGGCCCAACTACTGACTTTCAAATACACAAAAAACAGTAACTTAGAAGAAAACAGAGAGGCCGGTGCTGTGGTGTAGTGGGTTAAGCCTCTGGTTGCAGTGCTGGCATCCCATATGGGCGCCGGTTCGAGACCCAGCTGTTCAATTCTAATCCAGCTCTCTGCTATGGCCTGGGAAAGCAATAGAAGGTGGCCCAAGTTCTTGGGCTGCTGCACCTATGTGGGAGACCCAGAAGAAGCTCCTGGCTCCTGGTTTTGGATCGGTGCAGCTCCAGCTGTTGCAGCCAATTGGGGAGTGAACCAGTGCATGGAAGACCACTCTTTCTCTCTCTGCCTCTTTTCTCTTTGTGTAATTCTGCCTTTCAAATAAATAAATAAATCTTTTAAAAAAAGAAAAGTTAGACTAGGAAAAATATTTATAATTTTTTAAATCAAAGAATTTTAAAAAAGATGTATTTTATTTATTTGAAAGGTAGAAGTACAGAGAGATGGAGAAGACACACACAGAGAGAGGTCTTCCATCTGCTGGTTCACTCTCCAGATGGCTGCAACCGCCAGGGCTAGGCCAGACCGAAGCCAGGATCCAGGAGCTTCTTCTGGGTTTCCCATGTGGGTGCAGGGGCCCAAGGATTTGGATCGTCTTCCACTGCTTTCCCAGGAGCATTAGCAGGGAGCTAGATCAGAATTTGAGCAACTGGGACTTGAACAGGATGCCAGCCAGCATCACAGGTGGCTGCTTTTCCTGCTGTGCCACAGCACTGGCCCCATTAAATCAAATTTTTATTGAGTTAGTTTTAAGTGCACACACAATTGTAAGAAATAACACAGAGGTGCTGTGTCCCCTTCACCTAGCTTTCCCTAATGGAAGCATCTTACAAAATGGTAGTGCCATATCCCCAGTCAGGGTATTGGCATTCATAGGGTCTACTAATTTTTAGGTCAAGGTTCATCTTCAACCTTTTTTTTTTTTTTTTTTTTGCCTATGGATATCTCATTTGTCCAGTGTTCTTCACTCCATTTTTATGCCTTTGTCAAAGTTTAGTTAAACCTCCTGATTTGGATCTATTACTGGGTTCTTGATTTTGTTCCATTGATTTTTTTTTTAAATGGTTGAATTCTATATTCAATATATGATGATACATCAGGGTTAGTTAGCACTTCTGTCTCCTAAACACTTAAGCACATTTTGATTAACACTGAATAGTTGTATATATCTGTGGATACAGTGTGATATTTTAATAATTGTATATAGTGTACACTGACCAAAACAGGTAATTAGCACTTCCTCGCCTTATATCATGTGTGGAGGCTTTGAGCTCTTCTGTCCTTCCTTGAATGGTCCTGATTACTGTGGCTCTGCAGTAAGCCTTCACATTGTTCCCATTTGATTTTCTTTGGTCAGACTAGTTTTTTTTTTTTTTTTATTTTTAAAAAAGATTTTATTTATTCATTTGAGAGATAGAGTTACAGAGAGAGGGAGAGACAGAGAGAAAAATCTTCTACTCACGTGTTCATTCCTCAAATAGCCACAATGGCTGGATCTGTGCTGATCCAAAGCCAGGAACCAGGAGCTTCTTCCAGGTCTTCCATGCGGGATCAGGGGCCCAAGCACTTGGGCCATCTTCTACTGCTTTCCCAGGCCATAGCAGAGAGCTGGATCGGAAGTGGAGCAGCAGGTCTCGAACCTGCGCCCGTATGGGATGCTGGCACTGCAGACTAGTTTTAACTCTTCTAGGGTCTGTTCCTTTCCATACAAATTTTAGAAAAAGCTGTCTGTTTCTGCAAAAATTCTGCTGAGATTTTGAGAGGACTTGGGTTAAACCTATACCAAATTTACAGATTTAACTTCCTTACTGTTTTGTCTTTTTTTTTTTTTTTGTAAGATTTTATTTATTTGAAAGAGTTACAGAGATAGAGACAGAGAATCTTCCATCTGCTGGTTCACTCCCCAAATGGCTGCAATGGCCAGAACTGAGCTGATCCGAAGCCAGAAGCCAGGAGCTTCTTCTGGGTCTTCCACATAGGTGCAGGGGCCCAAGGACTTGGGCCATCCTCTGTTACTTTCCCAGGCCATTAGCAAAGAGCTGGATTAGAAGTGGAACAGCCAGCACCATTATGAGAGGCCAGCGCTGGAGGCTGAGACTTTAACCTGCTATGCCACAGCACCGGCCCACTGTGTTGAGTCTTCTAATCCTGGTGTATCTCTCCATTTATTAAGCCTCTTTTTTTTTTTTCCCTGAAGTACTAATATTTGGAATTCCTAAAGAGCGTCTACAAATCAATAGGAAAAAAGGCCAAAGAAAGTGAGAAAAGGCTATTCACAGCTAATTCCCAGAAGAAATGCAAACGGACTTTAAGACTTGGAGGTGCTGGATCTTACTGATGATCCAGGAAGATCCTGTTGCTCTGCCTCTTCAGATTGGTGGAAATTGAAATTTGATGATGTTATCCATGGGTGAGAGTGCCAGGACATGGGCACCTTGGTGCACCGTTGGTGAGAGCAAGCTGGTGATGACAGTTTTGGAAGGCACTTGGGGACCTGGACCAAAACTAGAACAGCCGTAATTTGACCAGGCCATGCCAGTGCTGTGGGTCTCTAGAATTGTGTGTGCACATAACTCTCAACACCACAGTGTTACTGAGAAGCTGAAATGCTAATCATAGAGGAGAGGGTAGAAGATGGTGTCTGTCCTTGGTGTAGAATACCTGTGCACCTGTTAAAAACACTGAGGTCTACCCTTAAATACTGAAATTTCCAAATAGATAAGTAGAGAAGTCAAATAGTACCCCTCCCCTTTAGATTCTGCATTCCTTTGAAGCAGATGCAGAACAGCCGCTGGTCAGTCCTGGCCTTCCTGTCACCCTCGTTAACTGAGACAGCTGCTCCGGATAGCTTCGTGTGACTCAGGGAGGTGAGAGTCCCAATAAATTACCTTTCTTTTTATAGCTTTTACCTCGCAGTCATTTTTATTGCTTTCATTGTGTCCCCGGGACCCTCGTTCCTCGGGCCTGGGGATGGAGTGTTGACTCAGCAGGGAGGATGTGTCCCTGGCTGTGCTGAGGGGCCTCGTCCTCCTGAGCTCCTTGCTGTCCTGCTCAGGTCAGATGGGCATCGCACACCTCTCTGAGAAAAGTCTGGAAGGGCCGGCATCCTGAGGAAGAATTGTTTTCACGATCCACTGTGGGAGAGAAGTTTCATAGTGAGTATCTGTAGAACAGGTCATTTAAGTGTCTTGATCTGTATTCTTACCAAAAGGAATGGCTCATTTAACTTAATAATTCACATGATTTTGTTTCCATAAACCTTTCCGAATAGAATTGCACAACAAGAGTGCGTGTTGTATATGTTCTTTGCACTCCCCCCCCACCCCAAGTTCTAATTTAACACTCGGAAGAGGAAATCATACAGCAAGCATCTGTGCGAGCGGCTTTGAGCGTGAGGAAGTGTCCTTGTCCCCAGAGAGGCTTCTGCGGTGTCTTCACAAGGACACTGGCTGTTTTAGCACTGCCTCCCCTCCACGCTCTGCTTTTGGGCTGGATGGTGGTGTCTCAGCTCCGCTTCATGCGGTTGCTTCCACCGTTCTCCACAGAGATACAGTGCGGAGAGAGGAGGCTCCGGAGCAGACTCAGAAAGGGCTTCTTGTTTCTTTGATGGTGCGATTTAGTGTTCGTCTAAGGGATATAGAAGTTACCCCCATGCACCTGCCAAAGCTCTTGCAAGACCGTCACCCTTTGATGGGCTGGGGGGCTCTTGCCTTTTCCAGCTCAGCAGTCCAGGTCTGGGTCCCTTTCCCCAGCCTTCCCCCCGCCCCCCATCTTCTGTATCACCCTCCATAGCTACCTGTGTGTCTCCCCTTTATCCCTGTCTTTCTCTGCTCCTTCGTCTTTTCTGTCTACCCTTCATATCTATCTGTGCTTTACCCTTTCTCCTCCCATCTCATCTCCCCATTGCTCTCTTCTTCATTCAGTTCTTCCATCTATCCATTAATTAACCCAGCACTCTGAGCATCCACTGTATTAAGGCCCAGTGTGCTGGGACAGTGCTTCTGTCCTCATATTGGGTACCTCTGGGTTTGTAGAGTCCTCTTGAGGTCCCTGTGTTCCCAGCCAGGACTAGGCTCCCTGGGCTGGGCATGGTGGCTGGGTGCCCAGCACACAGATGTTGCTGAACAGCTGGGGGCCCGGCCATGGGTATGCCAGAGGTGTTTTTAGCCTGCTGAGGAGTTCATCACTGGACTCCTCACCTGGTACTGTGGCTAAGTGCTGTCAGTGCACTTTGGACGTAGGTTTCTGAGTGCAGCTGTGCAGAAGGGAGGGCCTCAGATTGTACCTGGGGAGCATCTGCTTGCAGCCCCAAGATGCCCTGTGGCCTTCCTACAGGTTCTTTTGGTGCAAGGACCCCAATCTCGATGTTGAGGTTTGTGCACATCGTCCTCATTGCCCCGGCGTGACCTTCCCTGAGACTCCTGGGGCCCTGCGGAGGGCTACGTGCCACACTGGCACTCTGTGTCTTCACAGATGAGGGCAAAGAACCCCCATCTTCCTGAGTTGGTATTGGGAATACTCATATACATCCATGGTAGGTAGGTAGCAGGGGACGGAAGATGGCTTCATTTTAAAGCTTTCTGTAAAAGTAAATTAGTTACCTGGACTCAAGTTGTCCCTAGCAGCCCTGTGAAGCCCCACACCTGGGTGGGGCAGAGGTGGGGAGGAGGCAGTGTCCCAGGACCAAGGGATTTTCTGGACTGTGAGGCTGTATAGGAAGTGCAAGAACTGGGATGGTCCTGGGCAAACAGGCGTGGTTGGTGCCCTGGAGAAGCTACTTCTGCCAATGAGTGAAGTTGGGTGGGGAAGCCTGAGAGACCCTTAGCATGAGGTCTCTAGTCATGGTCTTCTGCTATTTGCTCAAGCCTCTTTTTAGAAGAAATTCTCTTTTTTAAAACTATGGTTATCAACACTTTATCATTCTTGTATTATAAACCCTTTCTCTGAGTTTGATGCAACTCCTTGATATTTTCATCTCCTAATTTCTTCACATTTGAAGTTTGTAAAAATCAACTTTGTCTTAGAGAAATGTTGCATGGTCAGGAGTTCCTGCATATCCCTCATCCAGCCTTCCCCATTGTTACCGTCTTACATTCCCACTGCACGTTGTCCACACTGAGAAACTGACATCATCTCCATCCATCTTAAATGTGACTGGGAATTCACCAGCTTTCCCCTCCGTGAGCTCTTTCCATTTCAGAATCCAGGCTGGGGGAACCGCATTGCATTTCAGTGTCTGGGGTGTTTCTCAGTTTTCTTTATTTTTCATGACGTTGATGTCTTGAGGAGTACCAAGCCACGGACCCTGTAGAATGTCCAGGATTTTCTGGGGCTGGGTGATGCTTGGGTTTTGTGGGAAGAGCCCAAAGGTACAGTATGGGATGTGACATCCCCGTGACACCTGGCAATTTTTTTTTTTTTAAATATAGGACGCTTCACGAATTTGCATGTCATCCTTGTGCAGGGGCCATGCTAATCTTCTCTGTATCGTTCCAATAACCTGGTGATGTTAACCATGACCACCTGTCCACTGTCATGCTGGCTAGGGTTCTCCCCTGTCAAGCCACATTTTTCCCTTCTACTCTTCTGCCTTCGGAGAGTGGGTCACAGGAACAGCCCACCCTCGGAGTAGGGAGGACTCAACCCGTCTCGTGGAGGGGTAAGTATCTACATATGTTGTTTGTAGGGTTGCAGACACCAAGATAAATCTGATTTTCAGATAAACAAGGAATAATCTTGTAGTGTAAGTATGTCTCTTGGAATATTTGAACTTCAGATTTGACTGTGTGTCCTGTATTTTGTTAAACCTGGCAGCTCTCATTATTTGGAATTCTTCTGTAAGAAGGATGAGTCTCTTCTCCTGGACATTGGAATTTTAGTTTGAATTCACCATTTTCTTGGTGTGGTTTTCTTCCCATTTTCTGTCATCTGTGGCAGAGTTTGATATACTTTAGCAGTTGCACTTTGTCTACTTTCTTTTAAAGAAACATGGAAAATAGTTTTGTTTGCTTCTAAGAAGGAATTAGTTTGTGTGTGTATTTTAATCAAAGGATTTTTTTCTCATTACACGAGCCAAAAAGCACATTAGTTTCCAACCCCTATAAATGAAACCCAGAGTTGAAGGAAACAAGAGACTGATGCTGAATTTCCAAGTGCAGATAGTGGGCGGGGCAGGAGAGCGAGACACCAGTGTTCTTGTTCCTTGAAGCAGCCCCAGGAGGCTGAAGCATCAGTGAGCAAATGCAGTCCATCAGACTTGGCAGCGTGAGGCCCTTGGGATTGCTGAGGATGCCAAACTTGTAGCAGGTGGGAGCGAATTCTGAACAGATGTGGCAGTGACAGAGGCTGGGGTGGTGAGGATGCCGAAGGGATCTGTGTCCTTTGCTTTCCAAAGAAACCCAGAGCCCTTGCTTCCTGGGCGTTCGCCCCGCCCATGAGACGGTAGTGCTTTTCGGTAAAGCAGCAGTTCTGCAGCCACGGCTACCTGGGACATTTTGTTCCTGGCAGCTGGTGCCCGTCAGGTCAGGGTCTGCTTGTCAGCAGCAGCAGGTGCTCCAGGAAGCAGGAGGGACTGCGGGGTTCAAAGACAGCTCAGTTCCTCCTGGAGAAGAGACCACTACTGTCCTAGGAGCCCTGCCCACGCTTGTGCAAAGCAGAAGGCACTGATGGGCCAGGCAGGTGTAGGGGCTGGGTGTGCTAACTGTGGCTGCTCTGGCCACAGAGCCTTCTTGCCAGTCCACCGGAAAGGCATTTGGGAGGGTACTGTTGCTTGAAGGCGAGATCCGGGCTGGCACACGGTAGGCGTTCTATTAAACATTTGTCAGTCAGATGCAGGCATTCGTTCTTTGCCCGGCTACACTTTCAGGTAATACTCAGCGATCGTGACATGAATCCGTCCAGTTTACTTAAATTGACAACTGTCTTCTGTGTTCACAACTCTAGTCACTTATCATTCTTCTTTGGATCAGCTTTCATGAAGGACAGAGCCTGTCTCCTACCAGGCCTCTGCAGAGGGCCTCCAGCATGCCCCAGGAGGTCTAGTGCCCATTGGTTTGGGTGTCCTGTCCTTTCTCCCCTGGTACTTAGCATGCCCCTTGACCTGTAGAAGACCCTTGCCAGACCTGTGGGGCATGAATGCGCGCACTCCTTCCTCTGGCTGACATGACTGTGTGTCCTACATAAGCAATGCCCACAGCACAGAGATGCCCAGGGCAAGGCACTGCAGTATCTGCATGTGTGCAAGTTGGCAAGTCTTTCTTCCTGAGAAAACAAGAGGCGTCGCTTTTAACATAGCTCCCGGAAGGTGTTACAACTGTCTGTGTTTGGTTCTTGTAAAACTGTTGAACAGAACAACATATGTTTGTCCATGTGTTTATGTTGTGAAGATACCAGATGTCCGTAGTGCCAGTTTTTATTATCTATTTTTGAATCCTGTTTTGAAACTTAAAAGTATATTTTGGGATACTGCTATAGCTTCAAGTGCCGAGTGCTACCTAACCGTGGGCTGTAGTTGGGCAAGCTCTGTGGAATTTTACATTTTGGTGAATATCTGAGTATGGGACTCCAGTGGGTTAAGTACACAAATTGTAAATGGTTCAGTTCCCAGCAGCGCTCTTATTTTAAAAAGATTTATTTATTTATTTGAAAGGCAAAGTTACAGAGAGAGAAGGGGAGAAATAGAGGAAGAGATCATCCATCTGCTGGTTCTCTCCTCAAATGGCTGCAATGGCCAGGGCTGGGCCAGGCCAAAGCTAGGAGCCTAGAACTCAATCTGGGTCTCCCACATGGGTGGCAGGGGTCCAAGTACTTGGGCCATCTTCTGCTGCTTTCCCAGCATTAGCAGGGAACTGGATCAGAAGTGGAGCATCCAGGACTTGAACCAGCACTCATTTGAGATTAACCTGCTGCACCATAACACCAGCACCCACTTACCTTCTCTGGGGCTTTCAGAGTGAAAGTTTGAGGCCTGAGGAATGGCAGCCGAATTCTGCTATTCTCTGTTGTGGGTGTGTCAGCTTGATCCATGCCCATGGGTAAAGCCTGTCCTGGCTGTGTCCATCAGAGGCCTGCTGGCAGCCAGCGCTCTGTTCACAGTCTGGGGAGACACTTGTCCTCCCATGGTTCTGAGGAGCTGTGCCCCTCTGGGCTGGTGTCTGGTGTGTCCCAAACCATGGTGGATTTGCCCAGTGGGATGAGCTGCAGAGAATTCCCTTTTGCACAGGGCAGTCCCCTCCGAACTGCCCCCTTGCTTTCACATGGAAACTTAAGCAGCTTTGCTTGCTGTTTGCCAGATTTCTCTGCTTCTTGGCTTTTCGTGGCTGAACATGAGATGGTGTGAAAGTTTTCCTTTCAGCTTTGATGCTGTTGAATGGAACATGTTTGCAGCTGTGGCCCCTCTTTTGCAGGTGTTTATTTCCCTTTGTCTTGGCTCACGAGCATCTCAGAGGCACAGCCTCCCACTAGAGTGGGGGTGTCTGTGAGGCACAGCTCACCATTGGGGCTCAGCTTTGTCTTGATTCACAGTCAGGGAAGGCTACTGTACAGTTTTCAAGCTGTATTAGCAGGGGATGACCTTGCAGACATATGGTTGTATCCAGATGCCAATAGAACAACACATGAGCTGCTGTTTGATGTGGAGACAAGGGCTGGGGCGTAGTCAGGTGCTAGAGGGCTCCGAGCTGTGAGAAGGCGGGAGCCTGGGGGGATGCTCTGGAGTCAGGTGTTGGGGGCAGGGCCTCCTCATGCTGGTTGAGGGTCTATCTCAGATGCTGTCTCCTCCAGGATCTCACTAGGCCAGCGACCCACTCTGAGCCAGCATTAAGTGGCACCCAGGTATTTCTGCTTGGCAGTCAGTCAGGCTGAGTGTTTCTCTGCTGAGTTCCTCTTTCCCTCGGACCTGTTCTGGATTCTGTCATCGGCTCAGGCTGATTTCCTGTTCCTCATCTGTTACCAGTGTGCTCATCCACATCATTGTAATAATGAAATCAGTGGCCCCCGTTGGTTGGGCACTTGTTCCACTGACTTTGAGTGTTTTATGCATCCCTTACCCAGCCTCTAAATTTTCGGAGCAGATGACCTATATTTTCCATGTTTTGCTGAACATGATGATATCACTTCAAACCGGGTGTATTCTGCTTGCTGCCGGTGGTCTGCTTGCCAAGGGTTTCTGTGGTGCATCTTGTACACCACGGTCTGCTTAGTGTTTTCTTGAACATGTTGATCACAGCAGTCCCTTCTGCAAGTCTGTGCTGGCTCCTCTTCCCTTAGGGTGAAGATCAAACTTGAGCCCACACAGGTCTGTGGCTGCAGTCCTGCCTCCCACTGCCTCCCTGTGGGAATTTTAACAGGTGCATGCGTGTGTTCCGGTCCCAGGCTCATGCTCTAACTCTTACCTATACAGCTGCAATGCAGTACACCTTGCTGTCCTCGCCTTACTAGCCTGGCCTTGGGTCTGCTTCACAATGAGAATGGCGGGCATGGTGTGTCTATGTGTACTGCTGGTGCATAGCCATTTGTTTGCATTCTCATTGCCTTGAAATGTGAGTTTCCATTTGATTTCTCAAGAGCTCATCCCTGTTCTGCAATTAAATTTTGAACTCAAGAACCAGAGCTTAAAAAAAAAAAAATCCCTCCCCCTCCACAGCACCCATCGCAGTGTTGGCAGTCAGCAAATATTTGTTCTCACTTAGAGCAGAAGCTCTGTGTGGCTGGCATGAGGCTGCAGTGTAATGCAGCCTGTTGTTCTTAGTCGGCTAACGAGAAATGCACTCCGCCAACCAAACAGAAGAATGGAGAAGCTGGTGGAGCGAAACTTCCCACGGGTTCTATACATCAGGACCGTGTTATCTAACAACAGAGAAATGTGAGTGCCACTGACATTCATAATGGTTTTGCATCATTTGTTTCCCTGTTGGTCACGTGGAGCAGCCGTACGGCTTCTGGGTGTGCTGGCCTAGTGGTTGGGGCTGACATCCTCGTGGAATTGGGAGCTGAGGGATCCTTTGTCACTCCCTGGTTAGCGCTCCTGAGAGTCTCCAGGGGTCAGCGTACTAGAGTCTGCAGAGCATCGGGGCTCCTGCTGCCTAGGAGAATCAAGGAGAGGGGACAGGGAGGCCCATGGCTTCCTGTGACATTCTCCGTCTGCGGGGCTCCCTTTCTCATTCTGAGACCGTGGTCTCATTGCAGTGTGCATTTTATTCTCTCACGTGGGCGTCTTATTTCGTGGAGAACGTTTCAATAAAGGAAATGTTTAAAAGATTGCAGTTGTAAAGAATCTGGGGTCAAGCAGAGGTTTTAATTGATCCCTGGGATGAACGAATACAACTCCTGGGCAAGGAGCCCCCTTTTCATTACTTCTCAAGGCTTTTAGCCCGGCTCCATCAGCGCGGAACAGCTTAATGTTTTTGGCTGATTGTATTCTGAGTTATGCTACTTTTAAAGTATTGACTTCATAACCAAGAGGCTGAAGCCAGAGTGAGCTGGATAACTTATTCCTGTGCTATTTATTGCACAAGGCATTAAAAACAGCACCAGCACGGTCATCTGTTTTACTTTTCATAGGCTCTGTCATCACTTTAATTGGTTGTTGTTAGAACAGATGTTTTAAAAGGAATATTTTGGCATGACTCTATTTGCTTATTTTCTGATGCCTTGCAGGACATTTATATCTGCTTTTTTTTGGTGGTGGGGGGAAGAGCTGTAGGCTGTGGGAGCGCAGCAACCCTCTGGCCCTCCCCAGACCTGGATGGGAGAGACAATGAGGTTGCTGGGGAAGAAGTTGGAGGGCAGGCAGCAACATGGAAAGTGGGGCAGCAGAGACTACTCCACTTACCGTCCGTGAGACAATCTGTCCCAGTCCGAATGCTAACTGCCTGGAAATATGGCTTTTAACACTACAAAAGCTGTTACCATTGTTTTAAGGTAAGTAGAATTATGGGTCCAGTAATGCTGGTGTCCCACATCAGAGGTCAGGTTCAAATCCTGGCTGCTCCGCTTCTGATCCAGCTTCCTGCTAATGCACCTGGGAGGCATCGGAAGATGGCCCAAGTGCTTGGGCCCTTGCCACCTATGTGGGAGACCTGGGAGGAACTCCAGGCTACTGGTTTCAGTCTGCCCCAGACCTGACCGTTGCAACTGTTTGGTGAATGAACCAGAGGATGGAAAATCTGTCTCTCCATCTCTGTCTCTTTCACTCTGCTTTTCAAATAAATGAATAAATCTTAAAAATCAAAAGAAAAGTGTCAACCTGATTAGAGAGAGCTTATGAACCAGTCAAGGCCTTCACAACTTCCATATGTTTATACAATAGTGAACTAACTTCAGACTTGAACACAATGCTTGTTTCACATGCCATAGCTAAATAATCTAGTGAAATTAAATGGCTACTTTTGGTTTTTTGAACTTGGATATTCATAGAAAAGCTTATCCATACTAACTAAAGCAAAAAGATTTGTTTCTGTGTTTGGGTCAAGATACAATTCCAAAATTATTATTTCCTAACAATGTTTGCAAGAATAATTAACTCAACATTTTGAAGGATATTGGATCCTGAAAATGTCTGTAAGGATGGAAGGGTTATTTTAAGCATTCTTTATTCTCTGATACGATTTGAATCATCTTTCCTCTTTAAAAAATTTGGATGGATGAGAGAACCGCATTGGTTGAATCTAAAGCCAGATACCTCGTTCATTAACCAGCTCTCATCGTCAGAAGTAGCCGTGCTGAGTCCTTAGCATCCAGCAGGTTTCCTTTAGTAAATTGGCACATTAGCTGGTTTGGGGCAGTCCTATCAGGATTGGGTGGAAGGTATTTGTTATAGGGTGCAGATAGGTGCTGCTCAGTTCATAATTAGACTTTATAGTTATAGAAGTTTCTTGCTTGTGAACCAGGAAATGAGCATGTGTGTTGTGGTCCATTGAGAGAACTGCTGAATTAACTGTACAACAGGTTAACTGACGCGGTGTCCTTGAACACGGGGAATAGCTTATCAGTGGCATGCCATCTGGCTTCTACCGTCTTATTGTTATCCATGAATGCAGCTGACAGCCTCAATGTTTAATCTGTCCAGTGTGCTCAAGACCTGAATTGAAATTCTAAGATTTTCTGTGATGGTAGTGTGACTTGTTACTTAATGTCTCAACCATTTGGGATCAACTGACCAGTCTTTTTGTCCTTTCTATTTTGTACCCACCTAAACACCTTACAGTTAACAAAACTGAACCTCTTCAGGTGTGAACAGCGCTAGAAACCAAACACATGGCAGAGTGTATGTAGGACTCCTACCCTCTTTTGTGACTGTCATTCATTTTTTGCATGTTACTGGATGAGTGGATGGGAAGACTTTAATTTTTACCAGGTTCTGGGTCTTACATAACACAGAGGGAAAGGTCTAGAATGACTAACATTTTTCTTGTCAAGTTTATGACCCCTGACCTTTGCAAAATAGAGTCTGTCCCAGCTGATTAGGAAATAAAAGGGTGATTCCTTTGATAGACTGTCACTCAGGATCTTCCAGAGAGCTTTAACTCTTTAAAGCCTGTTCTTATCTAGAATGATACTCAAACTTTGCCCTTACACGATAGTGAAATGATGTTTCTGGCTTATGCCTGGAGAGACAAGTGCAGCCGCCTTACCTGGATTTTTTGATGCCTGAGTGAGATGTTCTCCATTCAACGCTCCCACTAACCCACCCTTGCAACTCGATGAGTTTTTCTCTGTGAGAAATGTTTGAACCCCAAATGAAATAAAACTCGATATTAAGATATTTTTTCCAACTGGAATTCAAAATGTAAAACCTTTATTATACGTGATCTATTCTGATACAATTTCAGAATCACCTTTTCAAAAGTATTGGCAGTGAAGTGAAGAAGACGCTTAATTTCTCTTCTTAAATTTCCAAATTAAGTGTCTCAGGTTTATATATTTTTCTGGTAATTATGTTGTCAAATTTCTATATTTCTATGTAGAGTTAAGTAAGAAGTACTTCTCTCCTACTTTGGTGATTTTTTTTCCAGTTTATTAACTTGATTTGATGATATAAACATATCCAGAAACTGTTGCAGTTGAAATATTCTGAGCAATAATAATTTTATTGACTTGGAAGCCTGGCTGTCCTGATTTCTAGTGGTTGCTTGCAGTGTTTAAAGTAACTGACAACCCTGAGATCATTACCAAGAGTTTATGGTTGAAAAAAAAATAGAGGGGTAGAGTGGGGAGATGGAAAAAATGCTGTTTAAATTACAGACTGTTTGTAGCAGTCCCACAGGGAGGGCAGTTAACCCAAGTCACTTAAAATGTGCTCATAATACTGAGAGTTAAAAATAATTTTACTTGGAAGGGACTTCAAGAAGAAATATCAAAAAGTCCCCATGAACTTAAAAGCACGTCACAGGAATTGCTGGGCAGCACGTGCAGTTTCAAGTGTCACTCTGTGGAAGGCTGTGCATTTTGTGGGTGCACCTCACTTTGGGGCCACGTGAGGGCCTGTGACTCCAGACCCGTTCCAGTGTGCCCACTGATGAGGTGAGATGCTGCCTCCTCGGGGGAGCGGGGACCTCATCCCTGTCTCCCGGTCTTTGGGAGGCAGCAGGCCTCCTGACTGTCCTGCAGGAGGATGGAAGTGCACTCCTAGCCCTGGTGCCAGCCCACACTGGGCAGAGCAGCGTGCTGGTGCCTGTGCAAGGGGCTCCCAACCTTTACCTGCAGCAATGCTGGAGAAGACCCTTGGCCCCTGCTCCAGGAGGGAATTCAATGTGGTTCCCATGGGCCCATACTCTAGGTCCTACCATCTGTGTTAGTTACCCAGGGCTGTGTAACAAATTACCCCAAATGTAGCAGCACAGCACAACAGTCAGCATCCACACAGCTTCTGTGGTCAGGAAATCGGTCACTTTCACTGGGTGGTTCTGGCTGGGGTCTTGTGGGATTGCAGTTGACGGGGCTACAGCACACCAGCAGTGAGCAGGCGGGAGGCCTTGCTTTCCAAGTGGCCTGCTGTGTTGGCTGGTGTGTTGGCAGGAGGCCCCCGTTTCTTGCCATTTAGACTCTTGTACAGGCTGCTCCAGCATCCTCACAGCATGGCTGTTGGTTTCCCCCAGACACCTCATCTGGGAAGCCACCTGCTACCATTGCTACAACATCCTCTTGGTTCTATGGGTCAGCCCTGTTCATCATGACCTCACAGCGTCATGACGACCAGGAGATAAGAATCACTGGGGACCCTGTCTCAAAGGCTGATGGCCATGCAATTCGGAACATGCCTTCTGGTTGCTAAGATCCATCCTGTCGGTGTGCCATCCTCAGGTTACAGGTGGGCAGCCTGCTTGCTGTGTGCGGAGAGAGTGGGAGGCTAGTGTCTGCTGTTTTGGAGGGTGGCGCTGGGCGCTGCCTCCACATAAGAGGCTTTGTTCTTGCCGAGTGTGTGGTGGACGCGTTTTATCCTAACCCTGTTCTCCTTACACCAGTTGTGACACTCACTCTTGTTTCCACGAAGAAGCAAAGACACTCACCTTTACCTCTACCCTCCACAGTCTGGAAACTTGTAGTCTTTTCTCTCTGGAGTCCTTTTCCCCTGTGCCTTTATGTAGTAAATATTCCCTCCCTAGCTATTTATAAGTTACAAATGAGATTACACTGTACTGTTTTGTTACCCGATTTTCCACTTATAATAACATAGACATCTTCATGTCTCTTCAAAGACTCTTCTCCAACCTGAATTTCAATTTTATTAATTTTCATTTTTACCTGAAAGGCAGAGAGAGAGACACACACACACACGCACACACACACACTGGTGCTATGACGTAGTTGGTAAAACCACTGCCTGCAGTGCCGGCATCCCACATGGGGCCGGTTCAATTCCTGGCTGCTCCACTTCTGATCCAGCTCTCTACTATGGCCTGGGAAAGCAGTAGAAAATGGCCCGAGTCCTTGGGCCCCTGCACCCACGTGGGAGACCCAGAAGAAGCTTCTGGCTCCCAACTTCAGATCAGTCCAACTCTGGCCATTGTGGCCATTTGGGAAGTAAACCAATGGGTGGAAGACCTCTCTCTCTCTGCCTCTCTGTAACTCTGCCTTTCAAACAAATAAATCTGAGAGAGAGAGAGGAAAAGAAAGAGAGAGAGAGAGAAAGAAAGAAATAGGTCTTCCATCTACTGGTTTACTTCCCAAAGGGCTGCAACAGCCAGGTCTGGGCCAAGCTGAATCCAAGAGCCAGGAGCTTCATTCAGGTCTCCCGCATGGGTGACAAGGGCCCAATTAGTTGGGCCAATATCTGCTGCCTTCCCTGCCACATTAGTGGGAAGCCAGGTTGGAAGGGAAGCAGCCGGCACTTGAACCGTTGTTCCTACATGGTATGCTGGCATCACAAGTGGCAGCTCAGCCGGCTGAGCCACAACACCAGCCCCTACACTTTATCTGTAATTGGCAGAGTGCACAGGTTGGATTCAGCGTATCATTGTGAAACTTTGCCAATTTTGAAGATTTAGAAAAATGGAATAATATAGCAATTTTGTTTATCTAGAGTATGCTTCATTAAAAAAATCAGCTAATTGCTAATTGCCCGAAGAAACTGGGTGGAGAGAAGGGGAGTAGCATGTCCTGATCGAATTGTAACCGCCAAGCAATTCAGGCAGAACCTAGGCAGTCTCCCTTTGGAGAAGCCGTTTCCTCTGCCTCGTGCTGTAGCCAATACGTTGGAAAATTGACTGTTTTATGTTTCAACCCTCATTTCTTTCTGCCACCACCATTCCCTTGTGCCCCCCAAATCTGAAGGTTCTGCCAAGCAGTACAGCAGGCAAGAGAAGAGAGCAAAGGCACGGGGGCTCACTCCCAGAGTGCTTGCTAAGGGTGTCCTGCCTGCCCCTGCCCGCTGCCACTGCTCGGTGGGTTTGCGTTCTGGACAGATCTGTTCCTAGTTTCTGCTGGCTGCTGGCTAACCTAGGGCTCAGCCACTGGCAGACCTCTGGATCCCAGCCTAGGGCCTCACGCTTGTGGGCCCTGCCACATTCTTGTTGTTTAGTCATTCCATCCCAAGGCCCCCAAAAGGGCAAGGAAGGGAAGGGGAGAAGGAACTGACATTTGCTCAGCGTCTGGCTCCGACTTCCAAGCAGGTCTCTTGTTTATATTCTCACTGCCCCTCCCTAAGAACAGAAACAGGCATTTCGTGTACTTGCTCTTACATGTGAACTTTATGAGCAAGTAAATATTTTCTCATTCAGGGCTTTTGTTTTCTCTGCCTGGATTCTAGACCTTTGCAACCCTTCACAGCCCACGTGCATTTTAAATGGTTTGAGGTTTCAGTGTGTTGTTTCCACAAACCTGAAGAAAACACACACGACTTCTTCCATGGAGCGGATGATGCTGTGTCGACCACTGGACTTGTGGCTGAAGAAGCATGGGTGCTGTGTTTGTGCAGCTCAGAGGGATTTGGGGAAACACTGCAAAGCAGAAGGGCTCTTGCTTCACTTTGCTAGGCTTTTTCTCTTCCTAGCTGTTTTCTGTAACTTAGGAAAGCTGGGCACGGGATTGAGGGAGGGCAGTGGGGACTGGCCACTGTGCCTGCTTGCCCGCCGTGCTCTGGGGTTGCACGTCCTGGGAAACTGCCCTGACTGACTGCTTTTCCTGCGGTCCCTTCCCGGTGCCGTGGGTATTCAGCAGGCATTGCTCAGTGAAGATCTTTGCTCTCCAAAGTGTTCAGAGCCTTCCACAGGTGCTGTTTGGTTCTGTGTCCCTCCCTCCCCCATGTCAGAGAACTGCCTCCATTTTCCTGATAAGGAGGAGAGAGGACAGGGAGGCCGAGAACTAGGCTGAAAGTTCTCTTTGTTTTCTTCTCTTTCCTGGACTTGACCAGACTCTTATGTCATACATCTGCAAACAAAGACAAAATGCAGTAGTTTCCTTTTAAATATCAAACCTCAGCTCTTCATATGGACACATGAGTATGATCTCTTAAATGTGTTTCTAAAACACTGCACTTCTTGATTCTGTGGTCTCTTGGGGGATAAGTTTTAAATGCAACTTTATAGGTGTATCCTTATGAGGGCCTTATGAGTGGAAAAGTAAAAGAAGAGGCTTAGAAAATATTTGAAATGGTGAGGTCCTCTGAAGCCAGTAGGGACACATAAGACAGTGAAGAAGAGACGGAAGTGAGAGTGCTTGGGTGTTGGATGGGCCTTGTGTGACAGCCTTGGGGTGATGGACACCTTGAGAGGGACTGAAGCTACCTCTGCCATCTGTTTGGAGGTGCATCAAGCCCAGCCACCTGGGTGGGAGGAGATAGGGCTGATTTTAAGAGGCTTTTAAGTGAGGGACTGGTCATTAACACCTCCACTGGTAATTGGGCTTCACTCTCTGGAAGTGGTTATTTCACTGGAACTTGCATTTGTTTAGGTTAATCTGCTGCCTGTTCTCCCCCACATCTCATTAGGGATGGGTGTCTCTTGATTTGTGGCACTGGTCATTTTCTGGAAATTGATTTTTAGTATATTTCAAGGGGAGTTATATTTGGAAACTTGATTAAAGGTGAGACCATTGTGTAACTGATCTTCTGAAAGAAGAGATCCAAAAAGTGAATCCAAAACAAACTTTTGGAGTTTAGAGTGGATATTATCCAAATGTTCCATGTTGAGAAGAAGTTGTCCGGGATAACTCTTCCCTCCCCAGGAAGGCTCATTTCCCCGTTTTGGTCTCATATTCATTTTCTCTCTCCACCTCCCCATTCCTGTCCAGCCCCTGTCACTGCCTCCTCACCTCTTCCTGCATTGCCAGCTCTGCCTTTTATTTCTTTTCCGTATATGTTGGGCTTGCAATTAGTACTCTTCCGTTCACAGGCCTTCTCAGTGTCCAGTGCCTTAGTTTCCAGGGAGTAATTCCTTTCTGTTTGTGCTCTGTGCTGTGTTGGGTGGGGAGTGGGAGGAGAAGCTGCTGTTGGTAGGTCCTCTTTGCTGGCAGATTTGGCATTCCCTTAGTATTTAAAATTCAGCTTATCCCGGTCCCAGAGTGAGGCAGCAACTTAGTTCTGGTTTTCCCAAGACCATACTTTGGAGTTGTGTGAAAGGGTTTCTTGATTTACATTGCCTTTGATTGCTTCTGACAAGGCCTGTTGGCCTGACAACAGTTGCTATGGGAATGATACTGGTGGATAGTGCTATTGGCAGTCGCCGTTATCCAAAGCATCAGGTTCCTGTTTATTCATGGTGTGGCATACATTCTGTTGGGAAGCACATGAAAATGACTTACCGAACCCCATTCTCCTGTCTCACTGTATTCTGAGGGGCTATATGATTTCCATTCAAAGTGATTATAATTTGCCATTATGTCTTCACTTTCCTTTTATTTTTTTTTAAAGATTTATATATTTATTTGAGAGGCAGAGTTAGAGAGGGAGCGATAGAGATATCTTCCATCCACTGGTTCACTCCCCAAATGGTTGCAACAGCTGGAGCTGCGCTGATCCAAAGCCAGAACCAGGAACTTCTTCCAGATCTCCCATGTGGGTGCCGGGGCCCAAACACTTGGGCCATCTTCTACTGCTTTCCCAGGCCACAGCAGGGAGCTGGATCAGAAGAAGAGCAGCTGAGACACAAACTGGTGCCCATAAGGGATGCCAGCGCTGCAAGAGGAGGCTTAACCCACTAGAGCACAGCATCGGCCCCTTTACTTTTATAAAGAGTCAGTCTGGGAACTTGGCAATACTGTCATTGATGAACAGATTTAAAAATAAGATTTCAGATAATTATGTTTTCTGGTATGATATATATAACACTGACCTGTCTTGTTGGGAACTGACCTAATCAGCTTGGATGTGCACAGCTCTCAGAGTCTGGTTGGTAGAGTCACTGCCAGGATGTTTGAGTTGGGTGGGTTGGCTGTTCCCCCCACAATCTCACTGCCAGAGGTGACAGAAACAAGGATCTGACCGAATTCTACTCTGCAGGATTTGTTAAGAAGATGTGCGTTAACAAACAGGCACAAAACGGTCCTACAGCCTATTTTGTTAGCTGGTAAATGCTCAGAGGCAGGAGATAAATCCTTCTAGAGTCTGCATTTGGCCCTCAGAGTTTCCTGATTCGGGGTCGATGTACACTACACTGCTCAGGAGTTAGACTTTGGATACCTTCCCTAGTGCCTAGAGGCTGCCAACCTAGGTGAATTCATTTACCCTGTTTATGTGTGGGTGGGGAGTGTGCTTCATATATGGTAACCAATCTGCATTTTATGAATACCATCAATTTCTTTGGTAAAAACCCATTTCTCTCTGAACCGAGAAGAGAACTTCCACTTTGATTATGGCCTTGTCCAAATCAGATTGGAGTTTGTGAACTCAAGAGGCTTCCATAGCCTTGGCAGCTCATGACAAGAGCCTCAGGTGATCACTGACATCATAAACAAGAGTGTCAATTGTTAAATCATCAACAGGAGTCACTGTACACTTGCTCCGTAAGTAGGACCTCTGTCCTTAAAGTGTTGTACTATGAGCATTATCGGTAAAACTAGTCTTCAAACAATACTTTATACTTTGTGTGTCTGTGGGTGCAATCTGTTGAAATCTTTACTTAGTATATACTAAGTTGATCTTCTGTATATAAAGATAATTAAAAATAAATCTTAATGAAGAATGGGATGGGAGAGGGAGTAGGAGATGGGATGGTTTGCGGGTAGGAGGGTGGTTATGGGGGGAAAAAAGCTCTATAATCCAAAAGTTGTACTTTCAAAATTTATATTTATTAAATAAAAGTTTTTTTTAAAAGAAAAACAAAACTGTAAAAAAAACCCATTTCTAATACCATTGTACAGATTACTGAATCACTAATTTTATTACTGAATGTCCCTTCTGCCCTTCCAAGATGTGGCTAACTGGTGTCACTGCCTCTAGAGTGTAGTGTGCTGATCAGCTTAGTAAAAGATGCACATGTAAGCTGTAGGGCAGCGTTATTGATATGTGGAGAGTGCGAGCAGTTACTGGTGAAGTCCTTTGTATGCTAATCTCCTCCCCTTTCAGGCAGCATGCTCTGAGGGCGATGGGTGACGTGACCTGTGTCCATTTGATGGGTTATTTCTTGGCCCACTGTTGACACAGTGTGCTATCAGTGTGTTCCATGGTTTGAAGGAAGAAACATAATGTGGTGGTTGACTGGACACAGGTCTTTTCAGTGCTTTTTCAGCATTTTGAGCATTAGATCTACCACCTAGTATACAAAGGCCAGTCTAGACCAAGTGCCTATTCACATCACAGTTCATCTGCAGGAGGTGGTCCCTTGTCTGGCGTCCATTTGCCAGCTGTGTGTGGGACCTTCCTTTGGGGAGGGTCTGCCCTGTAGCTGTCTCAGTCTCTTTCTTGCCGACAAACAGGCAGTCCTTGTTGGCATTTTGTGCTTAGAGGGAGGCAAGAGTAGTATGTTGACAATCAGCCCATCTCTGCCTTGCTTTATCTCCCCTGTGGCTGTCCATTTCCTGGGTCCAGATGTCCACTTGTTAGTCTCAGTCACCTTCCATCCTGGAAGAGGATTCTCACAGGCATCACTGTGTCCATTAAGCCACTAAAGTTACCATAATGTTTTCCATAGGGACAGGCCCCACATGGACACCCTTCCATCTGCCTGCCCATGTGGTAAGCCATGGCTGCTGCCCAAGAGTCTGTATACTCTCAAACTTCAACACCTGTCATATTATAATTCTTGCATCATTATAAGGAAAGTATTATACAGTTTAGGCCTCTGAGCTGATTTGTTCTTAACTTTCTTTAATCAGGGTTTCCCATCAGCTGGCTAATGCTGCCCACCCATCTTAGAGTGTTATCCATAAGCCAGGCAGCTTTATGCTGATCTCTTTGGAGTTGTACATAGGGCAGTAGGATTTGCCAGCTCTTTAGGTGGTTCCAGGGTAGCCCTGGGGGAAAACAGGCTCCCTGCTCATGAGTACCTGGGGGCCTCTTTGCATTCCTCTGTTAGCATGAGCTTCATAAACCATTTCCATTTTAAAATACAATTGTTACTTATGAGAGAAAGAAAGAGAGAGTTTCAAACTTTAATTTTAAAATATAGGCTGGCACCACGGCTCACTAGGCTAATCCTCCACCTGCGGTGCCAGTACCCGGATTCTAGTCCCGGTTGGGGCTCTGGATTCTGTCCTGGTTGCTCCTCTTCCAGGCCAGCTCTCTGCTGTGGCCAGGGAGTGCAGTGGAGGATGGCCCAAGTGCTTGGGCCCTGCACCCGCATGGGAGACAGGAGGAAGCACCTGGCTCCTGGCTTCGGATCAGCGCAGCGCGCTGGCCGTAGCGGCCATTTGGGGGGTGACCCAATGGAAGGAAGACCTTTCTCTCTGTCTCTCTCTGTCTCACTGTCTAACTCTGCCTGTCAAAACAAATTTTTTAATAAAATTATCTGTTATTTATGAGAGAGAGAGACAGAGAGAGAGATTTTCAGAGACAGCTCCCGTGTGCTGCTTCACTCCCTGAATGCCTGCAAGTCAGGACTGGGACAGGCTGAAGCTGAGAGTCAGGAGCTCAATGTAGGTCTCCCATGTGGGGTCTGTCCTTGTGGAAGCCACCAGGGTCTGCATTAGCAGGAAGCTGAATTGGGAGTGGAGCCTGAGACTTGAACCAAAGTGTTTTCACATGGGATAAGAGCATCCCAATGGACATCTGAACCGTTAGACCACATGCCCACTTCTCTTTCCATTTCATCATGGAACTCTTCTGGGAACAGCCTTCCTTATTAGAGTGTTTTTTGGACATTACTTAAAGTATTTCAGATTTCAGGACTGTTGTGTGTCCTTCAACCACAGGACAGTTTTCATTAATACCCTGTAACAAGCCAATAATGGTGTCTACCAGCGTGTCTAGAAGTTTTTCTGGTTCAGCATTCCCATGGTTGCTCCTGGGTGCACTCAGGTTTTGCTGTAAGTTTCAGTTTGGGTAAGTGCAGACTGAAGACATGAAATCTGGGTGTGGATCACAGGGCCCGCAGGCATTGACTGAGCCCTGGCTTTCTGCAATTCAGATGTTGCCCAGTGGTGTTCAGACCCCCATTGTAATGTAGCCATTTTTGGGTTTTATGGTTAGGAGCAGCTGGCAGTATTCCCAGAGGTGGGATATGCATGCTCCAAGAATTTGAGCAACCTGAGTAGGTGCTGTGCTTCTTGCTTGGTTCCAAGGGTAGGCAATGACAGCAATTTATTTCTGGCTCTCTGCAGAATATCACAGGGGGCTCCTGCTCAAGTTATTCCAAAGAATTGTACTGGTTTGCTAGGCCCTTAAGGTTTGCTGGATTTATCAGCCAGCCTCTGTTAGTAGTGTGTGTCACAACTTCGTTTAATTCAGGCCTGGTGTGCTCTTCAATTGCTGATATTACCATGATATGATCAATGTGAAATGTCATCACACTTGGCACCTTCTATCTGAAGCTGATGATTTCAGAGAACTGTGGCAGCTCAGTAAACTTGAACTGGGATCTTTCCCTCGTGAAGGCAAGTTGCCTCTTTTTTTTTTTTTTGAGATAGGTATTGAGGGAAAAAAAGTATTTACTAGGCTTTTTTACCTTGCATTTTTGGCACCATCAAAACCATATCAGAGACTGCTAGAGGTGGAGGTACTTTATTCAGACCTCAATGATGTACTGTTGCTTTCCAGAGCTGTCTTACCTTTTCGGAGGGCCAGTGGTTGGAGCATTTTTTGGTACTTCTAGCATGTCATTAATTAAGGTGATATTTTCTTTTGGTCCACAATGTATTCTGTATTTTGTCAAATAAGTGATACTAGGAAGGAGATGTCTTCCACCAGTCAGATGTCATTTCCAGTCATAACAATTCATTCAGATTAGGTAGATGTGGCTAATTCAGAAAAAGTCTGCCTAAATGTTCCACTTTTCCTCCAAATTTTTGTCTTATTCCCATCAACCAATGTCTCCCTGTATCCCCCCAGCCTAATTGTAGCTCCCTCAGGCCACACCAGTAGGTTTGGATCACAGAGCAGGGGCTTCCGTATCAGGGGGTCCTGAAAAGTTTCCTCTTTACTCCCTGGCCTTGGGTCCCCAACCAGGGGTCAGGCCAAGAAATCCTGGCTCTGAGGGTTGGGGGAAGGTGGGGGAGAGGGAGAGAGGGAGAGAAGGAGAGAAGAAGAGATTTTCCATCCACTGATTCACTCCCCAGATGATCTCAATGGCCAATGCTAGGCCAGGCTGAAGCCAGGAGCTTCTTCTGTGTTTCTCATGTGGGCAGCAGGGGCTCAGATACTTGGGCCATCATCCCCTGCTTTTTCCAGGCCAGTAGCAGGGAGCTGGATTGGAAGTGGAGCAGCTGAGACACGAACAGATGCCCACATGGGATGGTAGCACTGCAGTTGGCAGCTTTACCCATTCTGCCACAGCACTGACCTCTTTCATGCATCCTTATTCTGCTGAGTTGGCCATACAGTCACCCCCATGACTCAGGGTCAGGCATCTCATTGTCATCCTTGCCTTCTGGTTTTTAAAATGCCTGCAAACTGTAGTGAATGGAACAGATTTGTTGAGGGTCCCTCAGTGCTGTGGACCTGCAGGGGCTTCCATCAATTGACACAGCCTTCAGTAATGCCACACTTTCCTGTGGCTCCATCATGTTGACTTTGTTCACTCCATTCCTCAATAACCATAACCATTTACAGACTTCTGCTCTGTCTGGAAGAGTTCTGTGGCTGTCTCCTTTGTCCTTCCCCATTCTCTTGGGAGCTACTCAAATCCGCTTAGCATCTTGAAGACCTGTGCTGGAAAGCTGAGACAAATCTGATGTGACTTCTCAAACTGTTACTTGATTTTGCAGCAGTGAAGTCACATGGGATGGGGGAGGGTCCATATACAAGGGAACCCTTTAGTCACAGCATTTTTCATGACCTGGATAAGGGACACACCAAGCAGATGGGTGTCCCAGTCATTATATGGTCAATTCAGTGTGGTAGGCTAGGCTGTCAGCTCCTTCATAAGGGGTGTTCTGTTTGGCATTCAAAGGAGGGGCAGGATCATTCCCCTGCCCAGGATAAACAAACTTTACAGCCGCTTATCTCCAGTCTGCCAGACAGACTGTCCCTCTTGGGAGCAGGCCATTGTGTGTTGTATCTTGCAGAAACCATCTGTGGTTCTTCAGTAGCAAGCTGTGGGGCCAGCCTCAACCCCAGCATGCTATTCCGTTCTGCAGTGTTCAGAACCAGGCCAGACTGCACAGCTGATTTTAGTTAAGGTTCATGAGGAAGCTGGCAGTGTCCACCCCCAAAAGGAGCCTGTACCCCCTGGTTTCACCCTCCCCCCACCTTGACCTGGGCTACCACTTTGGTGACCCGTGTTGTAGAGGTGCTGTGTGTTGTTCCAGCACAACTTTTCTGTTGGATAGTGGCCGTGAAGCTAGTAGTGTGAGTGGCATAGACAGGCCAAGATCGGCTTGGTGCAGTGCTGGGATCTGTCCCCACACTGTACTCCCATTCTAGTATCTCAGCTAACAACAGTGAAGGGGTCATACATGTAACCTCTTTCTCATTGTTTCCCATTTCTGTGTGGATCTAGTGAGCCAACTTTTACCTCCAGGTCACCAGGAAGCTGCTTTCTATAGCATGTGCTGGGGGTTGCTAAGACCACTCACAGGCTTGATGGTTTGCTGGAAGAACTCACAGGACTCAGAAGTTGTTATAGTCATCATTAGGGTTTATTACAATGAAAGAATACACAGCAAAACCAGGAAGGCAAAAAGTGCATGGGATGAAGCCTAGAATATGGCAGGTGCAAGCTTCTGTGTGTCCCTGTCAGTGTTCAGTTCCCCAGCAATGATGTGACAACCTGTGCAAAGTGTTGCTGGCCTAGGAAGTTTACTCAATCCTAAGTGTCCAGGTGCTTTTTGGAGGGCAATTGTTTAGGCAAACAGCACCAGTCATTGAAGCTCCAGACTTGGAGGAAAAACAGGTGTTCACCTTCAGCCAGAGCATTAGTTTAAACTCTTTGGACAAACTTGTGCACTTTACCATATAGAAAATTCTAGGTGCTCAGTTCCGAGCAGCCACCCAAAGCTTCTTATGAAGACAGGCCTTTAATAACCATGTGTAGGGTTTTTGAGCAACCCAGACCTGCTGTGTTAACCCTTCTCTGAACACCTGATAAGGCTTTGTTGCGAGGTAGTTACATTTATATGGAAATAAGGACAGAGGTGAAAAGATGTTTAATGTGAGGGGTTTTTTGGATTTTTAAAAAAGATTTGTGTATTTATTTGAAAGGCAGAGTTACACAGAGGCGGGGAGGGGGAAGAGAGAGAGAGAGAGAAAGAGAGAGAGAGAGATTGATTCAGAGATCTTTCATCTGCTGGTTCACTTCTCAAATGCCCACAACAGCAGAACTGAGCGGATCCATAGCCAGAAACCTGGAGCTTCTTCCAGGTCTCCCACATTGGTGCAGGAGCCCACAGAGTTGGACCATCTTCTGCTGTTTTCCCAGGCACACTAGCAGGGAGCTGGGTTGGAAATGGAGCAGCTGGGACATGAACCAGTGCCCATATGGGATGGGGGCACTACAGGCAGTGGCTTTACCCTCTACGCCACAGCCATAGGGGTTGGATCTGTGTAATAGTTGTTATGTCTGCAGGTGCCAGAGGCTTCACATTCTCACGGTGTCCATGTGTTTCTCTCCTGTCTTGATTTTGGGCTTCTGTGAGTCCACCTCCTCAGAGAAGGTTTGTGGCTTCCAGCTCTTTCAGCTGCATCCAGTGCTTCTTACAGGAGCCCTGTTGGTGAGGCAGTAAAGTGGGTGAAGGTGGAACATTCTTTATTCTTCCAGGCAAACTTTTGTCTTTCCATGGGCATGGGTCTTGGGGCCGTGAGATTGCTTTTCCCGGATCGCGGGCCCCTTCCCTGCCTGAGGAATTCTCTGCATCTTTCCTTGAAGCCCTGACCTCTTTTGTCTGTTTCCTCCCCTACTTAGATATTTGGGAGCCCTGGGTGCTGCTCCTGCTCCAGTGGCACCTTCTGCAGACACTTGGGTGTCAGTTTTTCTTGCTCTCACCCTTATATGTTTTTGTTTTTGTTGTTGCTACATGTTTAACTCCAGCTTAGCCCCCAGAGTCTTGACTAGAAAACAAATCATCACATTTCATCCTTGGTCCCTTGTCTTTCTTTTTTTTCAAAGCTAAATATCTAAATAAAAACTGTGCTTTCATAGGACATTCCCAAAGGCGTTTATTTTGATGCATCCCAGAAGTGTGGGGAATAAGAGATGGGAGAAAGCCAAGCAAATAGATTTCCCTTCTTTCTTCTCTACTCCATCTATCCGTGGTCACTTTTTGCTTGCCTAGGGAAAGTCCCATGTGTGGTATAAACTTCTTGTGCTTTGTAGCCTTGCTGTAAAGCCCATGTGGTCTTGCATTTCATCCGCGTCGTTCTTGCCTCTTTTCCTAGTGGCCTCCCTTTTGCCACCCTGGGTCTGCACCTGCTCAATAAAGCTGCAGGATCCGGGCTGAGACACTTATTCACATGTGCCAGTGACATGGGTGTCTTCTCCTGTATACCACAGTTCGTGTCCTGTTTTCCCTTAGTCATTTTGCAAACATTCCTCCCATTTCAAGTAGTATTCTTGAATATGATTGCAAATGGGTGCAGAGAATTCCATGATATGAATTTGCGAGCTTTTTAAAGCCAGTCTGCAGTGAGTGGTTTCCATTTTTTCTCCTCCAAATGCTGCAGTGTATGTCTTTGCACATCTATTTTTGTCTATCCTCTGGTGATTTCTATAGGACAAATTGCTAGAAGTGGAATTCCTCCTATATTTTGTTATATATATATATATATATATATATATATATATATATATATCTCCTTTAGTCATCCAGAAAGTTTATAATTTACATTCCTAACATGGATAAAATGGTTTTGTTGGATTCTTACCAATTTTGTATATGCTTTAAAAGTTAGTCCTTGAGTGAGAAATAATCTACCTATAATTTATACATCTTTTCTTGTATGTGAGATTGAACTTTTAAAATACACTGTGTGTGTGTGTGTGTGTGTGTGTGTGTGAAGTGTCTGTTCCTGTTTTTGGCTGATTTTTTTTTTTTCATTTTAAGCAAGGTGTTCTTTTTCTTCTTGATTAATGTTCCATCTTTTCCCTGCTGTGGCCATGTTCTTCCTTAGAGTGGACCATGTCTTTGGCCCTTCTCAGAACAGGTGAGAGCAGAAAGTCTTGTGGAAGAGATGTCATTAGAATGTGAGTCACTGCAGTGTAGACCCACTTGATCCTTCTGCAGATGTTTGTTTAGTACCTACTCTATGCCAGGCATATTTTAGACTCTCGGGAGATGGCAATGAACACCAGAAAATCTACAGAGCTCATATTCAGGGAGGTTTGCGATTGTGGACCTCTGGGAAACAGCATAGAAATGAACGTATGTGTCAGGTGGCAGTGAATGTGATGGAAGAGGTCAGGCCAGGACACGATGGGGCTCCTGGTGGGAGTCCAGGCCTGAGGGAGGAAGGGAGGAGCCATGCAGGGGTATCAGGGAAGGCATTTTAGGTGGAGGTGAGCCTGTGTGGTTCTGGATGCTGGCACACAGGGCCTGGAGCGATGGTGGGAAGGAGGTAAGAGCAGCAACAAGGCCTCCAACGTGAACTGCTTTATAGTTAACTGTTTCAGAGGGACTGGACTTGTCTAGGGCTGTGGGCCACAGAAGGGTCTCCTGGTAAAGGAGCAGGCACTTCTCTGCTCAGAGCCCAGGCCAGACGGCGAAATCCAAGGGTCCTACTACCAGAAGGGTGTGGGAAGCACACATTTGTCTTTTCATTACATTGTTCGTGAACCTCTCGAGGTATCCTGTAGAGAAAGAAGAATGAGGTGTTGGTAGTGCGTTATGTTTTTAAGTGGTGGGCTGCACAGTCTTTGGACAAGGATGGTTTTCTAGAACTTGTGAGAACCTGCTGCGGAAGGCTCTCTGATACGTCCTTATCTCTTGCAGTTAGTTCAACTCATGCCCTGGCCTTCTGTATTTGAGGCTAAAGTTATATCAACACACGTTTTCCTGATTCTCAAAGATGTTTATCCAATCACTTACCAGTTTGTTCATCTGTCGAGTATTACCAATGGCTTGCTGTCCCATACTCGGTACCAGGCATTTGGGAATCGATGCTGAACAAAAATGACTCTGAACCTCCCACGGAGTGTTCAGACTGTGGGGGTGGGGCAGAGTTCTCCACTTCATCCTACAGCAAAGTATGCAGTTACAGACTGTGATCAGTGCCCTGAAGTGCGAGTCCAAGGCTGGGTGGCATGCGTTTGAACCTGGGGAACCTGGACTCATCTGCCATGTAGGGAATATGTCCCTGAGGAAGCGGAGTTGAGCTACAGAATGAGGGGTGTTAGCCAGGTGAAGAGGGGAGGGAAGAGCACACAGTGGGAGAAGGTGCAGCCTGTGCAAGGGTCCTGAGATAAGAGATTGCAGGGTAGCGCTGGGTGTTTTTATCCCATGAAGGGATAGGACTTGGTTAGGTACACTTCGGTGCAAACACAGTCACCCTGCAGGTGTCTGGAAGACCTATCTCCCTGACCTATCTCCCTTATCCTACTACCCAGCACCTCAGAGCTGGGGGTTATTTTTGTTGCCTGCTCTAATCTTGTTTTCTAATGTTTGCTCTTTTAGCCATGAAGCATTCATAGACTGATCTAATGAGCAAAGATTTCCTTCTTAGGGAAGTGGTGTTTGATCAAGTAGCCCATACACCTGAGTGAGCAGGTAACCCATACACCTGGGAGGAAATGCCTGCAGAGCCTTGAGTGGAGAGCAGGAAGTCCAGCCTTTATTCCCCTGGGAAGGGCATGAGGGGCTGGGGAGCCTGGGTGAAGGAGGGTTGGGGACACATAATATGTAGCAGATGGAGCCAGTAGGGGCCAGGAAGGGGTGGCCAAATGAGGAATCAAAAATTCAGAACCCTCTGAAAGCATTACAGACCATTATGGGAATTGAAATTAGAAACATTGAATGCATTTTTAATATTTTTGCTAGGAAAAAGACTGTAGCCATGTTAATGTTTAATGCATGGACCCTAACAGAGAGCTGAACAGCTCGCCAAGGCCCCATTTTCCAATCTTAACCAGAAGAGAGAAGTTAGCATCTATTTTCGGCCTGTCTGGGGAAAGAAGAGCCTACCAGAAACGTGCTGCCTTGTTTCTCCTGTGTGAAAAACGGTGTGCTCTGTGGTAACTGCCCCACCCATTTGTATGCCCAAGGGTATTTCCAAGAATGTGTAAAAAAATAGATAAAAAGACAAGTTTATTGTTGGTGCAAAAAGTTTAGAAATCCATGCATATGGGGAGGTCTTCAAATAGTTTGTGGATAATTGTGAAAAAAACTGCATGGTTTTCAATTTTTTTTTTGCACCAACAATAAACTTATCTTTCAATTTTATCTTTTTCCACACGCTTTTTGAAGTCCCCTCATATGTTTTGGGAAATTCCAGGGGTTATAGAATTCTTTATTAGTTTTCTCTCCACATTTATACAGAACTAGCTGTGTCTTTCTTGGGACAGGAGAATAGAGTAAAATACACACTAACCTTTTTCTTTCTCTCCTTGCCCCCTGTGTGTTTTTGTGTTTTTTTTTTGTTTGTTTGTTTTGTTTTTTTTTGACAGGCAGAGTTAGACAGTGAGAGAGAGAGAGAGAGAGAGAAAGGTCTTCCTTCTGTTGGTTCACCCCCCAAAAGGCCACTATGGCCGATGTGCTGCACCGATCCAAAGGTCTCCCATGCAGGTGCAGGCGCCCAAGTTGGGCCATCCTCCACTGCCTTCCCGAGTCACAGCAGAGAGCTGGACTGGAAGAGGAGCAACTGGGACAGAATCCAGTGCCCCGACTGGGACTAGAACTGGAGTGCTGGCGCCGCAGGCGGAAGATTAGCCTAGTGAGCTGTGGCGCCGGCCTTGCCCCCTGTTTTTAACATTAATTTGAGTACTATTGTACCCAAGATGTCAGTTTGCTCTTGGATTAAAGTTTTCTATCATGAGGTAGATTTATTTAGACAGTGGCACATGCTGATTCTTGGCAATTGTCACCATTTACCTAGAAGTTACACTTAAAAAAAGTTTTTTTTTAATCATTTGAGAGGGAGAGAGAAGGAGAGGAGGAGAGACAGAGAAAGACATGGAAAAAGAGCTGGAACCATCTGCTGGTTCACTTCCCAAATGCCTGCAAAAGCTGACGCTAGGCCAGGCTGAAGCCAGGAGCCAGAAACTCAATCCAGGTCTCCCATGTGTGTGGCCGGGTCTGCATTGTTGGGAAGCTAGGGTCAGGAGCTAGAGCCAGGTATTGAACCCAGGCACTCCAGTGTGTGAAGCAGGAATCTTAACCACCAGGCCGCCTATGTTTACTACTAACATCATCCTAACAGTCTTCCTGCTAAGCAGGATAGAGCTGCATTTTCTTAAAGTATATCAAACCTTGAAGTCTTTCAGTTTGATGCTATGTGTACATTTGGACATTTTCTAGAAACGTGACTTGTATATTAATCTTCTCTGCTTGTAACTGGCCTCTGAGTAAACAGCATTTACTTTTAAAAAAAAAAATTATGTATTTATTTGAAAGGTAGACAGAGAGAAAGATCTTTCATCCGTTGGTTCACTCCCTAAATGACTGCAAAGCTGGGGCTGGGCCAGGCCAGAGCCATGAGCCAGGACCTCCATGCATGTCTCCCCCATGGGTGGCAGGAAATCAAGTGCTTGGGCCATCTTCTGTTGCTTTCCCAGGCACATCAGCAGGGAGCTGGATCTAGAGGGGAGAAGGCAGGACTCAAACTGGTGCTCTGCTATGGGATGCCAGGGTTGCAAACTGTGGCGTTAACCTCCTGTGCCACAGTGCCTGCCGCTTGAGAACACTCAAGTTTTTTGATAACTAGTGAATTTGGTAGCAAAATTATTCTCTGCTTTTCCTTTTTATCTTTTATTGCTCTTCTCTGTGATGGTTGGTTGGTAGACAGGGAGGGAACAAACAGTACTTGTCATGACTCATGTCAATGAAGAGGAATCGGTCATTGAATAACACTGTTTCCTACCATAATTTAAAAATTATGCTCTCAGCATGAGTCATGCTTCCTTGACATTCATTTGGTTTCTGCCTAAGCTCCTCTTGGAGCCACTGTGTGTCACACAGAAGGTGGATGTGTGCAGGAGCCAGGGTCTGCAGCCCCCTTAGCATAGGTCAGATGGGTTCATGGAACCTTGCCATGTGCAGGCAAGGAGAAGGAAGCTGTGAAAACAAGAAAAATTCTATATTTTGCTTCGTCGTGGTAGCCATGTGTGTCTCCTGACTACTCTCTGCAGGACAGCACAGAATAGCACATTTCCGTCCTACCCGAAGTCCCACCGCACAGCACTGTTGTCGGTATTCTTGGCGTGAGTCACCAGATATTGCCAAGGATGCTGTCCTTGTCAGGCCCTGTCCTGACCACAGGGACACTGAGGAGCAGAAGGGCCAGGCCTGGAGCCCATGGAGCCCATGGAGCCCTGGACCAGGTGAGGAGGAGGTGTGAGCTACTAATGCAGACATTCCCATGTTAATGGGTGTCAGCCCTGTGCTCACTGCTCCCTGGGAACACATCCCGGTGAAAAAGGTCCCGTCCCTTTGCTGACCAAGGAAGGGCGCTTGGAAGCAGAAGAGGAGACTGATCAGGCCAACAGGATTAGCCCCATACGTGCTTTTGGTTAGCCCCTTAACCTCTTTGAGTTTCCTCTCCTCCACTTTCATAATGGGGCATTTAGTATCTGCCTTACAGAGCAATGGTGAGGGTTAAAAGGGCAAAAATGGTAAAACCTTCTGTTCAGCACTCAGCATTAAATAAATTGAGGCTGTTATTACTCTAACCTTTTATATGTCGTAAAAAATGGTTTAAGAGTTTACAGAAAAAAGCAGCTTCAGCTAGAGTCAGGGGGAGGGGAGGCCTTTACTGCAAGCTGGAGCAGTAGGTTCAAGTGCAGCTGGCCTCACCCTGTGTGTAAGCAGTGATCGCATTCCCTTGTTGTGAAGAGCCTCCTGTCTGACCACCTCTGTGCCCAACCCCACTGTCCTCCGTGCCTGTCAGTCTTCCTGAGACTTCTCCAGGAGAGAGAGGAACCTGGGTGTTCCCGGGACCCCTGAGCAGGTCAGGCCACCTGTCCTGGATAGTGTCAGCATGCGTGAGAACGGGGACCTGGAGGCACTTCTCAAGCCCGAAACAGGGGACATGTCGCTTTCCTTGTCTGTCTTAGACTCAGGAGGTGCCTGTCTAGGCTGGGGTTTGGGCGTGAGAGAAATGGATGGTGGGAGGGAAGTCACGTGGGTGCCTGACCCATCCAGCAGAGTCTGGGGAGGAGACACTGCGCTCCTGGGTGTCTCTCGCTGTCGTTTTCCATTAAAAAGAAAAAAATCCGAGACACTAGAGCAAGATCTTGTACTCAACAATGGATACATCTCTTCAAAGTGAACAGACAGGGTTACAAAATAGTGCATGCCAGTTAAAAAGAAAACCAATTTACTCATCTTAATGCACCTATTTAAATTTCTCATGTCTTTCTAGTACTTTCCAAATTTTCACATATCCTTCATGTCAATAGCATCACCACACACTTTTCACTTAAATATTTTCTTAAACATTTTCAGTAAGGATGACTCAATTTTTATACATCCTTTTTTATGTTTGTGTACTGTTTATTAAATCAGGCTAACATAACCTACCAATTTTACTTTATTGTTGGGCATCTAGCTGAATTTTTATTTCACAGTTTTAGGTAATACTGAAGTGAATATTTTATTTTATTTATTTATTTTTTTTTTTACAGGCAGAGTGGACAGAGAGAGACAGAGAGAAAGGTCTTCCTTTGCCGTTGGTTCACCCTCCAATGGCCGCCGCGGCCGGCGCGCTGCGGCCGGCGCACCGCGCTGATCCGATGGCAGGAGCCAGGAGCCAGGTGCTTTTCCTGGTCTCCCATGGGGTGCAGGGCCCAAGCACCTGGGCCATCCTCCACTGCACTCCCTGGCCACAGCAGAGGGCTGGCCTGGAAGAGGGGCAACCGGGACAGAATCCGGCGCCCCGACCGGGACTAGAACCCGGTGTGCTGGCACCGCTAGGCGGAGGATTAGCCTAGTGAGCCGCGGCGCCGGCCTTGAAGTGAATATTTTTATTCAGATAGTATTTTCCTTTGACGAAAGAGAAATTTTAAGACATGCGTATGAACACTTATAAAAAAGCAAATCAATAAACCATTGGTGAATCAGATGTCAAATTTTTACTATTCTTATAAGCTTTTAAAATATATTTATAAATATATATATATATCCAATAGTGATTACCTAGTTCTGCATTAGTAATTTCATATAACAAATTTCTATCACGGGAAGTTTTCAAACAGAATACATCACTGAACCCCCATGTACCCAGCATCCAACATTGACGAATGCATAGTTGTGGCGTCCCTGATTTTGTCAACCCTCTGAAAACCCCATGTTACTCTGAAGTGAGTCTTGACATTATTATTGTTTCATATGTACATAGTAACTTTAAAAAAAAAAGATTTATTTATTTGAAAGGCAGAGTAACAGAGAGAGAGCAGGCAGAGAGAGAGAGAGGTCTTCCATCTGCTGATTCACTCCCCAAGTGGCCACAATGGCTGGAGCTGAGCTGATCTGAAGCCAGGAGCCAGGAGCTTCTTCCAGGTCTCCCATGTGGATGCAGAGGCCCAAGCACTTGGGTCATCTTGTACTGCTTTCCCAGGCCATAGCAGAGAGCTGGATCAGAAATGGAGCAGCCAGACTTAAACCGGCACCCAGTATGGAATGCTGGCATCGCAGACGGCGACTTTACCCATTACACCACAACACCGGCCTCAGTAACTTTTTTTTTTCTTTTTTAAAGATTTATTTTATTTATTTGAAAGAGTTACAGAGAAAGGTAGAGACAGAGAGGTGTTCCATCTTTGGTTAACTCCCCAAATGGCCGCAACTCCTGGAGTTGAGCTGATCTGAAGCCAGGAGCTTCTTCTGGGTCTCCTACATGGGTGCAGGGGCCCAAGGATTTGGGCCATCCCCTGCTGCTTTCACAGGCATATTAGTAAAGAGCTGGATCACAAGTGGAGTAGCCAGGACTCCAAGCAGCACCAATATGAGATGTCAGTGCTGCGGGCCAGGGCTTTAACCCGCTGAACCACAGCACCAGCCCCAGTCAGTAACTTTTGTAAGCATCCAGATGTACGCCAGTCCTTAATTGCCTGTCTCACTGCATAACCCACATGCCTACCAAGCAGCCCCTGAGGACAATGAGGCTTAAATCCAAATGAGGGCAAGGGGAGGTGAGGACTGAGGCTCAGGTTCTGCGGGTTGGGTGGTGAAGAGATGGCACAGAGCAAGGGAAGGCTCGTGGGGAGGCTGCTGGGCGATGCCTTTCCATGCAAAGCCCCACACAGACGAGAGTGCATTCTAGTGGTGCCT
Organism: Oryctolagus cuniculus; assembly: GCF_964237555.1. Classification (NCBI taxonomy): domain Eukaryota; kingdom Metazoa; phylum Chordata; class Mammalia; order Lagomorpha; family Leporidae; genus Oryctolagus; species Oryctolagus cuniculus. The sequence continues at coordinate 43,473,302 of NC_091442.1, forward strand.
AATGCTATGAGGTGAAAAAGCCACTGGTGTTTGCCGGAGTATTCCTAACAATGCCAACACATCCCTAAACCACAGGTTAACTGACTATTTTTTCATTCGTTATAAAATGAAGGATGCTGGATTCTTTAGTTAGGGATCGTAAGCCCCAGAGAGTTGCCATCCTTGTCCCTGAAAGTTTCAGGGATCGAGTGTCCCTGCCTGGGGTCTCACACAAGGACATTGTCATGTATCAGGTTGTAAGTGGGCAGGTAGCTTTACAAGTAGAGCCAGAGAATGTTACCTGACGAACTTGGTAAATGAATTCCTGACAAATGAGACACACTAGCAGGTATCCTGACAAAGCGAATTTGTAGCCGATGTCTCTAATAAATAATACAAGCGTTCTTCCCTAAATAGGTTAGTTCTCATGAATTCGTCATGTCCCTGGTTAGACCCTGGCAGCGGGTTTTTGGACTTTTTAATGATAGGAGTTTTGCTCTATACATCCCCTTCCTTGTATATAATCTGTGGACAGGTTGGAGCAAGACAGTAGAGAGACATAGGCTGGAACATCCCCATTACCCTGGGTTCTGTTTGCCCTTGTATGAGCAGAACATATGCAAGGAGTCTGTCTGGCCTTGTAGTGTCCAAGAGGGCAGTGAGACAGAGCATCCACAAGACCCTTAGGAATCTGCGTTGATTTCTCCCAGTGCCTGAGGTGCCATAGGCTTTCAATAAATATTCACTGGGGGTTCAGTGCTGTGGGATAGCAGGTAAAGCTGCCACCTGCAGCACCGGCATCCCATATGGGCACCGGTTTGAGTCCCAGCTGCTCCTCTTCTGATCCAGCTCTCTGCTATTGCCTGGGAAAGCAGTAGAAGATGGCCCAAGTTCTTGGGCCCCTGCACCAATGTGGGAGACCTGGAAGAAGCTCCTGGCTCCTGGCTTTGGATTGGCGCAGCTCTGGCTGTTGCGGCCAATTGGGGAGTGAACCAGCGGATGGAAGATACTTCTCTCTCTCTCTCTCTCTGCCTCTGCCTCTCTAACTCTGCCTTTCAAATAAATAAATAAATATTCACTGTGAGGTGAGAGCTATGGTGCAGTGGGTTAATTTGCCACTTGGGACACCCTTATTCTGTATCGGTAATGCCTGAGGTTGAGTCCCACCTCTGCTTCCGATCCAGTGTCTTGCAAATGTGCCTGGAAGGCAGCTGGTGATGGTCCAGGTATTTTGGTTCTTGACAGCCAGGTGAGAGACCTGGATAACATTCCTGGCTCTCGGCATTAGGGAGTGAACCATTGGATGAAAGCTCTCCCTCTCCCTCTGCATCTCCCTCTGTGTCTCCCTCTCCTCCTTCCTCTTCCCCTCCCTATTCTCTCTCACACTGCTTTGCAAATATATTTTTTAAAATAAAGGTCTGCAAATCCATTTAGACATTGTGGTACTTTGTTAGTTTCTATCACATTACAGCTTTTAAAATTTCATTGAGTGAATATTCTGTGTGCTTGTTTTGGCTTCTACTTTTAAAGAATCACTTAGTAATTAATCTTTTATATTCTGATTTGTCTGTCAGATAAAATGTGTAGAAGTAAACTGATAATTCTGAATAGAGGCAGAATTAATTCCTGGTTGATTTAAAATGTCATTTAGAGCTGTTCATTTTGCATGGAGCTAATGTATGATAACTGAGGTCTATTTTAAAATCTTGCTATGTAACCTTATTTATGATGGGCAGAATTTGTGTATAATCATTTTCATTTGTTGCATAATAAATGCTTAGAGAGCCTCATACTCACATTCATTCCAGACTAAGCATCTATTTGTATGTCCTTAAAAACAGCACAAAGGTGGAAGGCAGAAATGCTGAAAGGAGAGACCCTTTCATTGGGCCTCTGAGCTCAGTCAAGGGCTGGTAACCTTTTCAAAGCAGGAAAGATTTGGTTTCCGCTGCAGAGTCCCTGAGTAACTCGCAGCTGTGTGTGGTGTTCCCTCTGTCCCCATCTTGGAAACAGTCTCTCCTTTCCTTCCTCCCTGAATTCTAATTTTCTTGGTGATTGAGTCTCTCCATTGGGTACTGTTAGCTGGCTCACTATTTTAAATTTCCTGGTTCCCAAGATTCCAAGACTGGGCATTGGTTGACTTCAATATGAACTGGGAAAGTTGGCTGATTTCAAATAAAGCAATGCAGGATGAAGATCCAGGTTGGAGGCAGGCAGAGTCAGTACCTGAGATTAGAGAGACCTTGATCTGCAGGCAGGTCAAGCTTAAGTCTCGTGTAACCTGACAGGGATTGTAGCTGTCAGCTCTGATGACCAGGAACAGGGCAGTCTTAGATGCCTGTGTGACACTGTGTGGGCCAGGGATACTAAGCAGAGTAATGCCTGTCATGTAGGGTGGGAATCCAATTGCAAAGGTGTCACTAGTTCTGTTAGAATAGAAATTGAGTCTGGGATAAGGCAAGAATCAGAATTGTCCATAAAAATTTTTAAAAGGATTTATTTATATGAAAGAGAGGGGGAGGGGAAGAGATAGAGGAAGGGAGGGGGAGCGAAAGAGGGACGGGGGTGGGGTGGGGAGAGAAATATGAATATTCCATCAACTGGCTCACTTCCCAAATGGCTGCAACGGCCAGAGCTGCACTGATCTGAAGCCAGGAGCCAGGAGCTTCTTTCAGGACTCCTACATGGGTACAGGGGCCCAAGGACTTGGGCCATCTTCTACTGCTTTCCCAGGCAATAGCAGAGAGCTGGATCAGAAGTGTAGCAGTCAGGTCTTGAACCGGCGCCAATATGGGATGCTGGCACTTCAGGCCAGGGTGTTAACCCACAGTGCCAGCCCCATGTCTATCAAACTTTTAACAGAGGGGCTGGCTCTGCAGCAGTAGACTAAGCCTCTGTCTAGGCGCCAGTTTGAGTCCTGACTTCCTCTTCAGATCAATCCAGCTCTCTGCTATGGCCTGGGAAAGCAGTGGAAGATGGCTCAAGTGCTTGGGACCCTGCACCCATGTGGGAGACCCAGAAGAAGCTCCTGGCTCCTGGCTTAGGATGGGCCCAGCTTCGGCCTTTGCAGCCATTTGGGGAGTGAACCAGCGGATGAAAGACCTTTCTCTCTGTAACTCTGCCTCTCAAATAAATAAATAAATCTTTAAAAAAATTTTAAAAGAATTTGTAGACTAATGTGCTTACCACATGCTTGTGCCATTTTCCTTCGATTCCCTTCCTACCCCTCATGCTTTCTGTGTCGTGGGACCAGTTTCCTTCCCAGAGTCCTGGGACTGTGCTTGCGGTGCCCAGCGTTAATCTGTGTGGTTCCTCTTCCCTTACTCCTGGGCCAGGCCTGCCTTCTGGATCTTTCGCTGTCATTGTTTTTTCTTAGGTTTCTTATTTATTTGTCTGGAAGCCCATCTTGAAGCTTCAGATGAACACTTTCTGACTTTGTTATCAATCTGAAAATGTCTGCATAGCCCTTACACTTGATGTTAGTTAGGTTGGGTGTAGAGTTCTGGGTGCAGAATCCCTTTCCTGGGAGCTGCGATGGCTGTGTTTCTGTGGGGACATTTATAGGTCATGGCCTCACCCCTTGGTGGGATCTTTTTTCCTTCTGGATCCTCTAGAGGTTGGTTGTGGTGTCCTCAGATTTCATGAACGGGGGTCCAGTTTTCATCCTGTTCAGTAACACAGGGTCTCTTAAACCGAGGTTCTGTTGCCTTCTCCATCTCTGGGATCTTTTCTTCTCTGTCGTTACTGTTTCTCCCCTCCCTTTGTTGTCCTTTCCCCCTCCCTGGAGAGCAGTTGGTAACCTCCTGAGCTGCTGCTTGGTCTTTAATACTCTTCATATTTTCCATGCATTTTTTTTGCTCCTCCCCTGCCCCTTAGAAATCATTAAACTTTGTTTCCCAGCTTTTTCTACTGATTTTTTTTTTATTGTGGCTATCATATTTTTAATACCCATATACTTTTTTTTGGGTGATTGTTACTTTTGCTCTAACTGCTGCTTTTTCACAGCAGTCAGTTTTTTCATTTCTTTCTTCTTTTTTGCTTATTTTATTTTTATGTGTATTATATCTTGATGCTTTCTGAAGATACTAGTTGGGATTTTTTAAATGACCATTCTTATTTGCTGAATTATCTCTGTTTTCTCTGGATGAGTTTTCTGTTCCCTCTACTTGACCCTCTTTTCTGAACTGTAGGTGCTCTGTCAAATGTTTGGATGTCTCTGGCTATCTGTCATGCTGAAGAGTGTGGACCAGGTTATAGGTGGATCATTCTGGTCTCCAGGAAGCCTCTTCCCTGAACAAAAGGAGAGCTGGGCACTTGCTGTGTGCACACATGAGCACGCACGTCAGCCACACAGAGCAGGTGTACCAATCCATGCAAGGGGTGGAGAAAGGAGCAAGCAGGAGAGGGTAGCCTGGTTCTGTCAGATAAACAGCTAATGTCGCTTCTAATCCTGAGAACAGTGTTTATGTTGTACCTGTTGTTCGTTAACAGTTCTCTCTAGAACACTGTGCACTGAGGGACGCCTTACAGTGTCTGGAGACATTGTTGGTTATCATAAATACAGGAGAGCAAAGTGCTACTGGCTTCCAGTAAGTGAAGGCCAGGGGTGCTGCTCAGCATCCCAGAATGCACAGGATGGTCCCCATGCCAAAGAACTGCTTGGCCCTAAGTGTCAGGGGTGCTGAGATTCAGAAATGCCACTATAGACAAGACGGTGAAGGAGAAGCATGGGCCTCTGGCTCAGGACAGCTGGGGTAGGGGAGGCGTGTCACTTCCTATTTGGCTTGCTCTACTCTGCCAAAGGCAGGGACTTGAGTAACTAAGTTTCCTTCTCAGAGAACTTGTTAAGGGAAATGGTCTAGACTGGTGCCATCCAGTATGGTGGTGACTAGTGGCTGTTTAGATGAATGAAAATGCAGTGAAATTGCAAATTTAATCAACATGTACTAGCCACATTTTCTGTTCTCAACAGCCACTTAGGACAACTGTACTGGACAGTGCAGAGGTGAGACATTTCCATCACAGGAGTTCTCTTGGATAGAGCTGGTCCAGATGGTACTGGTGACACTGTAAGAAATTTGAAGATTAGAAGGAACATTATTATGTTTAAAAATTAGGTTTTGTGTTCCCAGTATCAAGGAATAAGAGGTGGGAGGCCAGTGCTATGGCGTAGCAGGTGGGGCCACCACCTGCAGTGACAGCATCCCATATGGGCGCCGGTTCGAGTCCTGGCTGCTCCACTTCTGATCCAGCTCTCTGCTATGGTCTAGGAAAGTAGTAGAAGATGGTCCAAGTCCTTGGGCCCCTGCACCTGCGTGGGAGACCCAGCGGAAGTTCCTGGCTCCTGACTTCGGATCGGTGCAGCTTTGAGTGTTGTGGCCATCTGGGCCACAACCCAGATGGATGGAAGACTTCCCTCTCTCTGTAACTCTGTCTTTCAAATAAATAAAATAAATCTTTTTTTTAAAAAAGGAATAAGGGGAGCCGGCGCCGTGGCTCAATAGGCTAATCCTCCACCATGCGGCGCCGGCACACCAGGTTCTAGTCCTGGTTGGGGCGCCGGATTCTGTCCCGGTTGCCCCTCTTCCAGGCCAGCTCTTTGCTATGGCCAGGGAGTGCAGTGGAGGATGGCCCAAGTGCTTGGGCCCTGCACCCCATGGGAGACCAGGTAAAGCACCTGGCTCCTGGCTCCTGCCATCGGATCAGCGCGGTGCGCCGGCTGCAGCGGCGGCCATTGGAGGGTGATCCAACGGCAAAGGAAGACCTTTCTCTCTCTGTCTTTCTCTCTCACTGTCCACTCTGCCTGTCAAAAAAAAAAAAAAAAAAAAAAGGAATAAGGGGAGTGTGAAACAAATTACCAGTTGGCATGCATTCTGGATTTTCACAGATTAACCAGAATTTATCACCATGCTCACACCTGTTACACATCCATAATGCACCCCCAGCAGAGAAGCTACTGTACCCTCACAGCAACCCCTCCCTCCAGCCCATACCTTTTTGCCACTATTAATTCATAATTGCTACAGAAAGAGGGCTAGAACTGTGGGAGTGAGGGCAGCTTTTGATGTTGTCCAGCAGTTTCCTTCAGGAAGGTCTAGGGTACAGATGCTCTACACAGAGCCAAGGGCGCAGATGAGATTGGAATCCCAGCCTCAGTTGAGCCCAGGATGTCTCGTGTTGGACCAAAGGAGCCCTGTGTGAGATGGACCAAAGCAAAGACTCGGGGACTCACTACTTTGCTTCCCTACCCTGCTCAATGAGAAGCATGCACCTGCCATAGGCAGACTTCCTGGAAAAGACTGTGTAGGCTTCAGAAAAACTTCAGAGAATGAGTGTGCAGATGTTAGAGACAGAATAATCACTGGCATCCTGAATATAATCTGGAAATGGGAGATTCTGCCCTGGAGCCCGATGTATTCTAAGATCATTTGCTGGGATTTGAGGCTGTGTCCTTTTGAATGTGTGGTCCTTTGAACCCTTCTGGCGTCATCTGTTTCCTCCTTGGCTGTGTGGACTGGTGAAGCCGTGACTGATCAAGCCTTTAGCTAAGGCTCTAATGGTAAAGGGAGTTGACCTAGCACCTGTGGTTTTTGTTCAGTTCTTTTCCCTTAGTTTTGGGCAAGTAGGATAAACAGTAGGGAGCTACTACCCGCACTTGCGGTTTGATGTGAAGATTTAGCATTTGCTGGCTTAGAATGTGGAATCCTGGGGTTGTTACCAACCAAGGAGTGTGAGCTATTCTGCTATCGCAGGGACTGAACTAAGGCAACTGGGCCTATAGAGGAAGGAGTGGTTGGTCATACCTGCGTTCGTGGTACCACATTTGCTTCCCTCACTGAAGTCTATATGGGGCATTGTTGTTCTTTAGTACTTGGAAAGAGCTGTCTGTGAAGAGCATATTAGAACTAGAAGGTAGAGACAAGTGAAATAAATAGTACATGATAATCTCTTTGCTGCTGCTTCAGAATTTCTTCTTGTGGCGGTGTTATGGAATAGGACCATGTTCTTTGGGTTTCCAAACACGCAGCCTGTCAGGTGGGCTGGATTGCTTCTGACTTTGGGCAGTCCAGGATTTTTCAGGGTTGGCTTGGGAAGGAGGAAAAGGTGTATTGGGACTTCTTTATGGGTGGAGACCCCACTGCTGGTAAAATAAGAGAACTGATCCTTTCACAATACTGGGGGGAGTCACCCTCGAGGAGCTGGATTAACAGCCAGTCTCTGGGAAAAACAACACCAGAGTTGACCTTTCATTGTGTTCTCTGGGGCAGACCAAGTGGAGTGCGTTTGTGGGCAGAGAACATTTCGTGTGAATTATACCCAAGGCAAGCAGCATACCTCAGGACTCTGTAATTAGCCCTGTCTTGGTATTTAAGCCACTGAAAGCAACTGCTACTGTTGCAATTGAGTTTTTTTTAATCCCTTTAGTGGCACATTTACATATTTTAATTGAATGTCTCAGAATTCAGCAGGTGAAGCATTTCTGAGTGTTGGCATCGGATCAGTCAGGTGTGCCCCGTGGAGAGCCTGTGCCCTCTGGCCAAGGGGCGGCGTGGGGAGAGTGACTGCCCAGAGCACCTTGCGCATCTCTTGCTGTTCCTGTGTTCTGGCTGCCTTTCACCTGGATGTTCACCGCCTGCCTGCACTTAGTAGCCTCAAGGATTGGGATGACTCCAGTTTCCTCTTCTCCCATGGGTGTTACTGGGGTTTCTGCTATAACCAGAAAGATAGCACCTTGTTAGATAAGCACAGGATGATCTGTTAGGGGAGAGCCAGCAACCTGCTTGGTCTCCTTTCAAGATTTTCTAGTCCAAACCATATTTTTGTGCTGATTAGAAACCACCCATAGTTGTTGTCTGAGTGAAATGACTCTGGAATACATTAGAGTGGACACTTGTTGTGTGCTCTATGTCTGGGACTGATCTTGCTTGGTCTCTCGTGTATGCCTGCGGTCTCACCCAAGGTTCCAAGCTGTGGTGGGAGATGCTTTGGAAAATTGCCAGTGCCCTTGGCCATGGGTACTGTGCATGCGATAAGGGGGCGAGCCCTGATTGCCTGAAGGGTTCATGACTGTTTACAAGCAAGTTTCCCCAGGCGTGGGGCTTCAGGGGTCTTACGGCTGGGGCTTTCTGAACAAGTGGACTCTGCCACGGAAAATCTTAAAGCTCCCAATCACACACGGATCCTGTGCTGCCTCCTCCTCAGAGTGGAGGGGACCTGACCAGAGAAGGCCTGAAGGGACACAGCTCTCTGAGCCTAGCCTCTGTCCCTCCCCTACGGCCTGCTGGTCCGCAGGACCCTGTTGTCCAACAAGCGGCTGGACAGAACCTCTCATGGAAGGCCCTGCAGCTGTGCCCTGGCGTGCAGGCCTCCCAGGACGGAGCCATCCTCGTGAGTGTGTCTGGGAGAGGATTGTGGTGCCTGGAGTACCTGGCACCTGTATGGACCCAGCCAGTGCAGCTGACTCTGACCTTGGGAATGGCTTGAGGCACGTGGCTCAGACGCAGGAGAGCAGTCAGGAGCTTGTGGTGGAACAGGGCTGTCTGCCTACCTCTTGACGGGTACTTGGTCCTGGTTGAATTGTGCTGTGGAAATAAAGTACATGCTGAATTTCAAACACTTAGTATGAAGAGAAGATGAAAGATTTGTTACTAATTTTTATATAATACATATGTAGTATTAACATTAATCTCCCTTTTCTTTCTTACATTTTGTTGTCTGCTCCTTACAGTCCTCTTGGCTGTGACAGTTTCTTAACCTTTCTGTAGTTTTGATGACTTTGAGGAGTTTTGAAGAGTGCTGGTCAAGTATTTATAGGATTTCTCACTGTTGGAGTTTTTCCTATGTCTTTCTCATGGTTCAGCTGGGATTGTATGTTCTGGGATGAGGATCTCAGAGTGCAGTGTCATTTTTGTCCATGTGGTTAATTGGCATGACTAAGTACTGTTGACCTTGGCCCTGCTCGCCTGGGTGCAGGAATGGTGCATTCCAGGTTTGAGAGTGGCCCTTACCTGTGGCTTGTGTTACGTTTCTATTCTATGAGATAGTGCTGGTTGAAGGCCTGGGGCTTTAGCTGTTAGTAGGGACAGCCTGCTGAAACCAGTGCTTCTGGACACAAAGTCACATTTGCCCATCCCTGGGCCTCCATAAAAAGGACACTTTGTCTAGGCACTGTTAACAGAAAAGCACACAGAAATAGGAATGTGTGTGTGTGTGTTTGCATGGGTATGTACATATATGGAGATTAAAATGACTTGAAACCTAATTGTAAGCATTAAACTTTTCTTCTCTTTACGTCTCTTTGCCACATCTCGTAACAGCGTATTATGAGAAAACTGCAGGAGAATGATTGCTGTAGTAAAGTGTTTGGATCTCCAGGGAGCAGGAAAGTACATTTACTGTAGAAATAAAATGTTGTTGAAATAAAAATGTTTTCACATGAGGAGGTGATTTTACTGATGGGACAGGGACAGGAATGTGGTTCAAGATTTTTCTGCCAATGATACCATCTGTTTAAAAGATGATGCTTTGTGTCTCCTTTTTGTCCTAATTGGTTAATTTCATGCTATTGTTAGCGTAAATAGGGTGCATCCATTCCTGCCTACCCAAGAGAGGTGAGTAAGGGAAACAGAGCTTTTCATATGAATGATTAAACTGAAGTTTTTAAGAGTTAAGATCTGATTCTCATGCAAATGTTCAATGAGCAGGTACCAAAGATGTACTGAACTCGCTAGTGAGAGAACCAGCCCCTTGGTGGTGAGTTCTGGGAGGCTGGGCGAGGCTGGTGGGAGAGGCTGGTTGGCTTCAGAGCACTCATGTGGGGTCACCAAGGTCCCTATGAGTCGGTTAGTGACAATCAAGCCATAATCTTTGGGATTTTTCCATCACTCCCCAGCCTTCCAGTCTGCAGTTTGACTCAGCCGGAAGTAGCAGGTAGCAGAGTCCCGTCCCCTGCTGCTAGCCCCTGCTTCAGCACAGCCTCCAGAGGGCCCCTGCCGTGGTTGGCCTGGTTTCCCAGTTCCCCACAGAACAGACTCAGTGTTCATTTCCGCAGGGCCCTTCCCCCTCTTGCAGACTCGGGTGGGGGGCACGTGGGTGTTTTAGGACCACCTGAGGCACAGGTTCTCCTCTGCCATCTGTCCCGCCCCACATCACCCCACTCCTGCAGCCCCCGGTCCTCATCCTCTTGACCGGGCTGGAGTCCTGGTCAGGATGCAGTGGAGGTGACACAGGCCTTGCTGAAGCCCTGCTTTCTGTCTGTGTGGGGGAGGGCCTGGCTTTTCATAGTTGATTTTGCTGTTTTCGCCTTTTTTTTTTTTTTTTAATGTCCGGTCTGTTGAGTTCTAATACAATAAACATGCACAACAATGTCAAAGTGCATGAAGTTTGGAAATACTCTTTTTTTTTTTAAGACTTATTTATTTTATTTGAAAGGCAGAGTTACAGAGAGGCAGAGACAGAGAGAAAGAAAGAAAGGTTTTCAATCCACTGGTTCACTCCCCAGATGGCTGCAACGGCCAGAGCTGTGCCAATCTGAAGCCAGGAGCCAGGAGCTTCTTCTGGTCTCCCACGTGGATGCAGGGTCTCAAGCACTTGGGCCATCTTCTACTGCTTTCGCAGGCCATAGCAGAGAGCTGGATTGGAAGTGGAGCAGCCGGGACTTGAACTGGTGCCCATATGGATGCCAGCGCTGCAGGCAGTGGTTTACTCAATATGCCACAGCGCCGGCCCAGCACTCTTACTTTTGATACACACCTGCTTGCAGGTACAGCAGCATGGGGTGGTGCAGGCTGCTGCCTTCACTCCGAGCAGCACTGGCTCAGAGGGCCCTCTCTTCCTGCACCTCTGTCAGGATAAAGCTGCAGTCCCCCTCTCCCACCCTACTCCTGCTCCCCACCCCCACCTCCTGTAGGCTCCTGCAGGCTGCTCAGAATGCATGGGTGATGCATGGGCTTGCAGCTTCAAGACAGAACTGTCCTGTCACCCCTCCCCTAACCCAAGTGCCACTCACTGCCAGGCCTCTCCTCTGGAGAACTTCTGGGCTATCCCTGTCTGCTGTGGGAAAAAAGGGGCTTGCTGCTAGCCCACCAGTTCACACTGTGGATCCCCACATGCTCAGCAGGGAAGACTTCAGGGTGGAGAGTGTGCCACACCCCAGCCTCTCCTACAGAGTACAGCCTTTTGAAAAGAATCCTGCACCGTAACTATATCCTCACACACACACCCCTCGCCCAAGCGTGGCTTTGATCTTTCAGAAGAGGCTAGCTTTCCTTTCAAAGGGCATCATCATGCATTCCTCAGTCATTAGGTAAAAGCTGATTCATAGTTAAAAGTTAACTTTCAAACCAATCAGTGAAACCCCCCACCATCCTCTAAGGTTGAATGTATTTTCCTTCCTAGCCTGTTTCTATTTCCTTTAGTGTCAGGGTTCCAGGAGCTTCTGTAATCAGCGTGACCTGGCTCTGCTCTTGGCATCGGAGCCCTGCCCAGGTCTGTGGGTGGGCAGGTAAGGTGCTCCTTACACGTGCTGTTCCTGTCCACCCGTGGAGGAACTGGAAAGCTCACGGCCATGGCGAGCTCAGCACGCCAAGCATGTGCTCTGCCGCTGGAGCAGTTAGAGCAGTTGTCCACAAACATGGGCGCTACACCTGCATGCTGGCACTGATTTTGCATACTTGATGGTCTAATGAGGCCTCCCCTCTGCTGTCCTTTGGCTGTTGTGCTTTCCTGGGAAGCCAGAGTTCCTGTCTCCTTGGAATGCTGCAATTCGCCTTGGCAGCCACGTGGGTTCTGTGGAGGTCTGCACATTACACATATCTTTACCTCCACAACTCTGTGTGGTATGTGCAGTGTCTGTGCCCACCTGGCTTCCTGCTTCACATGGTCTGTAATGCATGGGAGTACTCTCCTAAGGCCCTATTTTGAGGAATGGTCGTAGTTTATTTTAGGGAATTTGATCAGACAGGCTGAATACCCAGGCTGTTCACTTATGGATCAAGAACAACCTAGCCATATTAGTAGAATAAGCATGTTTACCCAAATATATAAGACCAAAATTTGTAAAGTGAGAACCCACACAAGTTTGTCAAGTTCAGTATTTTAAAATGGGATTGCCACTGTTATAAAAAGTTGATGTTCTCAGCTTTCCACCCAAATCAAAGACTGTGGCCCCCTGGGCCGCGGAGATAGCCTGATGGCAGTGGTTGTGTCTGAGTGACAGCGGCCTCCTTTGCAGGTGGCCCTGGCTCTTCTCTCAGTCACTCATGTTACAGGTGTCTGCACCTTCCTTATGTCCTTGCAGGAGCTGGTTTTGGTTCTCCTGGGTGCTAATTGGTGCTACACAAGAGCTGGTCTCTACTTGTGGAATCATTATGTGTGGTGGGAATTGGGTATGGTCCAACTGAGCATTGCCAAGCCTCAGTTTTGTATACACAGCCATCTGCAGTGAAGTGTGTGCTTACATGAGCTCCATGGTGTATACTGGTGTGGGTGATGTCATTCTGTAAGGGGCCACTATTTCTCTTTCTCCTCTAAATCATCGTTATGTCTGGGTAAACAGGTTGTCATTCCTTCCCTCTCTTGCGGTCACGGTTTCTCTGTGTTTATTTTGTTAAGGATCCACATATAAAGTAAGCCACTGGTTTAAAATGTCCAGTAAATGATAAGCTTTATAGCTGTAAAAGGAAAAGCCAACACCTCAGTGACCAGGGGTCCTCAAGAAGTTCATAGAAGATGTGTACTGTGAAGAAACTACGCAGGGCTAGTGCTGTGGCGCAGCAGGTGAAGCTCCAGGCTGTGACCCTGGCATCCCATATGAGCACTGGGTCAAGTCCTGGCTGCTCCACTTTCCTGCTAGTGCACCTGGGAAAGCAGCAGAAGATGGGCCAAGTACTTGGGTCCTTGCCGCCCATGTGGGATACCTCACTGAAGCTCCTAGGTAGGCCTGGTCATTACAGCCTGGTCATTGCAGCCATTTGGGGAGTGAACCAGTAGATGGAAGATCTCTCTCTCTCTCTCTCTCTCTCTCTCTCTCTCTCTCTCTCTCTGTAACTCTGCCTTTCAAATAAATAAGAAATAAATCTTTTTTTTTTAAACTACACAATGCTTTCAGAATTTTTTTTGCACCAAAATAAACTTACCCTTAAATTCTACTTTTCCTTGAACTTTCTGACATATCCTTATATTTTAAATTGTATCAGCCTTAGAAATGACTACATGATTAAATACACTATGGGGAAAGACTCACTGCTCCTTCTCAAGTAGCAAGCCTTAAATGAAGGTGACCGACAGTGGCAGATGTCACTGATGTGATCAGACTGGGATGCCTTGTGGCCCCGGACAAGAGTGCCACCAAAGCCATGTGCCTTCCTGTGGCGAGTCAGAATGGAACCCTGTGAGCTCAGAGGCAGGGCCTGTTTTCCCTTATTCTCTCCTGCAGCCACAGGAAGGTTAAGAAGCTCGGGCAGGCAGTTCTTGTATTCCTGTACACATGCTCCAGCTTTTATTTAAGTGACTTGGAGTCAGTGTAATTCTTTTAGGTCTGGTTTTTATCGATTGTTTGGAGAGTCCAGGTCTGTGGTCAACAGGGCTAATTATTCTCCACTCACAGGGTGAGTATCTTCTGAGCAACCTCCCCTCTGCCCGGTGCATGATAAGGTTCTTTGGTCTGGCTGGTGGAAAACACACTGTTCTGAGCCCTGTGTGAGCACCAGGCGCTGTGAGCTGTATCCCACTGAGTGATTCCTTCTCCAGCCTCAGATGGTGTCCTCAGCCGGCCCCACGCTTCTCTGTGTGCAGCTCTCTCCTCCAGTGCTCTGTCGCCAGCACCTGAGCTGCTGTGTGCCCCAGCACTCTCAACTCCATCTCCCCTGTTCAGGGAGTTGGCCAGTCTCTGCCTCAGTCCCCCTCACGTCCTGCAATCTGTAAACTCTCTCCAGATCATCACCGGGGCTGCTGTAGGCTCACCTTGCTTCCCTGCCTTCGCTGCCTGATGTCCAGTGACTTGGAAATAAATTGCTTATGCTTGTCTTTTCTCTCTCTCTCTCTCTCTCTCTCTCATTCACTTGTGAGGGTAAATTTGGCTCCTGTTTTTCCATCTTGGATAGAAGCAAAAGTCTCAGGATAGTGTTTAAAAAAACAAACCCACATGATTTGGTGTAGCTTCTTTTTCCTAACAAGCCGTCCTGGCTTACAGCCCTCCAGGATCAAGGGCAGTGTCTGGATCGCCTTAAACCCCTTCCTCCTTCTTTAAGAACTGTCCCAAATCCAGCTTCCTTCATAGATATTTTAACACTGACTCCAGTTTGCATGGGTTTTTCCTTTCTTGGAGACCTGGGCACTCTGGCAGTCCATGGCATACTGTCCAGCAGTATTTCATCTTAGCTTTATAGGAAGTCAACCGTGGCTCCCCAGATTTCTCAAGCCAGCTTCTCTGTACCTTTTATGCTCTTCCTAGTGACTAGCACAACAGTTAAGTCCATAAAGAATCAGCAAGCACTCGTTGGATTTGTGACCAGGTATGAGGTCAGGGCTCCTGGACCCAAACCAAGGATCTGGATGAGAACCCAGACTGTGCTAGGTTCTAGACAGCTCACCTGTGTCAGGCAAGGGAACTATCATAAGAACCCACTCTGTGCCCAGTGGTGCCAGGTAAGGACATTTCTTGCTTTTATGGCCAAAGGGTGCAGAGGGTGTGTGTGTGTTTGTGTGTGTGTGTGTGTGTGTGTGTTCAGGGTAGAGGGAGGATGGAGTTGTCACCCCAGGCTCAGATGTCAACAAGACTGTCCTTGTTCCTGCAGCAGGCTTTCCCAGGCTGTGTTTAGGTGGCCTTTCAGTTGCCATGGTGTCACCAGACCACACGCATGGAGCGTGCCCTGAGAACCACATGAATCCCAAACCATCATCACCTTCATCATTGAGACAAATTCCACACAATTAGATCCTTCCCTTCTCACGGCCTTGTTAGGAAAGAGGCAGTGGGCGCTCTGTGAGTGCACAGATCTCCAGTGGAAATAAAGCCCCCAGGTGCTTACCCATGAGGTCTGCAGGCTCGGTGGGTGCTTGTCCACTGTGGCTTGCTCTCTGTCTCAGCATCAAGTGCTGTTGAGCTCACGCTCACTCATGTGGGCCCTGTTGTGCCAGCAGCTGGAGTCTTCTTCCTTCGGTCCACCCAAGTCTTTGTGCATACAGGACCTCCTTTCTTATCAGCCACCTAAGGCACCAGGCTCTCCTGGGCTCTCCTGGGCTTTCCTGGGCTCTGCTGGGCTCTGGCTGGCATGGGGTGAGCGTTCTAACCTGCCCTGGACCTACATTCCCCAGTGTTCCTTCTGTTCCCTGGGCTCTGGCTGTCATGGGGTGAGCATTCTAACCTGCCCTGGACCTGCATTCCCCAGTGTTCCTTCTGTTCCCTGGGCCTTGGCCGGAAGAGGCTGCCGGAGAGCTGCTCCAGGGCTCGCTCAGCTTCTCTGCCCTGCCGGGGGCTTCCCATGGCAGCTGGCCAGCCCGGCGTCCTTTGCAGAGGTCGCTCTTTGAAGGATGCCTTTTCTGTGCTCCTTTGCCGACTGCTCTTTCTTCCTAGTGTGTGTCCTTTTGGCATTTCAGCAGCTGTTTCATGTAGTGGCTGACTCTGTAGGTGTGTACCTAATGACTATAAAAAAGCTTTATTTTTAGACAGCTCTTTCTTCCCCAAACCTTTTTGCTCCTTCAGAAATGTCCCCTTGTTAAAATCCTCCCAGGATTCCTGTGCCTGGTCGAGGACTTGATGCTCCAGTGTGACTGGGGGATCTAGTCCAGTGCTGTGGAAGAATGTACTCGACAGGATCCCAGGGGCCACACGCGTATATGTGAGTTGAGCAGCCCAGTGCTTCCTGTTCAGAGAAATCAGAGTTGCTCCCTGCTGGGCTATGCATTTGGAAGGTGCTTGGCCTGGGCTCACGTCCCCATCCTCACTGTCAGCCCTTGTGCCTGTCACACTGCGGTCCCGCAGAGGCTGGGTCTTCAGCGCTCATCCTCCCTGGACGCTCTTTTACTTCCCCTCAGCCCTTCACTCCTACCCCTGCCCCACCTTCCTCCTACAGTGATACCTTCCTGGGAGCTGTACCTCCATCTGGAATGGTCCCTGGCAGCCTGTGGTATTCTCTCTTCAAGGGCAGGTTCTGCTCCTTCATTTTGCTTCCCTGTCAGGACCTGGCACCACTGGGCACAGAGTGGGTTCTTATGATGGTTCCCTTGCCTGACACAGGTGAGCTGTCTAGAACCTAGCGCAGTCTGGGTTCTCATCCAGATCCTTGGTTTGGGTCCAGGAGCCCTTACCTCACACCTGGGCTCCACTGCCCCTCTCCCCCAACCTATTTTGTGGGAGGACATTAGGCAGAGTGCCTCTTGGGCAGAGCTAAAGGTATGTCCTAGTTTTAGTCAGTAATTCCTTAAAATGTGGCATTTGAAGAATCAGCCACTAAATCCAGTCAGCTAGAGTGGCTGGAACCATCCCACGAAGTGGATATCAAAGAGCAATCACGTTATTGTTAACAGGGTCTGTTCACTTGGGGTGTCCCCAGCTAATCAGCCTCAGGTGGGAGGTGCTCAGAGGAGAGCCTTACTTACTATAAAAAGTAAAGGAGATGGTGGGAAGGCAAAGTCCCCGAAAGAAGCTGCCTCCCGAGAGGCCGTTTACCAGGGCTTGTGTAGCAGGGTTTGGGGGATGTGGAAGAGGGAGAGAAAGGAGACCCTTCCTGCTTGCAGCTCATGTCTCATACATTGTATGTTTAAAAAGCTGACTCAAAACTACTTCTTAAAAAAGATTTATTTATTTATTGAAAAGGGAGAGTGGCAGAGAGACACAGAGCTCACGATAACTTCCATCTGCTGGCTCATTCCCCAACAATCAGGTCTGGGGTCAAGTGCCAGGAACTTTATCCTGGTCTCCCACATGGATAGAATGAACCCACGCCCCTGGGCCATCCTCTGCTGCCTTCCCAGCATCAGCAGGGAACAGGATCAGAGCTGGAGGAGCTGGGATGTCACAAGTGGCGGCTGAACCCTCTGTGCTGCTCGCTGGCCCCTGGCTGGTCTCTTGCTCCCTTGGTGGTTTGCAGTGCTCTGGGCCCTGAGGGTGTTGCAGGAGAAGCCTTCCTGGAGTCTCCTCCGAGAATCGAGCGCTGATGCACCAGCTGCCTTAGTCCTCTGCCTCTGTTCCTGCACCCTCCTCTTGTCTGAATCCTGTACTCTGGTCACAATGATGACATAGCTGGTCATTCTGGGACAAAAGTTGTGAACACAGGGAGTGACTGTGGTTGTCAGAGCGCAGCGCCTTCAGGTGGAGCTGCCGGACGCTGAGTCCTGACAGCAGGCGACAGACACGCAGGATCAACTGGGGCATCCCCCTGAGCTCTCAGAAGGAGACACACCTAGTGCCCCCTGCCAGAAATCACCTTTCTAAGAGTACACAAATACTTGTCTAATTTAGTTTTCAAGTTTATTCTTCATACTTGTTACATGTTGCACATTTCTATCGGCAAATTTTCTTCTCTATTTCAAACAGATTGTATTATAAAGGTTTTTTTTTTTTAAACATGTAAACTAGGATATAATCATTGCCTAGGCTCCATTGTGTTTCTTTCTTTCTTTTTTAAAAATCTATTTTATTTATTTAAAAGACTTACAGAAAGAGAGAGGAAGAGACAGAGCTCCCTAAATGGCCACAACAGCCAGGGCTAGGCCAGGCAGAAACCAGGAGCCAGGAGCGTATTCCAGGTTTCCATGCAGATGCAGGGGCCCAGACTCTTGGGCCATCTTCCACTGCTTTCCCAGACTTATTAGCACAGAGCTGGTTTGGAAGTAGAGCAGCTGAGACTTGAACTGGCGCCCATATGGGATACTGGCGTCGAAGGCAGTGACTTTTTCAGCTGTGCCACAACATCTGCCCCCTCCATTGTGCTTCTAAAGACACATGTCCATTTAGGTATTACATCCTGCCTCCTCGCTGAACAGACTATCTAGTGTCTTTCGATTCCATTGGCTGGTTAGGCCATCTGTCACCAGGGACAGTTTTACATCTGCCTCAGTGATCTCTATGCCCTCATTTTCTTTTTCTTGTCTTTCTGCGTAACTTAGTGCTTCAGTGTGATGCAGAACAGAGTGGTGAGAGCAGATATTTTTGGTTTTGCCCTAATTTTATTTTATTTTTATTTATTCACTTGAGAGAGAGAGAGCGAGCACTCCCATGTGCTGATTCACTCCCTAAAGGCCTGCAGTGGCTAGGGCCAAAGCTGAGAGCTGGGAATGCGGTCCAGATCTCCTATGGAGATGGCAGAACCCCAATAATTTGTGCCATTACCACTGTCTCTCGGGGTCTGCATTTGCAGGAAGCTGGAGTCGGGAGCCAGAGTTGCATGGAATCGAGGCCCTCCACTATGGGATGTTAGCGTCTTGTCCGAGAGGCTGAATGCCCACCCCTGCACCTCTCTTTAAAGGGAATACATCTGTTGTTTCACTCAGGTGATTGCTGTGGGTTTGCTTTGTTATGTTTCTTTCTTTCTTTCTTTCTTTCTTTCTTTCTTTCTTTCTTTCTTTCTTTCTTTCTTTCTTTCTTTCTTTCTCTTTCTTTCTTTCTTTCTCTCTCTCTCTCTCTCTCTTCCTTTCTTTCTTCCTTCCTTTCTTTCTTTCCTTCCTTCCTTCCTTCCTTCCTTCCTTCCTTCCTTCCTTCCTTCTTTCTTTCTTAGATTTATTTATTTATTTGAAAGTCAGAGTTACACAGAGAGAGAAGGAGAGGCAGAGAGAAAGAGAGGTCTTCCATCCACTGGTTCATTCCCCAGATGGCCACAACAGCTGGAGCTGCGCTGATCTGAAGCCAGGAGCCAGGAGCTTCTTCTGGGTCTCCCATGTGGGTGCAGGGGCCCAAGCACTTGGGCCATCTTCTACTGTTTTCTCAGGCCATTGCAGAGAGCTAGATTGGAAGTGGAGCAGCCGGGACTCGAACCAGCGCCCATATGGCATGCTGGTACTGCAGGCGGTGGCTTTACCCGCTATGCCACAGCACTGGCCCCTGTTACATTTCAATGAATACACTTCATCAGATTCAAGGAAGTCTTCCTGTACCTGGTTTTTAAGGGCAGTTGACCATGTTGTAAATTGATTTTTATCCAATGATGATCATCTACTGAGGCAGGCACAGGAGCCTACCCCTCTTAATCTTCAATGTTCTGAAGTACATTCAGTTTTCTTTTTTTTTTTTTGTCCAAAGATTTATTTATTTATTTGAAAGGTGGAATTACAGAGAGGCAGAGGCAAAGAGAGAAAGGTCTTCTATCCACTGGTTCACTAGAGAGCAAAGGTCTTCTATCCACTGGTTCACTCCCCAAATGGCCACAATGACTGGAGCTGTGCTGATCTGAAGCCAGGAGCCTGGTGCTTCCTCTGGGTCTTCCACACGGGTGTAGGGGTCCAAGCACTAAGGCCTTCCTCCCCACTTTCCCAGGCCACAATAGAGAGCTGGATTGGAAGTAGAGCAGCAGGATTCGAACCAGCGCACACATGGGATACTGGCACTGCAGGCTGTGGCTTCACCTGCTTTGCCACAGTGCTGGCCCAATTCAATTTTCTAATGTTGAACTATCCTAGCATTTCTTGCCAGATTTGATGACAATATATCATCATTTTATTAGCTTTGGTTTATAATTTGTTTAGGATTTTTGTATTGGTATTTATCATTTTTGCTTAGGTTTTGTAATTGAGTTAATATTATCATCATGGTGAGGGGCAAGTCAAGCAGGGCATGTGGAATTGGACATCACATTTAAATAAAGGAGACCAGCCGGCGCCACGGCTCAATAGGCTAATCCTCTGCCTTGCACCTGGCTACTGGCTTCGGATCAGTGCGGTGTGCCGGCCATAGCGCACCGGCTGCAGCGGCCATTGGAGGGTGAACCAACAGTAAAGGAAGACCTTTCTCTCTGTCTCTCACTCTCACTGTCCACTCTGCCTGTCAAATAAATAAATAAATAAATAAATAAATAAATAAAGGAGAGCAAGCTGGTTTTGGAGGAGAGAGAAGAACTTTATATTTATTAAGACACTGCACCATGTTTGATAGCTGTTTTGAGTGTATGCTTGGTTGATAGGGATTTGCAGTTTTCTGTTGGATTCATTTGGCTTAGATGAAATGTACTTTTAAAAAAAGATTTATTTATTTATTTGAAAGGCAGAGTTATAGAGAATGAGAGGGAGAGACAGAGACAGAGGTCTTCCTTCTGCTGATTCACTCTCCAAATGGCTGCAACTACCAGGAGCTTCTTCCGGGTCTCCCATGTGAGTGCAGTGGCCCAAGCACTTAAGCCATCTTCTGCTACTTTCCCAGGTACATTGACAGGGAGCTGGATCGGAAGGGGAGCAGCCAGATCTCGAACCAGCACCCATATGAGATTCTGGTGTTGCAGGCAGCAGCTTAACCTACTACACCACAGCGCTGGCCCCAAAATGTATTTTTTTATTGCCTCAGTCACTGCATCAATTTTATGACTCAAGTTTACAGTCTCAATGTATTGGTATGGGTCAGGGCTTGTACTTATCTCCCAGGGACACTCTCGGGCCGTCTCATTCCTGAGCACAGTTAGAGACAGCACACCAGGTGGCTGGTCTTGCTGAGACTGCAAAATATGCTTTTAAGAAACCTGAGCTGTCTTCAGGGTAGAGGTGCTGGGCACATGGCAGGTTGATGCTTTGCAAATCGTTGAGGTAGAGCAAGCAGGTTTTGAGTGTGCCCCAAGTTCTCCCAGCTGAGTGACATCAGTGAGCATCATCACGCCGCACCTGTGTTCCCTGGGGCTCCATCTCCCAGCTGAGGCCTGACAAGACGTTGTATCCTGCATCTCAGCTTTCAGCTGGACCCCTCGGTGGGTGGGGGCATTGCCCTGGGCTGGTTCTGGACTCCTGGGCTCTGTGTGTGATTCACTAGGCCTGTGTTTTCTGTTACCTGGAGGAGGTCAGTTTGTGCTTGTTTGGGATCCGCAAGGGTTCAGGGATGTGTCTGGGTTTACAGGGGTGGGGGAGGGGAGGGCTCTGGCACTGACTCTCCATGCGGTGTTGATGAACCTGGCATTGAACCTTAAACATTTATCGTGACAGTCTGACCTTCCTAGAGACAGCGGGGGCACTTTCTCACCATGCTTTGTCAAGCTCATCTGTTTGTCCAGAAATGTTCTTGAGCTTGATGTAATAATTGAACATCATGTGATTTCTTTGCTGGCCTCTGAGCCCCGTATTTACATTAATTCTGCTCACGGGATTGCTCTGTCCGAGTATCTAATGCCGTAAATCCAGCAAGGATAGGGGATGTTTCACCGAGGGTTTTTTTTCTTCCCCAGGTTACTGACATAATTCAGCCCGTTACACATCAGTGTAATTGTCAGCTACTGTCGCCAGAATTTAGGTGCTTTGAGCATGGATGTGAAGAGGTTGAGCATCGGGAGATGCAGAGGGAAGCCCCTTTGGAATGACAGGGAAGTCTAGCCCATGCCAGTGGAAAGGCGTGTGTATCCCTTGGCTGCTGAGGAAGAGCTGGACCTGGTCCCCGGGCCCTCATTCGTTTCTCCTGTCCCCTTTCTTGGGGGAAGATGCCTGTCACATTCCTCTCCCTTCTTGTGATAGCTCATGTCCTGTCTCCGCTTTTGCTCCCAGCCCAGACAGGGGAGATGAGAACAAACTGTTTTCCTAAGATGCTGATTATTTGTGGGGGCTGGAAGGGATTCTCCTTGGGGTTGACTGCCTTTCCCACAGAAGGGAAATGGGACTGACAAGGGTTAAACAGGGACCATTTTGCATTCCAGGGACCTGTTGGCGCTGGCTTATCAAGAGCCCACTGGGACAGTGTGGACTTGGGTGCTGGGGCCTGTTTCCATGTACAGTGAGCCAAGTGACTGTGCTGCCCTTCCCTCTGCTGGGGTCACGTGATAGATACATGATCCAGAGCCCATGGGTGAACTCAGAAGGTCCTCACTGTGGGCTGCAGACTGTGGATGCACCCTTAGCTCCCAGGGTACAAGACCTTGTGCAGCAGGGACCCAGAGGAGGGACTCTCAGCCCAGCTCTGAGTGAAGACCAATGTGGATGCGACACAGGAATCGCTGGCACAGCGGTAGCCTGGGGAGGAAACATGTGCAGTGGCGGGAGTGGGAGAATTTGGAGTTGCTGAAGCTTAGCAAGACAAAAAGGACTGGGACATGAACTGGTAAGGCAGGTGGAGAGGCCAGGCCGTGGAGGATACTGCTCCATGCTGAGCAGCTGGACAGCTGGACGTGGTTGTGACCACCATCTTGCCTTTTATCCTGACAGTTTATGGGATAAAGGAAAGCACTGAGATAACCAGCCAGGCTTGTCTGCTGGGCCCAATCCTGGACTGTCCCTTATCTAATGGTTGGGATAGTAATATAGTAATGTTTTTGAGGGAGTCCAGGTCCACTTAGGTTAGCCTTAGGCCACCTTTGTCTAACTTATGACTGACCGGGGGCTTGGAGATTTCATGTGTTTCGTGGTGACCTGAGGCTGCAGTTTTGTTCATCGGTTCCCCTGGTAAGTGACACTGTCTGCTGTTGCAGTTGTCCTCTTTCTTCAGTCTCATGGCACCTTCCACCTTCTGTGGCCAGTTCTCACGTGCTGACCCAGTTTTCCCAAACAAGCTGGAACATAGGCCCCTTACAGTATAGGGAGCCCTGGCAGGGTTTAGAGTGATGTTATTTTTTTTTAATCTTTTTTTTTTTTTTTTTGACAGGCAGAGTTAGAGAGAGAGAGAGAGAGATAGAGAGAGAGAGAAAGGTCTTCCTTTTTCCTTTGGTTCATCCCCTGAATGGCCGCTACTGCTGGCGCGCAGCACCGATCCGAAGCCAGGAGCCAGGTGCTTCCTCCTTGTCTCTCATGTGGGTGCAGGACCCAAGCACTTGGGCCATCCTCCACTACACTCCTGAGCCACAGCAGAGAGCTGGCCTGGAAGAGGAGCAGCCGGGACAGAATCCGGCACCCCAACTGAGACTAGAACCCGGTGTGCTGGTGCCGCAGGCAGAGGATTAGCCTAGTGAGCCGTGGTGCCGGCCAAGAGTGACGTTATTTTTTATTTGTTTATTTTTTTTGACAGGCAGAGTGGACAGTGAGAGAGAGACAGAGAGAAAGGTCTTCCTTTGCCGTTGGTTCACCCTCCAATGGCCGCCATGGCCGACACGCTGCGGCCGGCGCACCATGCTGATCCGAAGCCAGGAGCCAGGTGCTTCTCCTGGTCTCCCATGGGGTGCAGGGCCCAAGCACTTGGGCCATCCTCCACTGCACTCCCTGGCCACAGCAGAGAGCTGGCCTGGAAGAGGGGCAACCGGGACAGAATCCGGCGCCCCGACCGGGACTAGAACCCAGTGTGCCAGCGCCGCAGGCAGAGGATTAGCCTATTGAGCCGCGGTGCCGGCGAGTGACGTTATTTTTAAAAATAACTTTAGTGAGGTTCCCACACACCCTCCAGTTCCCCCCTTGAAACGTGCAGTTCAGTGAGAGTGTATTCACAGGGTGGTGCAGCTGTCACCACGATGCATTTTGAATATTCCCACCAACACACAAGGAAACTGCCTTTAGCTGGACTCTTCTCCCCAGCGCTAAGCTGCTGCGAGTCTGTTTGCTGTGGCCATGGATCTGCCCTTTCTGGGCATGTCCTGTAAGTGGAGTCATTCACGGCCTGGCCTGTGACCAGCACAGCATAGTCAGTGTTGGTCCACGCTGTAGTAGGTGCCAGCGCTGTAGTTCTTTTTCCTGAGTGATAGTCTGTTGTCTAGAAATGCCACACGTGTTGCTTCCACTCTTGGGTGCTGAATGAATGATGCTGCCGGCGAGTGACAATACTGTCCCTTGAGTGGGCACTTGGACCACATTGCTCGGGAGCTCTGGGGACATGATGAGGCAAGGAGCCTCACTAGGTAGTTCCAGTGGTCTCCGTGAGTGTCTTCCAGATGTCTCTCAGGGTGGACTGCTGGTGTTTGACCCAAATCTCATGTAGAACTCAAGTATATAAAGCAGATAAAAATGGGCCTACTAGCGACAGTGGAGGAGAAGGCCTGGAAGCCCACCCACTGCCTCCTCTCCCCTGGGGGTGCTGGAGTATCGGGCATTCTAAAAATGGCCAAGGTTGGGGCTGGTGTTGTGGTCTAGTGGTTACAGCTGCCACCTGTGATGCCAGCATCCCATATAGGCGCTGGTTCATGTCCTGGCTGTTCCACTTCCAGTTCAGTTCCCTGCGAATGGCCTGAGAAATGCAGTGGGAAATGGGCTCAAGTGCTGGGACATGTGTCACCCATGTGGGGAAATCCCGATGAAGCTCTTGGCTCATGACTTTGGTCTGGTTCATCCCTGGACATTGTGCCTATCTGGGGAGTGAACCAGAGGATGGAAGATCTCCCTCTCTGTGTCTCTCCCTCTCTTTCTCTCTAGATCTGACTTTCAAATAAGTAAATAAATCTTGAAAAAGAAAAAGAACATGGCCAGAGGTTGGTTATATTCCCCTAAATCCATCTCCTGGGCAGTGGGCTGGCCTCAGGGGGAGGAGGGTCTGAGAGAACTGGAAGCATCATGGCTGTGGTTAAGAGAACAGAGTGTTAAGCAGTTCTGGTTGGTGGGGATGGTGCTGGAGAAGACAGGCCCCGCGACCTGTGAGGTGAGGGAGCCCGATGGGACCAGAAAGAGTGTCACCGGGGATGACAGTGAGGCCTGGACCAGAGACCTGGTGACATGGGCTCTCTGGAGGTCAGTGAAGATAGAGGATGGTGTAGAATGAATGACAGACCTTTCCCCCTCTCTTCCTTCCTCCTTTCTTTTCCTTCCTTCCTTTTTTGAGATTTTGTTTATTTATTTGAAAGGCAGAGTTACAGAGAGAGAAAGGGAGGGAGGGGGACAGATATTCCATTGGCTAGTTTGCTGGTTCACTCCCCAAATGGCTGCAACAGCCAGAGTGGGGCCAGGCTGAAGCCTGGAACCAGGAGCTTCTTCTGGGTGTACCACATAGGGGGCAGGAGTACAAGCACTTGGCCATCTTCTGTTGCTCTGCCAGGAGATTAGCAGGGAGCTGGATCAGAAGTGGAGCAGCTAGGACATGAACCAGCACCCATTTGGGATGCTGGTGTCACATGCAGCAGCTTAACCCCACTGTGCCACAACACCAGTCCCTGTGGAACTCACTAACTCAAAGACCTTCCTGGGATGTGGCTGGGACAGCAGGGGAGGGAATTGGGAGAGGACAGGCCCTGTTGTGGGTGGCGGGCAGGAGGACAGGGTCCAGGAAGTCGTGCACTGGGGGCCTTAGAGAAAGCAGGGTCCAAGTGGGAGAGGCAGCCTAAGGGAAGGCAAGTGAGGTTAGTGGAGAAGAGGGGCTTGTTTTCCGTGCGAAGGCGATTCCAGGGCGCCTAGAAGAGGGCAGGACAGGTAACAAAGAGCCTGGATGTCAGGTGTGTGTGTGTGTGTGTGTGTGTGTGTGTGTGTGAGAGAGAGAGAGAGAGAGAGAGAGAGGAAGAGAGAGGGAGGAGGGAGGGGGACCTGGAGGTTTTGTATTTGGCTCCCCTATTTACTTGGAGTCTGATTCCCCCTGCCTCTCTGTCTTTCTCTGTGGCCTAGGCCACTTACTGGACACTAGGAGCCCCTTAGGAGCACCTGTAGAAGGCTGGTGGAGTGCACTGTGGAGATGGGAGTGGGAGGGAGGTGGTCCCAGGGGCTCTGCTTCTTGGTTGGTGGTGGCAGCCCCTCTCAGGAGCCTCTCTCTGCAGTCTCACTGAGTGCCATCCTCCCGTGCAGCCTCAGTTTAAGCTAAGTCTGCTTGCCTAGGGCTCCCAGGGTTTGAGGTGCACACGAGTCCCTTGGAGCTCTGGTGCAGGTCTGGCTGGGGCCTGGGAGTCTGCATACGAACCAGTGCTCGGGTGATTGCCGCTGCTCTGGGGACCCGGCCCACTTCCAAACAGGCGGTTCTCTTCCTCAGTGCCCCTGCCTTGGGGTCTGGATGTTGGGACATGCAGGTAGAGAGCATCAGTGTAACCGGTGTGGTTGGTCTAACAGTGGCAGGTCTTGCAGGACCTCAGTTGCGTAAGAACCTCACAACAGCTGCTGTTAAGTAATGACAGTGGGTCTCTCTCATAGCCCGGGGCAGTGCTGATGCGTTCAGGAAAAGCCCCCTTCTGCTTCTCCCTGGTCTCTGCAACAGGATGTGTGTTTTGAGGCAACAGAAGCAAGATAGTAAGGTGGCTGTGAGTGGTCCATCGATTCTCCAGTCCCATTGTGACTGAGCTTCCTCTGGGGAAGTGGTAATTCCTGAGAGCATCAGGATGAAAGATGAGTTGTGGCAACTGACAGAAATACCTGGGGCTGGGTGCTGAAATAGTGGCTGACGCTGTTATAAATACAGTGAGGTTTTTGTCCACACAAATGGAATTCTTGAGAGACTTGCAGGAGCTTGCCAGCGTTTATTTTTAATATTTTTAGTGCTTATTTATTGTCATTTATGTGAAAGGTAGAGAGAGAGAGAGAAAAAATCTCTCCATTTGTTTATTCTCCAAATGCCAGCAATAACCAGGAGCCCAGAACTCCATCCAGGTCTCTCTCTTAGGTGGCAGGGGCCCAAACACCTGAACCATCATCTGGTGCTCCCCAGAATAGATCAGCGGGAAGCAGAAAGACAAGGACTTGAACCAGCATTCTGATGTGGGATGCTAGCATCCCAGGCATGCTGCTTAACCTGCTGTGCCACAGCACCCACCTCTATTTTTAGAAGTAAATGGCAATGATAGCAAGTGTGAAATTTCTAGAAATTTTGCCTTCTACACTTCTAGTTCCTTGTCAGGTATCTACAATTGGATCCTTAGACCAAACAGGCTCAGCTGTGACCCAGGGTGTTCCGCGCTGAGCTTTCCATTAAATTCACAAATGTGGCATAGCAATACTTTTGAAGAGCACTTCATTTTCTCTGACAGGCTGCATATGAAGAACTCTTAAGTTCAACAGTAGATTTTTCTCTCGTATCTCCAGATTACCATAGGTATTTGGGCAAAGCCATGACTAAAAATGAAGTGTCATCACTTAGTGTTTTTCTAAAATGGTTTATTATATGATACTCAGTAGCTGAAAAAGAATCTCTGTAGCACACACACGTGTACAAAGCATAATGAGGAGCACATACCAAGGCTCTGCCTTGCTGCCTAAGAGCTGGAGCATCCCCCATGCCCCTCCCGTCCCAGGCCCTCCCCGGCCGTCCCTGCCTCACCGCCCAGGGGTGACTGCTGCCCTATTTTTGTGTTTATTGTCCCTGTCCTTTCTTCTCTCTGTCAAAACAGTGTAAGCACAGAGATGTGTTCCCTAAGCAAGAGCATTTGGCTTTCTTGTTCGTGCACCCTCCTGGTGGCATCCTTTGCCTCTCGTTCTTTCCCATTGGGCTGTGCCTGTTGTGTGTGCTGACCTGTTTCAACACCCTGTGCCCAGAGCACCTCTCAGTTCCTCAGGCTGGCTGTCTGCTGTTCCCCCAAATATGCTCTTTTCTTTTTATTATGAAAGAGATGGGACTTCTACTTTTGATTACTGCAGCCTGTATATTTTCCATAGCAACATCTCAAATGGTAAATCCATCTGTGCAGAATGTCTCACTGTCTGTTTAAATAGTCCTCTTTTTTGTGGGCATTTCCATTGATCCAAGGTTTTAATGACTGCAAAAGGCAATGTGGAGCTGGTATTTGGCCTAGAGCTTAGGACACGACTTGGGGTGCATGCATCCCTTTTAGGGGTGCCTGGGTGCCAGTCCTGGCTGTGTGTGATTCCAGCCCCCTGCTATTGTGTGCCCCGGGGCTCAGGTCATTGGGTCCCTGCTTCTCTCATGGCAGCCCTGGATTGAGTCCTCGTCTCCTGGCCTGGCCCAGCCCTGGCTGTTGGTGAGCATTTAGGGGATAAACCAGTAACGGGAGATCTCTCTTTGTCTCTTCCTTTCAAATAAAAGCCAGTAAAATGATGTCCTTTTGCATGTATCTGTGTGTTTGATAGCTAGTTATTTACCACAAGACCAGTGCTAGGAGGTGAAATTGCTGGGTCATAAACTGCATGTACCCAGTGCTTTGAGATGTATGTTGCTGAGTTGTGTTTCCCAAGATCCATGTTTACACCCCCTGTGACCAACATAAATTTCTTTTCCACAAACTCTTGAAAAGACTATCGTAATTACTATTATTTTTTGAAAGTCAGAGTTACAGATAGGGGGTTGTGGGGGAGAGAGAGAGAGAGAGAGAGAGAGAGAGAGATCTTCCATCCACTGATTCACTCCTCCCAAGTGACTGAAATGGCCAGGCCTGGGTGAGGCTGAAGTCAGAAGCCAGGAACTACATCCAGGTCTCCTGTGTGGGTGGCAGGGGCCCAAGTACGTGGATCATTTCTGCCGTTTCCAGAGGCATATTAGCAGGGAACTGGATTAAAAGTGGAGCAGCTGGGACTCGAACCAGTGCTCATGCGGGATGCCAGCATTGCAGGCAGCCGCTTAACCTGTTGCAGCATAACACTGGCCCCAATTGTAATTATTTAATTCATGTCAATTTGGTGAATCATATGTTATTTCTCATGGTTTCCCTATTTGTATCAATTTAGTTGCTAGTGAGCTTGAACTTTTTTTTAAAAAAAAAACAACCTCTTTTTTTAAAAAAATATTTATTTATTTATTTGAAAGGCAGAGTTACAGAGAGGTAGAGGTAGAGAGAGAGAGAGAGAAGTTTTCCATCCACGGGTTCACTCCCCAAGTGGTTGCATTGGCCAGAGCTGAGCCAGTCTGAAGCCAGGTGCCAGGAGCTTCTTCTGGATCTCCCACGTAGGTGGTGCAGGGGCCCAAGGACTTGGGCCATCTTCTATTGCTTTCCCAGGCCACAGCCGAGAGCTCGATTGGAAGTGGAGCAGCCAGGACTCGAACCAGCACCCACATGGGATGCAGGCACTGCAGGCAGCAGTCTTACCTGCTATGCCACAGTGCTGGCCCCAAACTCTTTTCGTCATAAGCTCCTTAAGCACTTGCATTTCTTCACATTTTAAAAATTGGGGCCAGTGCTATGGCATTGAGGGTAAAGTTAACGACTGCAGTGCTGACATCCCATATGGACGCTGGTTTGAGTCTTGGCTGCTCTACTTCCGATCCAGCTCTCTGCTATGGCCTGGGAAAGCAGTGGAAGATAGTCCTTGGGCCCCTGCACCCACGTGGGAGACCTAGAAGAAGCTCTTGGCTCCTGGCTTCGGATCGGTGCAGCTCCAGCTATTGTGGCCAGTAGGGGAGTAAACCAGCGGATGGAAGACTTCTCTCTGCCTCTGCCTCTAACTCTTGCTTTCAAATAAATAAATAGATCTTAAAAACAACAACAACAACAACAACTGTGAATCTGTATTTTAGATACAGATAAGTTTGATTAGTTTTTCATTTGCATTTTCTTATTCAAGGATTAGTTTTAGACTTTCTATAACTGTTTGCTGGCTGCATAACATAATTTCCTTCATTACTCTTCAAGGGGCTGGAGTGTTTTTATGAGTAGTTCATTTATGTGTTAAAGATGGGAATGGTTGTGATACTTTGTGAATACTTGCTTATTTTAGAATGCCTTGTTTGGTATAGGATATTTGAGTCACCATCTTTTTTTTTAATATTTATTTTTTTATTTGAGAGGTAGAGTTATAGACAGAGAGTGGGATAGACAGAGAGAAAGGTCTTCCATCACTGATTCATTCCCCAGATGGCCACAACGGCCAGAGCTGGGCCAGTCCTAAGCCAGGAGCCAGGAGCTTCTTCCAGGTCTCTCATGCAGGTACAGGGGCCTGAGAACTTAGGCCATCTTCCACTGCTTTCCCAGGCCATAGCAGAGAGCTGGATTGGAAGTGGAGTAGCTGGGACTGGAACTGGCGCCCATATGGGATGCCAGTGTCACAGTCGGAGGCCCATCTTACTGTGCCACAGTGCCAGCACTTTGGCACCGGCTTTCACCCTCATGCTCTGTAGATGTTGTGCCATGATGGCTGGTTGATCTTGTTTCTTCTTTCTACACACCTGTCATGCAGTTACCCTCCCACTAGTTTAACATGAGTTTGTCCATGTTTTGCTCTGCTGTGGCTCTCTGATGGCCTTTAATGGTGTGGAAGAGAAAGTGGGGACTCCGAGAGCAGCTCTCCCAGGTGCCTTTGGTACGCCCCAGCCTTTCTCCAGCCCGTGGAATGTCCTGCGGTAATCTCTTTACCTATTGCCTTTTCTGCATCTGCTCTGGCCCCTCTTCTTACAGTTCCTGTCCTACACATGCCTGGATTTCCTGTGTTGAATTTCCAGGCTTCTGTTCCCTTCACTGACCTTTTGTTCCTCTGACCATGGGAAGAATTACACGAACTGGTGTTTCTGAGTCAATAGTTTTATTTTCCATAGTGCTGGATCTATTAACTACATCTGTCACATGCATTTTCTTTAAGTCAATTTTCAATTGTTTATTAAAGTAATTATGCACTTAATTAAAAGCTATGTGACGCCTGAAGGTTTATAATGAAACATAAGCCCTGCCTGTTCCTCCCTGTGCTTTGTCCTTGTCCCCAAAGCCTTTTCTTTAACCAATTCTGAGCTCCTTTTTGGGTACTTTTTTCTCTATCCTCATATAGTAACCTTTTACTGTGTTTTGATTTATTGAATTTTGATGTTATTTTTTTCATAGATAAGGACTTAGCAGTGTTCACTCCCATTACATCATAATTTATAATTGAAGTGGCAGTTAGTACTTACACTGTCATGGCTCTCACTGTCGGTCACCACAGAGACAAGTTGGGTCCTGTGATTTTTGTTATTGGGCAGCCTTTTGTTTTTCTAGGAATGTTTCCTTGTCTTTCTTTTCATCTTGCAGTGTTGCTGAAAATACTCTATTTACTCCTCCCTCCCAGACCTGTTTCCCAGGCATTCTATCTAGTGCCCCAGCCCATAGAACTCTCTGGAGCTCTGGCCAGTGTTCCAGAGAGTTCTCTGCTGGGTGCTGAGCACTCCTCTTGCCTGGACGTGGCTCGCACTTCTCTCCCAGGTCACAGCCACTGCTTTTCTGGATCCCATGTCTTCCTCTTTTCTGTTTGGTTGTTATTTTGTACAATAACTCTTCATTGTTCCAAATCTGCCCTCTTGGCATTTATATAGGCCAAATGGAGGGGAGAAAAGCCTACCCCTCTTTTCTTAAGACTTCTGCAAATTGAAGAAACATTTTGAATCACTTAAGGAACACTATTAGTTTAAAATGCTCATGGACAGTTGTCTGTTACCAATTATGCCTTGGAATACCAACGCTGACATGGTTTAAGTGTCTCCATCAATGTGCTGCAGTTCGGGATTATTAACCAGACACGTGCCAGCAGTGTGATCCAGATCCACTGAGAAGGTGCATATTACTGTGGCCTTCCAGTGGTTTATGGCCTAAAACATGGTCCATGCACACAGGCCTTCAGGAGAGGGAGGCAAGGAGTGGAAGGAAGCAGCCCCTGGCCTCCCCATGCCCTCTCTCCTGCTTCTCTCCCTGTGCAGGGGAATCAGTTAACTTCTCTGTCATCACTCTTGAAATGTGGTGATTGGCTTCTGTTGAAGGAAACACCCAGGCCACAGAGGTGGTGAAGCGAGGGCACCTGCAGCACTGGGTATGTTAGAGATGCAGTCTTCCCCGTGCTCCCCAGCAGAACTGGGGAATGGAGTGCCCTGTGATAAAACAGTCCCGGCTGCTGGCATGTGTGGTTTGCCTTGTAAGTGGATTGCTAGCTCTCAAAGAATTCGCATGCATAGTACAAATGCCGCAGGATTCCACGTAGGCTTGCTCCACAGGCCTTTGCTGTTGCAGCATCTTTCTGTGCCTTGTGGGGAAGGGGCGGTCGTCCTGAATATCCACCATTGCCCACCAGTGTCCATGACTGTGACCCAGCATAGAATTCTGGTTAATAGCGGGCCAGATGACAACCAAGTGACACCTAATGAGCGATCACCTGAAGAGGTGGTTCATTGAAAAATGCATGTGGGTTGTAACCCCTGCCTCCCATTTCTTGATGACTCGGGATCACTTCTCAGGCACTAATTTCCCAACACCCTGGTCCCCTCCTGTGGCCAGAAGGTGCCTGTGACAGAGAGGGCCAGGTGCTCAGAGTAGGAAGACACGGTCCTGCAGGGCAGTTGTCCATGGAAGTTGCAGGTGACCCCTGGGCTGGGGGACACCAAGGGCTCTGACAGTGGCTGCTGCAGCTGGGCTGGACTAGCCTTGAACTCGTCCACATCCATGTGGCCTGAAAGCTGGAGTCATCCCTGCGTGTGCTGAGCAGTGGAGGGATAAACCAGAGACTGAGCTGAGTGAATGTAACAGGGAGCAGCTGAACCACCCTGCCTTTTATTTTTGCATGCCTGAGAGGGTTTTTATAAACAATGGGAAATTAGAAAATAAAATTAGCTTGCATGATTTCATATGGGGACAGATGCTTGCCTGCTTGATTTTTTTTAACCCCCAGGAAAACCTCAGAGTTAATAATATATGAAAATTAGGTACCAAGTGTGCACTTTGCTTTGTAATGTTTTTATTAAGCAGCCATTGATTTAAAAATAACACAGTGCAATGATTGGCATAATGGCAGACTGCACTGTGTATGAAAACATCCTTTGTGAGTGTTCTGTCAGGTTTTCCATTACATCAGAACATATTTAAAAGAAAAAACTTTCAGAATTATCACATGATACAAAATTATATCAAGCTGCAGTGTGGTCAAATTGTCCCCAAAAATAAATTACAGTTCCTTTTTTTTTTTTAATAAAAAAGATTTATTTATTTATTTGAAAGGCAAAGTTAAAGAGAAGCAGAGTCAGAGAGAAAGTAAGTCTTCCGTCCACTGATTCACTTCCCAAATGGCCACAGCAGCTGGAGCTGTGCCAGTCTGAAGCCAGGAGCCAGGAGCTTCTTCGAAGTCTCCCAGGTGGGTGGTGCAGGGCCCAAGGACTTAGGACATCTTTCCCTGCTTTCCCAGCCCATAGCGGAGAGTTGAATCAGAAGTGGAGCAGCCAGGACTCGAACTGGTGCCCACATGGGATGCCGGCACCGCAGGTGGCAGCTTTACCTGCTACGCCACAGCACCTGCCCCACAATTGCTTTTTTTAGAAAACAAAACCAAAAACAGTGGCTTAGTCAACTAGAGATTGGCTTCTACAGGAAGAAGTCAATTTCCCAGACGTTTTTCAAATGTTGCAGTAGACTCCGACTCAATTCCCCTGAGCTTCACCGGAATCGTTTGCTGACCAGAGTTTGCCTTCCCTTCTTCCTCCTTGCTGCCCCCGCCACCTGGCCTGTAAGGAGCAGGGAGAAGGTGGTCATGGAGCTGCCCGGAGCTCAAGGGGTGACCCAGTTCTGAATCTACCTGAGGCTGTTGTGTGGTTATTAGACCCGCCAGTCATCTCATAGTGAAGGTCTCCATCATTCCCTTAAAGAGGTGTCATGGCTCATGGCCAAGGGCTGTGGACTCGCGGTTGCTGCGCCAGTTGCTTTGGAGCTTTATTTTATCTGCACAGTAGTGGGGCAGGGTTACTTTCCAAAAGTTTCTGTGGCATCTGGTAGCTGAGGCAGTGTGGAGTTCAGTACTTCAGGCTAACCTAAGGAGGCTTGTTGTTGATTGAATTTTTCTGTATTCCGTAGCATGCTTTACTTGCACAAGGGTGCTTCACAAAATTCATGGAAAATTTAATAAGAAGATAAATTTATTTTGGTGCAAAAAAAATTGAAATCTATACAGAAAACAGAGGGGTCTTCAGAAAGTTTATGAAAAAGGCATACTGTGAATTTCAAAATTGTTCTGAACTGAAACAAACTTAAATTCCGTTTTCCACAAACTTTCTGAAGCACCCTTGTCTACTGCCATGAAATTGTTAGCTGTTCAACAAAACACGTCCAAGGACAGCTTGTAGTGCTTATCTCCATCCCGAGAGGAAGTTCAGGTGATGGGATGTGATGGTAAAGGTGTTTTCCCTGGAGTTGGTGGGCACTTAGGAAAGAAAGTAAGCATTGTAAAGAGAAATTCCTGGAACTATTGAAATGAGCGAAAGGACTGATTTATTTGGGATATTTTGTGCTTCTGCATATAACTTGCGTCTGTACCCCGAGGGGCCTGGATGGGCACGTCCTCCCTCCTGCTGCACCCTATGATTGCCCAGATGTCCCTCCCAGCATGTGCAGAACCAAGGTGCGGGCTCTCACCCCCAGAGTAGCAATACCATGCAGACTTTTAAGGAGTGGTCACAGAGGGGACATTTGCTCTTTATGACTTGCACCGTGAGACTTTCTTGGAAGCCCTGTAAGGGCTTGGTTGGAGCTGAACTTTTCCATCTACACTATGGTCTATAAAAATCATAGGAACTGACTTCATGGGGCTTGAGCTTTCTTCTTGCTGTTTGCTTCACTCTCTAATTAGATTTTGCTCATATGCAGAGCAGAATCGTTTGGCAGGAAACAGTCAGCATTAAAATTACTCTTAATGCTGGACCACAGGGTCCATTGCCCTGGACCTGGGACAGTCCCCAGGAGTCCCTTGGCAGGTGAGCATTTGCTCCTAAAGGAGCCAGGTCATCCGGGGCCTTGGCTGGGAGTCCCAAGACCTGGCGCCCTCCCCAGACCGACCGCTGCCTGGGTGCAGTGTTGTGCAGGCTCTCTCTCCACTGACCTGATTGTGTTCAGAAGCAATCTGGGAAGAATAACATCTGCGCTAACCTTCTCAGAATGCTAACAGGGTTGGATTGACTGTCAGGACCCAAGGGATCATTTGTTCCCCAGGTATGAAGATGGACCTTCAAGAGCTTAAATTACAACATCGGGTTTATGGACTTGGGCCCCCGGAGGGTATAAGTGGTGGACTCACGTAAGGGAAAGATCAAGACCGGAGTTGTGTTCATTGTTACCAAATGAACCACAGATGTCTTAATCCATGAAATCCATGAGACACTGCCATTTTCCACCATCATTCCCCCAAATCATGACAGAGGCAAGTTTGAAACACCCTAAGAGCAGTCCTCCCACCAGGAATGCTTGGGCACCAGTTTTGTTTTGAAATGGCTGATAAAGAAGTTGTTTTTCTAGAATCCCTTCAAACTTGGACTTAAGGCTTCCTGTTGTTGTAGGTTGGGATAATCCTGGAGGGGAGGAGGGAGCTGGGACAGCAGCCACAGATCACTTCTGCTGGTGCAGTTTCAGTCCTGTCAGCCTGGATGGGTGTGACAGCTGCAGGGCCTCTAACCTGAGCCACCTTCTCCCAGTGAGTGGGATCTCCGGGAGGCCCAGCGCCCAACTATATGTGAAGCGCTGAGCTAGCTCCTTGGTTTGTTCAGTGCGATGTTCCTTGCAGCTCATCAGTGTGTGTGGAAGCCTGGAATTACTCAAGTCATGTTTTGTGTCATCGTCTCTCAGTGTGAAGGGATCAGTATTTAAATGTGGTTGGGTATGTTGTGTTATGTGTGCAAGAACAAGGGCAGGTAACCGTTTCCTGCTGATTTGCTGCCTTTCACCTTGAATGTGTGTATCCTGCAGCCAAGCTGCTCCTCATAGTGCTGGCCACGTCCTTTATGTCATTTACAGAGAAGCAGGCAGAGGCAGGGGCATTCGATGACCTGCCCCAGTGGCGGTTTTTCCATTTCCCGGGGACTGCTGGCACTTAAGAGACAGATGCTCCAGCCCCAAGAGCAGGTCGCTCACCTGTCACACCGATGCTTGTACCCACTGCTGTGCAGGTTCCGCACTCCCCTGGAGCTGGTGCTCAGCTGTCTCCTGGTCCACTGTCCCTGTCAAAACTGGGCTGGTTCCTTCCTGTCTCCACTCATTCATCTCGTGCTTCCTGAGTGCCACAGTGTGCGAGCCCCTGCATGCCGCTGGCCGTGCCACCCTGTCACCCACTCTGTCCTGTGTCTTTGGTGATGATTTCCACCAGCTGCTGCCTGTAGTGCACTTAGCTGTCACCGACCCCTCCCTCATCCCTTCTTGGATCACCGTGTCCTCACTGGGCCTCTTGTTCTCCAGCTTCTCCCCACATGGCCCTTGATTCTCTGGTCCTCGGTCATCTCCGTGTGCAGTATCTGCTTGCATGGTGTGTGCCGCCATGGTGTGCCTGGCAGTGAACACTGGAGGGGCCGTGTTGGTCCATTTCCCTCTCATTGCTACACCAGGACCTGGACCTG
The DNA here is from genome assembly GCF_964237555.1 of Oryctolagus cuniculus. Lineage (NCBI taxonomy): Eukaryota > Metazoa > Chordata > Mammalia > Lagomorpha > Leporidae > Oryctolagus > Oryctolagus cuniculus. The sequence goes on from NC_091442.1 coordinate 43,509,492, forward strand.
CCTCCCCCACCCCACGTGGGCTCCCACTGCCCGCCTGTGAGGCCCCATGTCCTCGCCGCCCGTTCCCTGCTGTGATGCTCTGACGCTGACTGCTTTCTGAGGCCACTGCTCAGGAGCTGAGCCTTCCCAGTCTATGCCCCATCTGTTGGGCTGCCCCTTCCCTGGGCCTGGGGCCAGGCTTGGCTCCCTCCGCCCACTCAGCCCACCACCATTGACAGGCCATGTGGGGCCCCTTTCTGAGGCCGAGTGCCAAGGGCATCAGGGAGCCAACGCCAGGCCCTTGTTGCTTGCCGGGCTTTCCCACCCTGCCTCTGATCCAGGCCTGTTGTGTTAACTTGCGGTAACTGTGTTCAAGCCTAACACACAAGCAAACTGAGGTCCTGCAGCAGCCTGTGGCTGAACCGCCAGGGCACCAGACCTGAGTGAGGTCCAGTTTTGCATTTGGCCGATGGAGGTGGCCCTGCACACCCGCGTGTTTTCTGCCAGTGAGGACACCTGTGAAGGAGGAGGTTGCAGGGGTGTCAGCAGGGCTGCGGGGCCCAGGCAGAGTGGGCTGTGGTTTCCAGGCACCCCCGGCCCCACTGCATTAAGATAAGGGTTTGACCACCCGTCAAGTGCTTAGGACAGTGGGGTCAGCCGGTGACTGCTCTGGTGGACAGTCAGCCCAGGAAGGCAGGGCCTCTGCTTGGTTCTCTGCCATGTCCCTGGGACCTAGCATGGGGCATGACAGACAGCCAATGCTCAGTTAATAGCCGTGGAGTGAGCTGGATAGATAGAGGAAGAGAGGCCGCACCGCTCCCTGGGGTCTGGAGACCTGCGGCTTTGTTCCACCCCAGCCACTCCCGGGCTGCGGCACCTCACACAGGTCATGTGGCCTCGCTGAGCATCCATCTGCTCCTGTAGCAGGAATTTCACTTTCAGCTGCGGATGTGCAGACCTGCGCACGTGTGGCTGAAGCAGGAGCAGTGTAATTACCCCTCCCAGCTGGAAAGCAGACCCCTCCAGCTCGGCCTGGACTTCGGTGCAGCCCTGGACGCTGCTCCTCATTCTGAGAGCTGCACCTTTTCCTCCCCTGAATGTGGCCCAGGAGCAGCAGGAAGGCTGTGTCTCCTAGCCCCTGTGTTTATCAGGGAGGGAAACCTTTCTCTGAAGCCTTGCAGCCCCCTGGGGTCCTGTTGACTGAGACTGTCACCTGCCGTGTGACAGGTCAGATGCTGTCACCTCTGAAGCGGGGACTGCCTGTGCCAGCAGGGGGACGGGAAGGCACTGGGAAGCTGACCGTGACTGCGGTGCACGCACTGGCTTCCCTGTGAGATGCTGAAGGCAATGGAGCTATCACTGCACTAAGAGAACACAGGATCCCATAGGTGGAGGTGCAAAGTGGAGGTCTGTGACAGGTGATTCATACCATGGTTGTTTTTATTTTCCCTGGGATTCATTTATTTTATTTGAAAGAGTCAAAGGGTGGGGGGAGGGAGGGAGAGAAAGAATCTTCTATCTGCTGGTTCACTCCCCCAAATGGTCATAATGGCCAGGGCTGGGCCAATCCAAAGCTCCATGTGAGTCTCCTACATGGGTACAGGGACCTAAGCACTTGGGTCATCTTCTGCTGTTTTTTCAGGTGCATGAGCAAGGATCTGGATTGGAAGTGGAACAGCCAGGAATTGAATCAGTGCCTGCATTGATAATCAGTGCCTGCATATGGGATGTCTGTATTGCCGGTGGCAGCTTAACCTGCCATGCCACAGTGCCAGCCCCCAGATACATGTTTAAAAAGAAAAGGAGATTATGGCCGGCGCTGCGGCTCACTAGGCTAATCCTCCGCCTTGCGGCACCGGCACACCGGGTTCTAGTCCCGGTCAGGGCGCCGGATTCTGTCCCGGTTGCCCCTCTTCCAGGCCAGCTCTCTGCTGTGGCCAGGGAGTGCAGTGGAGAATGGCCCAAGTGCTTGGGCCCTGCACCCCATGGGAGACCAGGAGAAGTACCTGGCTCCTGCCATCAGATCAGCGCGGTGCACTGGCCACAGCGCGCCGGCCGTGGCGGCCATTGGAGGGTGAAACAACGGCAAAGGAAGACCTTTCTCTCTGTCTCTCTCTCTCACTGTCTACTCTGCCTGTCAAAAAATTTAAAAAATAAAAATAAAATAAAAAAAAAAGAAAAGCAGATGGGAGCCAGCCCTGTGGCACAGCAGGTAAAGCTGCCGCCTGCAGTGCCAGCATCCCATATGGACACTAGTTCGAGACCTGGCTCCTCCACTTCTAATCAAGCTCTCTACTATGGCCTGGGAAAGCAGTAGAAGATGGCCTAAGTCCTTGAGCCTGTACATCCGCCTGGGAGACCTAGAGGAAGCTCCTGGCTCCTGGCTCCTGGCTTTGGATCGGCACAGCTCTGGCCGTTGTAGCCATTTGGGGAGTGAACCAGTGAATGGAAGTTTGTGCGCACGCGCACTTTCTCTCTCTCTTTCTCTCTCTCTCTCTCTCTCTCTCTCTGCCTCTCTGTAACTCTGCCTTTCAAATAAATAAATAAATAAATAAATCTTTAAAAAAATTAAAAACAAACAAACAAAAAAAAGAAAATAGAATGCCCTTAGTAAGGTGGAACATATCCAGTGAGGCCTCAGTCTCAACTATACCTTATCGTCTGCCTTTCAGATAAATAATAAATCTTTTTTTTAAAAGCTTATTTTTACATCATGTAATTAGAGTTTAGGTGTCTTAAAAAAATCCTCCTAATTTTGCCATGAAATTTTTCAAAAAAGATTCATTTATTTATTTAAAAGGCAGAATTAGAGATGCAAAGATTTTTTTTTTAATATTTATTTATTTGAAAGGTAGAGTTACAGCGACAGAGGGAGAGACAGAGAGAGAGAGCTCTTCCATCTGCTGATTCACTTCCATCTGCTGATTCGCAACCCCTGGAGCGGAGCCGATCCAAAGGCAGGAGCCAGGAGCTTCTTTGTGTCCTTCCACGTGGGTAGCAGCAGAGACCCAAGTACCTGGACTGTCTTCTGCTGCTTTCCCAGGTGCATTAGAAGGGAACTGCATGGGGGGCTGGCGCCATGGCTCACTTGGTTAATCCTCTGTCTTGCGGCGCTGGCATCCCATATGGGCCGCTGGGTTCTAGTCCAGGTTGCTCTTCTTCCAGTCCAGCTCTCTGCTGTGGCCCGAGAGGGCAGTGGAGGATGGCCCAAGTGCTTGGGTGCCTGCACCTGCGTAGGAGACCAGGGGGAAGCACCTGGCTTCTGGCTTCTGATCGGTGCAGTGCTGGCCGTAGCAGCCATTTGGGGAGTGAACCAATGGAAGGAAGATCTTTCTCTCTTTCTCTCTCACTGTCTATAACTCTACCTGTCAAAAAAAAATTTTTTTAAAAACATATAAAAAAAAGAGAACTGCATCAGAAGTGGAGCAGCTGAGACTTGAACTGGTGCCCATATGGGATGCTGGCACTGCAGGCAGCGGCTTTATCCACTGTGCCACAGCACTGCCCTGAGAGAGTTTTTCCATCTTCTCTTTACTCCCCAAATGCCTGCAACAACCAGGGATAGGCCAGGCCAGGCCAGTGCCAGGAGCCAGGAACTCCATGTGGGTCTCCCACGTTGGGGAGCAGAAACCCAAGTATTTAAGTCATCATCTGCTGCCTCCCTGGTGCATTAGCAGGGAGCTGGATCGGAAACATTGGCTAGCTGAGGCTTGAACCAGGCCCTGTGATATGGGATGCTAGCATCGCAAGCAATGGCATAACCCATTGCACCACAACGCCTGAGCCTTCTCAGTAAATCTAAACCTGAATTGTGGGGGTTGCCCCCCGTCTTTGGCACCCACTTTCCCTAGCTCCACTGTGACAGGTGCAGGCTGAACTTTGGATCCTCGGGCCCTGGCATGTCTGTGTGCCCAGAATTTCCTTTGGAGGGTTTGATTGGGACAGTGTCTCCCTTGCGATGGATACTCTCAGCAGTTGATTAATAAATGAGCAAAATAAGGGTGGATGTTTAGTGGTTAAGACACCAATTAAGAGGCCCTTGTCCCACATTGGGGTACTTAGGTTTGATTCTGGGTTTTGTCCCTGATTCCAGCTTCCTACTAATGCAGACCCTGGGAGGCAGCAGTGGTGACTCACATGGTTGGATTCTTGCCACCGATGAGGAAGACCTGGATGAATTTGGGTCTCAGATTCAGCCCTGGCCCAACCCTGCTGTTGTGGGCATTTGGGGACAGAACCAGTGGATGTCAACACTCTCTTACTTGCTGTCTCTGTGTCTCTCTCTGTCTGCCTCTCAAAAACATTTTAAAACAGAATAGCTGGCCGGCGCCGTGGCTCAATAGGCTAATCCTCTGCCTGCGGCACCGGCACACCGGGTTCTAGTCCCAGTCAGGGCGCTGGATTCTGTCCCAGTTGCTCCTCTTCCAGTCCAGCTTTCTGCTGTGGCCCAGGAGTGCAGTGGAGGATGGCCCAAATCCTTGGGCCCTGCACCTGCGTGGGAGACCAGGAGAAGCACCTGGCTCCTGGCTTTGGATCAGTGCGGTGCGCTGGCCACAGCACGCCGGCCACAGCACGCCGGCCACAGCACGCCGGCCACAGCAGCCATTGGAGGGTGAACCAGCGGAAAAAGGAAGACCTTTCTCTCTGTCTCTCACTGTCCATCTGCCTGTCAAAAAAAAAAAAAAAAGAAAAAGAAAAGAAACAGAATAGCTGTATCTTTTAAAAAAGAATAACTTAAAAATAGGCAAGCAAACAACAAATCAAAGGCAGTGCATTTTGAGGTTCACAGGTCGTGAGTTTGCAGAGTTTCAGTGTTTATGTTCTCCGTGGACACGCACCTGCTGTTAATCTGAAAGCTGTTGACCTTTCATTTGCGCCTATGTGCAGTACCAGTTTTTTTCTTTTCTTTCTTGCTCATTTGTTTCATCCAAAAAAAAAAAAAAAAAATCCAGCTGCACCCTTGCCTTGAAATGTAAATTCCACATTTTGGCTGCTTTGAATTTCAAGTTTTCTGAGAAAAGGCTTAGATTTATTAGGCCAGTTCACCATGTTCTCACAGAGAAGTTTGCTCTGCAGCGTGGAGCACTTGTGGCTGGAACGCTTCACGAAAAATCCTCTAGGAGAACCAGCATCCCGTCATTGGCAGACATGTGGGCTACACTTGTCGCTTAAAGAAACCATCGCGCATGATTTAAATGTGTGGTTCGTGGTGGGAGGGGATGGCACTGCGGTGGAAGGTCAAGTCCGGGGTGACCACTCTGGTGATGGCGCTGCTGCATCACATGGGCGTTAAGTGGAGTTGAGAAGCCTCCAGTGCAAAGCTTGCATGTGGGCCTGGCACTGGCAGAAAAGCCCTCCGTTAAGTTTCCGTCTGGGAGGCAGATGAAACTGGGTGTTGCTGGCTCCTGAGCTGTGCTGCAGATGGCCTTTTTTGGTCCAAGAAAATCCTGTGGCTCAAACCATGGTCAGCCCTCACTGACCGGTTTCCCATCAGGCCTCTGGAGTGGCTGTGCAGTTGCCTAGGGCACTGATGCTCTCGTGTCTGTCTACCTCCAGCCTCTGGTTCCTTTGAGCCAGCTGGTTCCTTTGAGATACCCAGGGGACAAGGTTCCGGTGGAGTCCAACATCACCAGCAGGGAGCGCGCAGAGGTCCTAGTGCCCTGCAGCCATGGGTAACTGCTGTGCCGCCTGCCAGGAGCTCCCAGTACTTGATTTCCCAGCCTTCCCTCTTACCTTCAGCACAAGGCAGGGAGTTGGGAACACTTTTTAGAAACAGAAAGTGGGAAGATATCTTGGTGAGCAAAAGCTATGGAAAGAAGGCAGTAACAAGCCTAATGCCTGAGCACTCACAGAGCCCTCCCAGGCCTGGGGAAAGGGGCTGCGGCCTGGCCGCCCAGGCCAGGTGGGGAGAAGTTAGGGGTGGGAAGTCAAAGATGCCGGCACGAGCCACACGTCTGTTGTGACGCCTTAGGCGCCTGTCTGGTCACGTCTTGCATGGGACTCGGCATGAGGGAACCTTGGTGGTGTTGCCGGCGTCATGAGGGAACCTTGGTGGTGTGCCGGCGTCGCAGACAGAAGCTCCTGCGGTGGTTTGGCTCCTGCCATGGTTTGGCTGGGGTGCAATGGGGGTGTTGGACAGGACCACGTGTTCCTGTTTATAAAGTGTTGTTTTTTGGTTTGTCTGTCTGTTTCAGCTATCCAAGCTTGAAAAACAACAGCAGAGGAAAGAAAAGACCCGAGCCAAGGGACCCTCAGAGTCCAGCAAAGAAAGACCCGCACCCCGCAAGGAAGACCGCAGCGCCAGCAGCGGGGCCGAGGGTGACGTGTCCTCCGAGCGGGAGCCGTAGGTGTGGTGAGCAGAGGACCCAGGTAGACCTTCCTCGCCTGGGTGGCCATCATCCTCCCAAGTCTGGGGAGGGGGCAGAAGTCATCCTGTGAACATTCATTCTTAAATCTGCTGCCTGCCAGGGTGGAGAGAAAATTAGCAGATAGCATGGGATTTTCTTCACTGAGATGCGGGCAGGAGGTGGGACATTGGGGCGCCCCCAGACCGGGAGTGCTCTCCCAGCGAGGGTTCTGCGAGCACCGACGTCCTCAGCTGCTTGTGTCAGTGCACACTGGTGCTGCTGTGCTGAGCTTGTGCGGAGCACCCACAGACGCGTGGTCCCGCAGCTGCTGGGCATGCACGTGCCCACTGTCCTGCCCTCCCAGTTCTTGCTCCCTGCAGCCCCAGTGGTGGACACTGAGTTGTGCACTGGCCACCTCTCCTTGAAATTCCCAGCATCAAGTTCTGCCACTGTTAGCTTCCCCCGCATGGCTCTGCCCAGTGACTTTTCCTAAATGGTGCTTTATTCTCGTCACCCCCATGCCCAGGAGTGTATTGGGTACATTGTCTCTGTCTGAAACTCAGAGCCTGTTTGCTCTGATTTAACCTCCCACGGCCCTTTGCTTCCCTTCTCGGTGAACCTTGTGCTCTGGGAGCCTCCCGTTTGCTGAGCACTGGGCCAAACCCTGAGGGCGCAGATGTGAGGGGCCAGGATCTTCTTCTAGGCAGTTCACAAGTTCAGGGAGATGTGTGTAAATGTTCAAGCCACAGCGTGGTGCGTTGTGGCCATCATGTAAGTGAGGTGAGGGGTGGAGAGGTCCCTGGAACCAGACCTCTAAGAATACACACCATTGGAGAACCAGACCTCTAAGGACACACACCCTTGGGGAAATGAAAAAGGCAAGGGCAGGCAAGAGCTGCCTAGGCCAAGAGACGAGCAGGTGCAGACCTGTGGGGAGCAGGGCAGCATAGACCGATGGGTTTTGGAACAGGAACTGAAGACTGGCTGAAGGGTTGGGTGCCAGTGACAGGCAGCGGCCCCTCTGAAGTTAGATAAATGTGTGTGTGTTGGGGGGGGGGGGGGATCTGCATTACAGAGTCTGTTGTGCAACTCTGAGGTACTTGGATTTCATCCTGGGCTGACGGGACCTCTGGAAGGTTTTAAGTGTGCCTGTGACATAATCAAGATTGGGAGTTTAAAGGGATCACTCCAGCAGCCTTGAGGAGTGAGGCTGGAAGCAGATAGGCCAAGGAGGAGGCCACTGCAGAAATACAGAGAAGACATTACACTGGGGATAGAGGGGAAAGGGTGGGATTGACAGGCATGAAGGAAATTGAATCATTTCAACATAGTGACCCACTGCATGTGGAAGAGAAAGCACACCAGATGACTTGGGATCCTGATTTGAGGGACAGGTGAACACAAAATAGGCACCCATGGGGAGCCAAGGGTGGTGCCAGTGGTCTGTGAGTCTGCAGGTTTGGAGTTGAGGACCGAGGGCTGAGGAGCACAGCTCATAAGACTGTGGTTAGGACCCAGGCAGCACACAGGTGTGCTCAGGAGGCACCAAATTGCAAGAGGAAAATGTAAGGTGGTTTTCTGCCATTTCATTCCCTTCTTAAAGGGAGTGGGTATTGGGAGTCTACCTGTGAAATGGCCTCAAGGATGCGCAGAGACTGATATGCAAGAGTACAAAAAGTGTGTGGCCTCATGAGTGGGATACCCACTGGGATACAGTGCCTGGATTGGAGTCTCAGCTCCACTCCTAATTACAGCTTCCTGCTAATTCAGACCCTGGGAGGCAGCTCAAGTGCTTGGGCCCCTGCACCCACGTGGGAGACCCGGAAGAAGCTCCTGGCTTTGGCTTGTCCCAGCCCTGGCCATTCATGTGGAAGATCAATCTCTCCCCCCACCCCCACTCTGTGTTTCCCTCTCTATAACTCTGCCTTTCAAATAAATAAAATAAATGTTTAAAAAAAAGAAAATAAATAAGTAAACTCTTTAAAAAGTAGAATATGGAATTAAAAAGATAGATTATGTTAAAGCAGAAAATTTTGAAATATATACATGTGAGAAGTTGTTAAAAAGTTAATGGAAAAATGCACATCATGCAAAAACTGTGCATGGGTTTCTTTCTTTTTTTTTTTTTTTTTTTTGCACCACAATAAACTTACTTTTTACTTCCATTTTTTCTGTGGAAGTGTTGACATCCCTAGTATTTGTAATACTTGGTTGCACTGGGCTGGCTCCCAGATGTCAGAAGAGAGTGCAGAAGGGGTGGCTTGTGGATTCATAGATAGTTTTGGGGAGACTGCATAATGCATCCTGCTGACCTCCTGACACCCCCATCACTTTTTCTTCCCGGTGTAACCATGGGGAGATGCCAACACTGCAGGTACTGGGCCTGGCTTGCTGATCTCCACTCCCTGGAGCATGGTGTGGGGGTCAGGGGGATATCACTGTGCTCCTCACTTCCCACAGCCCCCAGCCCCACCTTTTCCTGATCTTGATGCTCAAAGATAAAGCCATTGCATGTGCTCAGAAGGTTGCTGTGGGTGAGAGCGAGTCACGTGAAATGTGGCCTTGGCATCTAAATAGTGGTAAATGTTGAGAAGTCACACTGAGTTCTATGTGACCTTCATGTCATCAAACGTCCATTTTCACCCTCCAACCTTTCGTGCTGATCCGTTCCTGTCAGTGGGCAGTTTTATCATCACGAGATTGCTGTTACTTCTGATTTATAATCCAGCCAGAGAGCTTTAATCCGGGGACGTAGAAAGCATCACATCAAGACAGTGTACACAATGGGTCTTTTTCTTTTTTTAAGATCTATTTATTTATTTGAAAGACAGAGCAACAGAGAGGCAGAGGCAGAGAGAGGCCTCCCATTTGCTGGTTCACTCCCCAGATGGCTGCAACTGCCAGAGCTGTGCTGGTCTGAAGCCAGGAGCCAGGAGCCTCCTCTGAGTCTCCCAAGTGGGAGCAGGGGCCCAAGGACCTGGGCCATCCTCCACTGCCTTCCTAGGCCACAGCAGAGAGTTGAATCGGAAATGGAGCAGCCGGGACTCGAACCGGTTGCCCACATGGGATGTGGGCACTGCAGGCGGTGGCCTCACTCACTATGCCACAGTGCTAGCCCCAGCATGGGTCTTTTTTTTTTTTTTAAATGATTTATTTATTTGAAAGAGTTACACAGAGAAAGAAGAAGAGGCAAAGAGAGAGAGAGGTCTTCCATCCACTTGTTCACTCCCCAGTTGGCTGCAACAGCTGGAGCTGCGCCAATCTGAAGCCAGGAGCCAGGACCTTCTTCTGGGTCTCCCATGTGGGTATAGGGGCCCACGGACTTGGGCCATCTTCTACTGCTTTTCCAGGCCATAGCGGAGAGCTGGATCAGAAGTGGAGCAACTGGGACTTGAACTGGTGCCCATATGGGATGCTGGTACTGCAGGCGGTTGCTTTACCCACGAAGCCAGAGTGCCGGCCCCAAGCAGTGAGTCTAAGTTGGCTTTTCTGTTGTTCTGATTGAACAGATCAAGCAGTAATTCAGAAACTCATTGAGGCTTACCTGACTGTCAGTGCATCCTCCATGGTGCTTGTCCTCCGTGAGAGAATACAGCTCCCCTCCCTGAACCGTGCGATGCAGTCGTGATGGCAGACTGGGGGCCCAGCTGGCCTTGCCTCCTCAGTAGTTCCTTGCAGCTGCTTCTCTAGCTTCTGCGACCTTACGGGGTGCACCCTGCAGTGAACGTCCCGCACCTGCCCCTGTGCCCTGAGCGAGGGCAGCAGGGCCGACGTTTAGAGGCCATGTTGTAACAGTGGCTGTTCACTTGGTTCAGAAACAAGAACTAGACCAGACACTGCATTGTCACCCGTGGGCTGGGGGCAGCTGCCCAGGCTTCCTGCTTCTCTGCTCTCTCGGCCCCACACAGGCATGGCACTCTGTGTCTCCCTTTGTTGAAGAACCTTTCCCCAGTGGACTGGAACCTTAGCAACAAGTTTGAAGCAAACTGAAATTCCGTAGTCTGATGATGAGATCCGTGAATGAGAGGGAAGGTTGAAAGAACAAGTACCTGGAGCCAGCATCGTGGTGCAGCAGGTTAGGCACCTGTGCCAGCATACCATGTTAGAGTGCCAGTTTGACTCCTGGCTGCCCTGCTTCTGATCCAGCTCCCTGCTAATGCACCTGGGAAGGCAGCAGAGGATGGTCCAAGCATGTGGCCTCCCATCCATGAGGGAGACTTGGATAGAGCTCCAGGTTCATGGCTTTGGCCTGGCCTAGTCCCAGTTGTTGAAGCCATTTAGAGAGTGAACCAGCAGATGGAAGATTTCTGTCTCTCTATGTCTCTCCCTCTCTCTGTCACTGTGCCTTTCAAATAGATAAAGATATAAATAAATAAGTATATGTATAAATATGCATACACATGTATGTACTTCTCTTCCCAACCCAGCTTGTCACTTTAAATAACACATACACATGCACACACACACAGCAGATCCTAAAGTGCTTTGGAGCTCTGTTTTTTTTTTTTTTAATATTTATTTATTTATTTGAAAGAGTTACATAGAGGAGAGGCAGAGAGAGAGAGGTCTTCCATCTGATGATTCACTCCTCACATGGCCGCAATGGTCAGAGCTGCGCTGATCTGAAGCCAAGAGCCAGGAGCTTCTTCCAGGTACAGGGACCCAAGGACTTGGGCCATCTTCTGCTGCTTTCCCAGGCCATGGCAGAGAGCTGGATCAGAAGAGGAGCAGTGTCTCGAACCAGCACCCATATGGGATGCTGGCGCTTCAGGCCAGGGCATTAACCCACTGGGCCACAGTGCCAGCCTGGAGCTCTGTGTTTTCAAAACAACTTTTAAAAATTCTGATGCTATCCAGCTGATTCCTTTCTGGATTGTATTATGAACCCACTAATATATTTATGTCTTGCTTTTTCCTTTACTACTAATACCTGATCAGTACTTTGAAAATATTTATTTTACATTAATTGTTATGTGTTTTGTCCTTAATTTTTAAATTTCATTTTATTTTTAACTGTCCCATAAAAAATTGTACATATTTATGGGGTGCCATGTGATTTTTTTTAAAGATTGTATTTTATTTGAGTGGAGGAGTTAGAGGGGAAGGGGATGAGACAAAGAAAGAAAGAGATCTTCCATCTGCTGGTTCACTCCCCAAATAGCAACAATGGCTGGAGCTGGATTGATCTGAAGCTGGGAGCCAGAAGCCATGTTTCACTGCTTTCCCAGGCACATTAGCTGGGAGTTGGGCTAGAAGAGAAGCAGCTGGGACTCGAACCTGCATTCATAAGGAATGTTGGCACCGCAGATGGTGGCTTTACCCGCTGCACCACGGCTCCAGCCTTGCCATGTGATGTTTTGATACAAGCATACACTGTGTAACATTTAAATCAGGGTAAACAAATCTATTTTTCTCAAAGACTTACCCTTTCTTTATGGTGGAAGCCTTCAAAATCCTTTCTCATTCAGTATGAAGCAACGGCTTGGATACTTGCTGCACAGTGCGCCATGGGAGTCAGTGGCCTTTGAGCGCTGGGCAGCCTGAGGGCGGTTTTGCTATTTCTTCGAGCAGGAAAAACGTGGGGACAGGTGACTTTGAGTGTCCCAGAGCACCCAGGGCACATAGGCACAACAGAGAAACCGAGGCAGAAATAGAAGGGCGGGACCGTTTCTGTGGCACGCCTCCCGGGTTCCAGGCGGGGAGTGCCTCGTGGGCGTGGAGGTGTCTGCTGCCGGCTTCTGCGAAGTCAGTGAAGTTTTTCAGACTCATAAGTGCCCTTATTTCCCTCTCAGGAAGTGCAGACAGGGCAGCAGCAAACCAAAGGGAAGGAGGGGTCGCTGTGGTTTCCTTTGCCTTTCCCCTGGTGTGCCCCTTCACTGCAGCCGTGGCATCTCAATGACCCGGGCAGGAGGGGCGTGAGGACAGGAAGTGGGGTGCAGCGGGAAAGTTGAGGATGGTGGGGAGGCAGGGGTGGACTGGGGCAAGCCAGAGCCCACGCTTTCTCACCTATTCTGACTCCTGCTCCAGCCAGAAGCTTCGGGGTGAGGGTCAGGTTCAGGGGACACTAGAAGCTGCAGGGGCCTGTGCTCGAGTCCCTAGTGGGAAATCTGGAGGGAGACTGCTGTGCGGGATGGTGCGAGGTCTCCACGGGGCTGCTGCAGTGGAGGGAGAAGAAGGGGCAGCAAGATGGGGCTCGGCACCAGGAGGCCCGACAGCGCCTCCAGCAACAGCCGGGGGTGCACAGCCGCTGGGAGGGCTGGGCTGGCCACGGAGCATGGGTAGAAGGAGCGTGGGGATCCTGCCCCTAAGACTGTGAGGCCATGCGTCACAGCCTCAGCTCTTCACTGCACTTGCAGACTCTGTCGGTCTCCTGAATGAGACGTCTTTTCAGGGGTCTGCAGTGCTGGTGAGAGCCCAGGGGAGGCTGAAAAACCAAGCCTCAAGCGGCCCTGCCACCTTGCAGTGGTGGCACCCAGGCACAGGCACTGGGCCCAACCAGCACCCAGCCAGAGAGGGCCCTGAGGACCTAGCGTGCTGTTGACACAGATGAGACCCAGCTGCGTGTGCCGTTCAGTGCAGGGAAGCTCCTGAGTGGGTGCAGGCCGGCCCCTGACTACGCAGAAGCCACGTGTCCTCGTCTTGATCCTCGTAGTGCTGTCTGGGTTTTGGAGTAAGCACCCAGTGAAAGCCGTCACGCAGGTGTCCATCTATGGTGACCTACATTAGAGGCGACAGCAGTGGACCCTGAGGACCTGTGCCCATGCCCAGGCACGGATGAGGTCAGGGCACGGTGGGGTCCTCCTCAGCTTGCCTGCTGATTGTGCCTGACGCACCCACAGCCAGCCCTGGAGCAGGGAGGGGAGTAGTTACCCCCGCCCTGAGGCATTGGCCATGTGTTCAGGTTTGAGGCCCTAAAGGGAGCCAAGGCTAAGTGACAGCCGGCACTTCGGGGATGCGTTGGGTTCTTGTTGCTCCTTCTGATGAAATGCGTCATCCCAGTGGACCACAAAATCACCTCCTCATACTCAGGTGTCCGGAAGAACTGAATCAAGTAATGACCTCAGGGGTGACCTTGGCATTTGCTCTGCTGCATGGAAAAGCAGCGCCACTCCCCCCTCCCCCCCCCCCCGCCATGAAGGGAGCCGCAGTTTTCATTTGCTTTGCTTTAGACACAGCAAGAGCCCCCAGGAGCCTCGCAGGCCCTGGGGAAGCAGCTTTAAGTTTCCAAAGAGTAAGAGAGAAAGAAATGGCAGAAGAAAGAGGGATGAGAAGCCACCGGATCTTGGGCGCATCATTCTTTGAAGGCCAGCCACAGACCTTGATGGTTCACAGGGTATTCCCAGGGCGTCCACGCTTCTCATCTTACCCCACGGATGTGAGATTGCTAAAATTAACTCGCGCTTTTGTCGCCTCTCTCGTCCTTCACACTCCCTCACCTTGCTGGGAGGCCGCCAAGTTCCTCCCCCTCCCTGGCTGCTGCTGCAGGCGCCAGGTGGCCTCTTGGCCGAGGAATGTGGTTTCTGCTTTTGCTGGAAGGTTCCCTTCACATAGCTGCTGGGGTCAGGGTGTGCGAGAACGTGCTTCTGACCGGCACCCCACAGTTCTGTCCGCACGTGCCTACACACCCTGGGAACCAAACAAGGGAAGTGTTCTGGAAGTTGTCATCTATTTGCTTTTCCACTGGACCTCTGTCAGAATAGGAAGATGTGCCCTGGCTGATCGCACTGCTTCCTGATGAGCTGGAGCGGCTGAGTGTATGCGTGTCTGTGAGCATGAGTTGTGTGTGCATGTGAGTGTGTGTGTATGTATGTGTGTATGAGTGTGTACTCTGTGAGTGTGTGTGTGTGTGTACTCTATATGAGTGTGTATGTGTGTATGAGTGTATACTTTATGTATGAGTGCATGTGTGTGTACTCTGTGTATGTGTGTACTCTGTATAAGTGTATGCGTATGTGTGAGTGTGTGTATGTACTCTATATGTGAGTGTGTGTGTATGAGTATTCTGTGTATGAGTGCATGTGTGTATGTGTGTGTGTACTCAGTGTGTGTATGAGTGTGTACATATGTACACTGTGTATGTGTGTGTACTCAGTATGAGTGTATGTACTCTGTGTATGTGTGAGTATATGTGTGTGTATCTGTGTGTGAGTTTATATTCTATATGTGGGAGTGTATGTGTGTGTATGAGTATGTACTCTGTATGTATGTGTGAGTGTGTTTATGTGTGTATTTGTGTGAATGTTCTATTAAAGGGTATTTGATCCCTTTCCACTGTTTCTCTCCCTCTATACGGTGGGTCTCCTTCACTCCTAGGTCTTTGCTTTCCTGTGTCATGTTTACATCACTTTTCCAAGTCCATGTGCTGGTAACTCATGGTATTAAACTAGCTGTGTCTCTGAAGCGGTATTTTTATTTATTTTTAATTTAAAACAGTTGTCATTTTTCCTAGTGGTGGCCATAGAGTTTACAGTACACATATTTTTTTAAAGTTTTTTTAAATTATTTACTTGAAAGAGTTAGAGAAGGAGAGGCAGAGAGAGAGAGAGAGAGAGAGTCTTCCATCCACTAGTTTACTCCCCAGTTGGCCACAATGGCCAGAGCTGTGCTGATCTGAAACCAGGAGCCAGGAGCCAGGAGCTTCTTCTGGGTCTCTCATGAGTGCAGGGGCTCAAGGACTTGGGCCATCTTCTACTGTTTTCCCAGGCCAAAGCAGAGAGCTGGATTGGAAGTGGAGCAACTGAGACTTGAACCAGCACCCATATGGGATGCCGGCACTGTGGCAAAGCAGGCGACTTTGCCTGCTATGCCACAGTGGTGGCTTTGCCCACTATGCCACAGCGCCACTCCCAACAGTATACATTTTTAACTTAGGTAAGTTCACCTTTTAGTAACGCTGTCCCAGCTCACCTGTAGCACAGGTGCCTTGCAGTAACCACGTATTTGCAGTTCCTCTCTCTTACCTGTGATTTGCTGTCAGTAGTGTTGCTTTCCATATGCTGTAGTCACCAAGTACGCAGTCACATTAGCACTTCAAATTACTTTTTTCAGGATGAATTAGCATTAAGAAAAAGGAAATATTTTATTTTACTTTCTTTTATTCTCTGGCATCAGCTCTTCCTTTCATTATTTGAATCAGAGTTTCTGACATATATTGCATTTCTTCTACAGCAGACATTTGAGAAGTCTTATTTTTCTTTTTCTTTATTTGAAAGATTTTAAGGGGAGGGAGTAAGTGAATGGGAGAGAGAGAGATGGACGAGAGAGAGAGAGAATGAATCTTCTTCCATTTGCTGGTTCACTCCCAAAATGGCCACAATGTCTGGGGTATGCCAGGCCAAAGCCAGGAGCCTAAAACTCTATCTGGGTCTCCCATGTCAGTGGCAGGGGCCCAAGTGCTTTGACCATCTTCCAGTGCTTTCCTGGGCACATTAGCAGGGAGCTGGACTAGAAGCAGAGCAGCCAGAACTCAAACTAAAGCCCTGATATGGGATGCCAGCATCACAGGAAGCAGCTTAGCTTGCTGTGCCACAATGCTGGCCGCTTTCTTTTGCTTTTGAAGAATAATTTCACTGGTATTTATGGATTGAGTTCCATACTCCTGGGTTCATCCTGGCCCAGCCCTGGCTGTTACAGGCATTTGGGGATGAATCTGTGGATGGAAGCTCTCTCTCTCTCAGCCTTTCAAAGAAAATGAAAATTAAAAAAAAATTTTTTAGATTGAATAAAAAAAGAATTCTAGGATGGTATTTTTTTTTTTCAGTATTTAAATATTGCCTTCCAGTCTTTTGTTGCTTGCACAGTTTCTGCTGAGAGGTCTTCTGTAATTCTTATCCTTGCTTCTTTGAGGTAAGTTGGATTTTTCCCAACCCACCTCCCTGTCATTTTCTCTTTGGTTTTCTGTAGTTTGAATAAGATATTCCTGGATGTCCTCTGAGCTTCCTAGATTTGTGATTTTGTGTGTTTTGTTGAATTTGGAAAGTTCTTGGCCATTACAACCTCAAATATTTGTTTTCTCCTTCTTCTTCTTCTTCTTCTTCAGTATTCCAATCATGTGTATCTTATACCCTGTGCAGTTGCCCTAGGGTTTTGCATAGTCTGTTCCTTGCCTCGTCCTTTTTCTCTTTGCATTTTGTTTGGAACGTTTCTGCTGACCTGTCTTCCAAGCCCACCAATCCGCTGCCTTGGCTGAGTCCGGTTTATGGATGAGCCCATCAAGGGGGTCCTTAGTTTCTGTTACAGTGTTTTTGATTTCTGTTATTCATTTTGTTTCCTGCTCAGAGTTTCCGTCTTCCTGCTCAAATCACCTATCTGTTCTTGCAAACACCCTTTTCCGTTGGAGCCCTTAACATATTAATCCTAGTGTTTTAAATTCCCAGTCTGATAATTCCAGCATCTGTGCCATATCTGAGTCTCATTCCAGTGACCACTTTGGAATCCATAGTCGTAAATGTTTCACTTCATTTGGGACATTTTAAGTAGGACCTCTTCAGGTGTTTTTTCTGCTCCCTCCTCTCTTCACCTGGAGGAAGTCATTGCTTGCAGACCTGCAGAGGCTCCTGGTACTGTCTGAGCTGGCCTTCCTCCTCCTCTAAGCAGAGGAGGCACATCGCGTCCCTTTCTTTACCAGCAGGAGGGCTGGATTCTCTCCACCTGCAGCAGTAGCCTCATTTATGAGAAAATGAGGTGACAAGAAGCTGGTTGTGATTAGCGATTCTGTGTATTGTTGAGTCCAGAGCTAAGCTTACTAAAAACCCAGAGTGTGCCACTTAAAATGGTAGCTATTAAGTACCTGTGCATATTTAAATGTAAATTAACTAAAAACAAAATTTAATATTGAGTTCTTCAGTCACAGGAGCCACATTTCAAGTGCTCAGGAGCCACACCTGGCTAGTGGCTGCCGCCTCGAATGGACAGTGCCAGTACAGCAGGTTTCTGTCTTTGCACTAACCTAGAGGGATCAGGTTATGACTTTTTTTCAGACCACTGTCTGAACCACTTTAAGTTCTCTAAGACTGACGGTGTTGAATACATAGAGATTTGTGTGAGAAACACACAGGGCAAGGACTGAAGTCAGAAAATAAAAACCAAAGGCTGTCGGAGATTGTTCCTTCCACCTTCCGGTACCATCAGGGTCTTGTTAATTGCACCGCACCAAGCTTTCCACTGTTAATTAGGAAATGGAATCACCCCTGTCATCAGTTAATCAGGAGCATCAGCACCCAGCAAAGAGAGAGTCTGCTTTAACACTCAGCAGGGGCTCCCGGGGTCTCCAACAGTGCCGGCAGACCAGTGTGCACCCTTCTTTGATAACATAGACTTCCCAGTGATGCTCATGTTTTTTTTGTATAGAACAGCCCTAATTTTCTAGGTAAATGAATTCTGATGAGATTCCCAGCTGAGATCTGAAATAAATAAAAGCTTGGTTCTTTTGACAGCGGTTTTGAGGGCAAACCTGTGGTGTCTGTCCTAAGTCTTATATTTTGTGATTACTTGACTGGCCTGAAGCCTGAGACTCAGTGTTTAAACAGACTATGGAGGGATTCCTTGCTTCTGGTCCCCATTGTCCCTGACACTTGAAAGCAGTAAGGGAGAACCACGCCTACAGCTGAGCGAGCTGGCAGTCCCCCTAGTTTCCGTCTTAAGGCTGAGATGTTGTGACACTACTGGAGGCAGGTGCATCCAGCCTGCAGGTCCCATGTGCCTTCAGGCAGCATTTGGAGTAGACCCCATCCTCTTGGCAGCTCTCAGCAGGTGTCACATTACCCTTTATCCAGGGTTTCTAAACTCTAGGCCTCAGTGGTTCACTGTTTTCTAGAGAATCAGTATTTATCAGCTTCAACACTACTTCTGCCCAGGGTTGCTTCTCCTCCTCCTCCTTCTGGAAGAAAGTTTATTTCCACTTACAGTTTTGGAGGTTCGCAGTCCAAGATCAAGTGGTGGTTCAGGCATCTGGGGAAGCTGTAGGATGCTGGAGAGCTGATCATGATCACATGGTGAACCAAGAACTAGAGAGACACAGGGGGATCACAGCCTTCCTGCCCTGCACTTCCACTTTTTTTTTTTTTTTTTTTTTTGACAGGCAGAGTGGATAGTGAGAGAGAGAGAGACAGAGAGACAGGTCTTCCTTTTGCCGTTGGTTCACCCTCCAATGGCAGCCACGGCTGCGTGCTGCGGTCGGCGCACTGCGCTGATCCGAAGGCAGGAGCAAGGTGCTTCTCCTGGTCTCCCATGGGGTGCAGGGCCCAAGCACTTGGGCCATCCTCCACTGCACTCCTGGGCCACAGCAGAGAGCTGGCTTGGAAGAGGGGCAACTGGGAAAGAATCCGGCACCCCGACCGGGACTAGAACCTGGTGTGCCGGCGCCGCTAGGTGGAGGATTAGCCTATTGAGCCGTGGCGCCGGCCAAGCACTTCCACTTCTGATCTGGCAAATGGACTTTGCAGACAGCTAGCCCACTCCCACCTCCCTCTTCTTGCTTTCAGCTCTGTGAGCTCCCAGATATTTCAGCTACTCCTAGCCAGATCAGCAACTTGGATGCTAGGTGTTTTTGTTTGTTTGTTTGTTTTTGGCTTAATAATTATGTTCAAAAAAATGAGAAGGAACATTTTAAACAAGTGAGATTATAAGTAGCATCTGTTAACTGCTCGGTAGATCATGGTGGGCAGTAGCTTTTAGCTGGAATTTGGTCTACTCCTGGGGTGCATTTGGGAGCTAATCACTCATGATCTAATGTCAGTGCAATGCTTAGACCTCTTAGGACTCCCAGAGGTAGCACAGTTAATTCTGAAGTCATACTTAGTTGTAAGCTCTTTTATCAAGTCCCTGCGCCTGAGTTTACCTACAGCCTCTGAGAATGCCTGGGCTGCAACTTCCTGGGCTCCTGTCCAATTCTCTGTTTCCCCAGTAGGGAACTGGGTTTGCTAAACTGACTTTCTTTCATTCAATTGCTCCTTCTCCTTCTCTTTCTCCTTCTCCTTCTTCTTCCTCTCCTTCCTCTTCCTCCTCTTCTTCTTCCTCTTCCTCTTCCTAATCTTCTTCTTCTTCCTCCTCTTCTTCCTTTTCTTCTTCTTTGTTACAGATACAGAGAGGGAGAAGCAAAGAGAGAGGTCTTCCATCCAGTGGTTAACTCCCTAGATGGCCACAGCAGCTGGAGCTGGGCCAGTCTGAAGCCAAGAGCCAGGAGCTTCTTCTGGGTGTCCCACGTGGGTGCAAGGGCCCAAGGACTTGGGCCATCTTCCATTACTTCTCCAGGCCATAGCAGAGAGCTGAATTGGAAGTGGAGCAGCCAGAACTTGAACCAGAGCCCATACGGGATGCTGTGGGGAGCAATCCGGACTAGACTAAGTTACTCGAATTAAGACTTATTCTATGCATCTGCTCTCCCACAATATGGCGCTGGGAGAGAAGTAAACAGCTTCCGCGCAGCTGCCTCCAGTTCAACTAATAAACTGTAGGACTTGCTCCTGATTGGAGAGCAGCGTACTCGGCGTGTGGGCAGCCGAGTTGGGATTGGCGGAGGAGGACTATAAAGGAGGAGAGAAACGGCATGCACCGGGAACATCTATGGGGAACATCTAGCTGAAGGAACACCTGTGCAGCCCCCGAGACGAGCCGGCCGGCGGTGTGCCGCTCCCCTGCGGAAGTGGGGAATGCGGCCAGGGGGAACTGCCCTTCCACGGAGGTGGAAGGGATAGTAGCCAACCCGGGAAGAACCAGCAGCAAACCCGGGGAGGGCCGAGCAGACGAAAGAACAGCGCAGGGTCCTATGTTGCTCCTCCACGAAGAGGGGGAGCGACATAATGGTGCCGTGACTCGGATAGAAAACCTAGGACGGATAGGAAACCTAGCTCGGTTAGGAAACCTAGGACGGATAGCAAACTTAGGAGGGAAGAAACGGGAAGAAGTGGAAAATTACCGGAGAAAGAGACTAGCAAACAGCCTAGGGAAAAGCCGGACGAAAAGGGTGCCGGAAGAAGCTATTGAAAGCCTAGGCATAGACTCAGATACGGACTACAGGGGGAAGCTGGGAGAAATCTCTAAGGTCGAAAGCAAAAGTGAAAGCTAGAACAAACAGACTCGGACGCGGACCGTGGGGAGAGGCCAGGAGAAATGAGGGAGGAATATCGTTGGAGGAAAGCTTGGGGAAACATACCGGGTAGAGAAAAATGTTAGGGAAATTGAAGCCGCGGGGGGCAGACCGAGGCGGAAACGGAAGCCACTTTGGGGTTCTCAAGTTAGCCCGGGAATAGGGGGCGAAAAGTTGAAACCAGAAGCTGAAACGTGAGCCAGGTTGGGATCCGTCTGATTAGCCCGGGGAGCAAAGGACGGGAAGCCAAACCGTGGGGCGGAGACGTACGCTGGGTTGAATTCGCCAGGCTAGCCCGGGGAACTTAGATTGAATGCTAGTGGCGGACACGTAAGCTACGCTGTGTTACTCGCGGAAGCCGCCGCGTGCAGAGAGAGCGTGCGGGGCACAAGTAGATAGGGAACGGGGCTGGCGAGGCCGTGGTTCAGACGCGAAAGGGTTAAGTGCGAGACTGCGGAGCGCGCGAAGCCAAGCCGCGCAAAGCCGAGCCGCGCAGATGAGGCGCGGGCTGAAGCTGCGCGGAGCCGTGAAGCTGCCGGCAGCGCGAGGCAGCGGGAAGCTGCGGGGATAAGAGAAACAGAAGTTTGGAAGTGGAGTGAGAGAAATGGGAATGTTGGCAGATAGAAGTAAAATGGGAGAAATAGGAATGCCCGGAGATAGAGAAATAGAGAAATAGAAAGGCCTCCCTACAACACTGCAATGTGAGAGCTTGGATTCGGTCTGATTAAGTGAGGCGATGAGCACGATGAGCACCTGCAACGGCTAGCAGCTTATGCGCCGCAGGTCACCGAAGACAGGCACGAATTAACATCAGTAAAGCTTCCCCACAATGCAACAATTAGGAGGCTTGGATTCGGTCTGCCTGATTTAAGGCGGTAAGCGCCAGCAAGCAGCTCGACCAGAGTATGAGCTGCAGGTCACCGAAGATAGGCACAAACCAACACTAATAAGTCTCCCCCACAATACGGCAATGAGAAGGCTTGGATTCGGTTTGCCTGATAGGTTTTGTAAACACCTGCAGGCAGTTCTAGCAGAGCAGAGTATGCGCTGCAGGGCACCGAACACAGGCACGCATCAGCGCCTAAAAACCTCCTCACAACATGGCGAAGAGAGGACCCGGATTCGGTTTGCCTGATAGGACTTGTAAGAGCCTGTGGCAACTCTAGCAAGTAGAGCAGAGTGTGTGCCGCAGGACACCGAAGACAGGCGCGTATCAACGCCAAAAAAATAAAAAGAAAGGGGGATCTGTGGGGAGCAATCCGGACTAGACTAAGTTACTCGAATTAAGACTTATTCTATGCATCTGCTCTCCCACAATATGGCGCTGGGAGAGAAGTAAACAGCTTCCGCGCAGCTGCCTCCAGTTCAACTAATAAACTGTAGGACTTGCTCCTGATTGGAGAGCAGCGTACTCGGCGTGTGGGCAGCCGAGTTGGGATTGGCGGAGGAGGACTATAAAGGAGGAGAGAAACGGCATGCACCGGGAACATCTATGGGGAACATCTAGCTGAAGGAACACCTGTGCAGCCCCCGAGACGAGCCGGCCGGCGGTGTGCCGCTCCCCTGCGGAAGTGGGGAATGCGGCCAGGGGGAACTGCCCTTCCACGGAGGTGGAAGGGATAGTAGCCAACCCGGGAAGAACCAGCAGCAAACCCGGGGAGGGCCGAGCAGACGAAAGAACAGCGCAGGGTCCTATGTTGCTCCTCCACGAAGAGGGGGAGCGACAGGATGCCAGCACCACAGGCAGATGCTTAGCCTACTATGCCACAGCACAAGCCCCTCAATTTCTTCTGAAAACCATTTTTAATTACAAAATTAACACAGAAAATATCATTCTAAGATAGCCATCTTTGACATAATGCTTTTGGAATGTTTCTCCTAAACAGGTAATTTTTATATTCCTCTAATTTGACAGAGCTGAAGATCTACTTTACATAAAATGTCACTTGCTTTTATCATTTAACAGAATATCATAACACATTTCTAGGCCATTTATTCTTCTATAGCAAACTTCATAATTTCTTTCTGCACATCATTTGGAGCATAAGCATGTTATTCCAAAGCAATTAAGAATGTAGAATATTTAATTGAAGTAAATATAAAGGATAAATACATTCAACCAGGATCTGAAAGCTCATCTTAAGTTTAAAAACAAAGGTTCTGGGGCCAGCATTCTAGCACAGCCTGTTAAGATCCTGCTTGTAACACCAGCATCCCATGTGAGCACCAATTAGAGTTCTGGCTGCTCCACTTCCAATCCAGCCCCTGCTAATGCTCCTGGGAAAGCAGCAGAAGATGGCCCAAGTGCTTTGTCCTTTACCACCCATGTTGGAGACCCAGATGGAGTCCAGGCTTTTGCTTTCAGCCTGACCCAGCTGTGGTCCTCGTAGCCATTTGGGGAGTGAACCAGTGGATGGAAGTTGTGTGTGTGTGTCTCTCTCTCCTCCCTATAATGGCCTTTCAAATAAATAATATATCTTTTTACCCAGAGCGCTTTCACAGAAGTGACACCGCCATGGCGCCCCTGCTGTCGGCAGTGTCTTCCATTTTCATGGAAACTTGGCCAGTTAGAAGTTAGACCCAAGGGGGAGGAGCTGTTCTGATAAGCTCGGGATTTAGTTCAACTCTTGGATGGCAGATGCCTCCTCACCAGTCTTGGCACTGTCAGCTGGTTTCTGTGTTGTAGCCTCAGAATTACATAGGGAAACCTGAGGCACCTGGGCAGTTTCTACCAGAGAACCAGCCGTCCTTGGGTAGCATTGACAGTATCCCAAGAGCAAGTGTTCAGTCTTCTATGGGCTTTCCTTAACTCCACCCCCCAATCCCCCCACCCCCCTGGTAAGAGGATTTGGCCAGGAGACTTTTATGTTTATTTTTAAGGCATTTGTCCATTGCATCTGTATTGTCTAATGTGTGAGCATTAGCTATTTGTGATATATTCTTTTTTATCTTTTTAATGTCTGATGTTCCCTCTTTGATTCCTGATGCCGCTAACTTTATGCCTTCTCTGTTTTTTCTTGGTAAGTCTGGCAAAATGTTTTTCATTTATTTTCTCTCTCCTTTTTCCATTTCAAGTTTCTACTCTATTCTTTTGCTTCTGCTTGTTTTGGATTTACTTTGCTTTTATTCTTTTAGTTTCTTAGGGTGGAAACTCTGATTATTGATTTGACAGTTTTTTCTGCTTTTCTAACTTAATGCTATGAATTTCTCTCTAAGCACTCACTGTCTTATATGAGTATCACAGAGGTTAATATGGTGTACTTTCATTTTTGTTTGCTTCAAAATATTTTTTAATTTGTTTTGTGACTTCTCACTGACGCAAAAGCCTTTTAGAAGTGTGTTCAGATCTTTGGCTTAGTGTCTTTGAGACGTAAGAATGGAGTTATAACAGACTAGACACCCTTTGATGAGAAGGTGATTTGGGCTTACGCATGGTAAGATGGCAGTTTTTCCACAGTGATGTAAAACGCTGTCATCCCAGGACTGTTGTATGAGCTTGAAGGGACACCCTGAGCTGTTTTGTTGTGCTGAATGCCTGTGTCTGTAGAATTTGAGGGCGCATTTTGGCAGTCCTTCTTAGTAATGTGTCTTCTCTTTACTGTTTTCAGTGCATGGTCATTGGGCAAAAGTCATTCCTGAAAAATTCAAGATGCTAAGCCCTACACTGCTTTAAGAATTTGGAACTGAATCGTGAAAAAGGAAACAGAAATAAGAAATTGGGACCCTGGACATCCCTGCAGAAGACACCCAAGGACCCGTTGCCATCTTTTGTTGCTGCCATGTGGGCGAGGCCATGGTTGCTGCTCTGGTGGAGTAGTGGGCGTGGTGGAAGGGCCATGCCTGTGCCATCCCCACAGGAAGGCTCAGTTGGCTCCTGCCATGCCTTGGCTTGCTTTTGGAACAGGCTGGCCACCTTCTGTCACCCAGTCCACTGTGGTGTATTCCACGTGCGTGTCACGGGTCTCCAACACCTCCACGCTGTCCGTGCTCTTTCCCACACCAGCTCGTAACCAGGGCCTGTGTCACGGTGTCAGGAAAGCAACCGTCACTGATGATGTATCCTGGGAGACCTTCGCATCTTGTAAACTTTCTCTTTTCTAAAAATAAATAATAAAACCCACGTCTCAAAAGCAGCACTTTATTATCAAATGAATCCTGCTGTGTTTCTGCTTAATGATGTTGTGGATAGAAATGCAACACGTCGGCCCCTCCCTAGATGTATATACACTGCTTTTTGGGGGGCTGTCCTGGGAGGCCCACTCGACCTCTGATTGCGTGCTGAGAGCCTGTATGTGGTAACTTACAGCTCACGGCATTTGACTTGGAGGTGAAGTAGGCGGCCAGGGGAGTATAACTGGGAAGGGAGTCCAGTTTCAGAATGGTCGGACTGTTCTGACTGGGACCAAGTGTGGCTGCCATATCCGGTTTGCCCACCTCCGGGAGGTGGGAGGAAGGCCCAGCGTGCCAGAAAGCTGCCTCTCCTGTAGCTGCACGGCCGTCTCTCCTTCCGGAGCTGTGTGAAGAAGAAGTTCTGCAGAAGGAGTTTCTCGGTCGGTGAAGCCTTATCTATTAATGGTGCATCCACAGTGGCTATTTTTGACATTACATCATGTTAGCAGTTTTATATATAAAATATTCATGCTCACATAAGCAGTTCTTCCTCTTAAAATCTTTCTTACTCAGCCATAGAAGGGACAGCCTTACTTGGCAGTGTTGCAGTGTGAAACTTTGGCTACCTCTGACCTTTACAGTAACTTCCGAGTCCCTCTAGTCTTCCCCGTGGTCTACTTCAAATGAAAACATATTAGAAAACGTGAGAAAAAAAAAAAAAACAAAAACCAAAAGATCAAGTCGAATCTCCAGTGCCTGTTCAAGTACATGGAATACAGAGTTCAGAAAGGGTGTGGAGATCACAGAGATTCTGAACCAGTGCCGACGGCTCACTGTCACACAGTGGCTTCAATCTGTATAGGTCTGAAAGCTCTACACCCCAGACACGAAGCCCACTCAACTCCCTAGCTCTGTGGTCAGTGAGGCCCAGGAGATTTTCCCGCCTGAGTTCTCGAAGTAGGGTTTTACAGAGCGAATGCAAATTCACTCTGAAATGGCTGGAATCCATGCATTTGTAAACTCAGCCACAGGGCTCGGCCTGAACAGAATTGTCATACATTTTCCTGCCACGGCATTTAATCACCTCCAGTCGATGTTTGCAGAGCAGCTGTGGACAGGGGTAACGAGGATTGCATGGGGATAAGAGCTAACATGCTTGCTGCCTGGGTGGTGGTGACGTGATAAAGACCTTCCGTGCTCACAGCCCAGTGCCTCTATCCTGTTTCAGTGGGACAGGGACCCTCAGTGTGAGCAGCAGCGCGTGGTCAAAGTTGCTGAAGAATCTGACCACCATTAAGGCAGAAAAGAGCTGAAGGAACTGGGACTCTGGTCTGGAGGGGGGAAAAAAAAAACTGAATACTTGAAAGATGTGGAAGAGACTCTTGGCCCCGGGACAAAAATCGGAGCATTCTAGATGCTGACTTTCTACCAGTTGACAAGATTCCAGAGCGGGCCGTGATGTTGGGAGCCTTAGCGTTGGAGCAGGAGTTCCGAGTCTGTTTATGGAGGGGGCGCTCTTTTGTGTGGACTAATTTAAAAATCTTCCCTCCCTCCCAGTATGCAGGGAACAAGGCAGATGTCAGGAAACATTGGTAGCACTGGCGTGAAGTAGGCTCTTCGTCGTCCTGGACATCACTTCCAGTTCTCAGGATTAGAGAAGCCGCAGTGAATACATTGAAGACTGGCTCTAGGGGTTCCGTCTGGGCACAGGGCAGGGTGACGGAGAGACAGCGACAGCTCAGGAAGACCCTCTGCACACCCCCAGCCAGATGCAGACGGGGGTTACTTTCCCCTTGAAGGTCATTTCCAGCTCTTTCTGTGGGGCTAAAATTAGGTTGTCTGGTGCAGTTCTACTTACAGAGCATAAAA
Organism: Oryctolagus cuniculus; assembly: GCF_964237555.1. NCBI lineage: Eukaryota > Metazoa > Chordata > Mammalia > Lagomorpha > Leporidae > Oryctolagus > Oryctolagus cuniculus. The sequence goes on from NC_091442.1 coordinate 43,535,883, forward strand.
TGCTCAATCTTTTACGTCCCTCCTAGCATTGGTCAAACTGCTGCTTTCTGCTTATTTATAAAGCTTGCTGTTTATTGTCCATTAAAACAGCATTTGAATGAGGATGGGAGAGGAGGATCGCACCATGTATGGCTTTTCTGAGAAGTCCTGGCAGACCGTAGGCCCAAAGCTTTAAACAGCACTGTGCCGATGGCTCAGGGTAGCAGGCTCCAGTTAATCTTGCCTCCCGTGGTTTACTTTATAGGACACTAAGCTCTTGTGGCTACACAAAACATAGACCAAATAAAGTCATCTCCTGGGCCCGGGTTCTCTAAGCTCCACCCCATGGTTGGTGGGGTTTTCTCCAGCAACTGCACCCTGACGGTGGGTGTCAGATGGAGTCAGAGTTTGATAGGTCATTGACTCTGCCGTAAGGAACAGATGGTTCCACAAGTGCCCCGTTTCCTCCCGCCTGGGGTCACCTAGCTAACTCCAAAGCCAGAGAAGTGATCTTTCTGTCACTGATCTGTCGGATTTTCTGCCAAGCACAGTTCTTAATTTGCAATTCATTGCTGATTTGGGTCCTTTAAAAATAGACTTGAGTCATCTTATCTCAGAAAACGGAAGGGTAGCAAAAGGAGAGCCTCCCCCAGATTGTACGGAAGAAGAGGAGGGAGCCGCTGTTCAGAGAGGACCCCGCCGTCTGCAGGCTTTGCCGTGCCTTCTCTCTCTCCTGGGGCACAGATGCCAGTTACTCAATTGTTAGCGGTTCTGGGAAACAGGGCCTTAAATTTCCATTATGAAAGCGTCTCGCTTCGTGATGGTATTTTAGGGTTTGTTAAATATAAATTAGTGCATTAATTTTGGATGATGTACTCAGAATTTGTAGAAGCCTTAAAAATCACTTGTTTTTGACTCCTCCCTGGGGGAAGTGAGTGAGAGGCCATGTCGCGGAGCAGGGCACGCCTTGGGGGTGGTAGTGAGCTGCAGCTGGCAGAGAGCAGGCCCAGTTGTGGGTTTGACAAGGTGGCTCCCAGAGAATGGGAGACCCACAGGAAGAGGAGGAGCTGGCCTGGCAACAGCAGCAGGTGATGGGGGAAGGTAAAACCACAGGTGTGGCTGCCTTAAGGTGTGAGAGAAGAGGCATTCAGACAACCGCCAGCAGGCCCGTGGCCCTGGATCTGGGCATAGGGACAGAAGCAAGACCTCAGAGGTGAGCAGGGCCTGCACCGCAGGGATCTGGCTAATGTGTTCTGTGTCCCCGCCCGCCCACCACCTTATGCAGGCAGCTTTGTTCTAATTCCTGAGCAGTTTGTCACGGGATGTGAGTGTGGGAACCTTGAGAACTGGATGCACCTGTGCCGCTGTGCTGTGAGGGTCCTCAACATGGGCAGCTGTGTTGAGGTCTCCATAGACTGTGGGGTTGAATCCTGGCTGTGCTGGCGACCTGCTGCATAACCTGGGGACAGCTTCTTCAGCCTCCACACCTTTCTTCTCCCATCCACGTGGAGACACAACCTGGCCCTTGGAACATGCTTGCAAGGGCTAAACAAGGGAGCGTGAACTTCACCCAGTGTGGACAGTCACCACCCCTGCAGCCACACCATGTCGGCGGCTCACTGAGCCTACTGGAAACAAAGAACCCTGGGTTTACTCTGTGACCTTGCAGAGAACCAAAGGAAGAACTCAGTGGTATCCCTGTTGGGCTCGGCCTGAAGTCACGGTCTGTTGCCATATTTCTGTGTCATGCTGGGCACTCCTCCAGGCGCTGTCATCTTCAGATAGATGTGTTCTGTGTCTTTAGGTCCTGGCTCACCATGGTAGCCAGAATAGAGTTGGCACTACGCTAGAAATCCTCCTTCCCCATCAAGAGATGCTTTATTTATGTTCTCACTCAACCCACGCTCCTCCAGCCCACATTGCCCATTTTGGCTGGAATCAGGCTCTCCTATTTTCAGAGAATTTGGGTGATTAATCCAATGATCATCTCTATCTATCTATCTATCTACACACACACACACACACACACACACACACACACATATTAGCACAGTCCAGGTGCTGTTTGTGAACTCTTCCTGGCTTCCAGAGGTCTCTGTGTTCTGTTCTACAGGCTCACAGCCGTCTGTTCAATCATCTCTCTGTTCTAGATTGTTTTCTGGGGCCGCATCCTGCGGGCGCCATCGGCAGTCTCTGGAACCCATCATGCTGAAACTGGAGTTTTTGACATATTTGCTTTGCTGTCCCCTCTCTTCTTTTTAGAATATTTTCGAAAGCTCCCAGTGCCGACTCTGTTTCCCAGTCACAGTGCCTTTATGTTATTTCAAGGCCTTTGAATCTTCGGTTCATTCGGGGAACCTCGTAGGTCTGTCCCCTCACCCAGCTTGGGCTTCGAGTCCCTTTTTTTTTTAATGTTGTTTGTCATTTTTTGAGTTTGAAACATTTGCTTACAGGAGTAGATAAAGTAACTCAGCTGATCTGAGCATCCAACCAGAAACTAGTACCAGCTCTGGACGAGTGTCAGCTCTCATAGCCACTGTGGTCCTTTCACGTGTTCTCATCACACACGCTGGGACTTGGGGAGATGGAGGCACTGCGGGGAGCTGTTTGCCAGGTGAGCAGTCAGCCTGCAGCAGCGTCATGGGAGCCGGCAGAGGGCAGGACCCTGGGTCAGGGGCGGGACTGAGCCTTGCCACTCCAGCAACAGCACAACGCCAGTGTCCATGTTTGTGCTGGCTCCCGAGTCCTGTTCCTGCAGGGGACACAGGGCCAGGTGATGACATCATCACATGCAGTGGGAGTCCGGAGAACGCAAGTCCCCTCTGCCTTCTGACCAGAAACAGAATCGCAGAGCAAGAAGGATGGCTGGTGGTGTGAAGAAAGGCCAGACACCCACAGAGGGTTGTCCGCTGGGGGAACTACACCGAAAACGCCCCATCAGGAGCAGCTGCACTCAAGGTTCCAAGCCGGGCGTTTGGGCCACAGCTCCTGCCCTTGTGAACCCCCCACACTGTGCTGCCCCTGTGACGACCACAGTGCAGGACGGAGGCGCTGAGCTGGGCCTCCTGGGGGCTCACACTGCTTGATGCGTGCCTTTTGGATGTGTGATGGCACTGTGGATGTCCTTGTTCTGACCCTGTCCCTCTCTCTTGGAGTTGAGCGAAAAGTCTCCCCTCTTTCCTCTGTGCCAAGTACAGACCCAGTCTTTGCCTTCTTCGTGGTTCAGTGGAGGGGGAGCCACTCCGAGTCAGTGGGTTTTGTGGGGTGCTCTGCACACGACGTAGGAGAAGCTGGTGTTCCCCCCAGATCCATGTGAGCAGAAGGTCAGAAAGAGCAATGGATGTGGGGTCAGAAGCCCAGGTCTGTCTACCTGTCCTGCGTGAGCTCCTAGAGGTTGGACTGTGGTCAGTTCATTTGGCCTTTGAGGCTCTCCAGTCTGCCCAGTGGCTGCACCCTCTCCCTGGCTGGCTGTGTGGGGCGGGGTGGACTTTTAGGAGAGCAGGTGTAGCAGGATGCCAGTGGCTGAGCCGACGGTGCCACAGTGCAGGGAGAAGTTGGGGTGGGAGATTGTGGTCACGATGGCTGCGTGCATGTCAGACCAGAAGCAAGAGGCCCTGAGAGAGGCCTGCTGGGCCTCCATAGGCACACGGCTCTTCTCAGGGTTAGGTTTTCTTTCTGGCACATGTTGATGGGAGTTTTGCTGCTCAGCTAAGAAAACAGAAATACCATGTGAATAACTGATAACAAGAAGTCTCCTCCCACGTTTCTCACTCCGTGCTGGAGGTATGCTTCCAAATAAAGACGGAGGAAGCCCTCCCTGGCCGGAGGTGGAATCCCAGAGAGCAGGGCAGTGGCTGTGTGTTGCTGGTGGGAGAGAAAAGGCCTTGACTTTCATCGTGGTCTTGGACTCTGGTAGCCATGTCCCCTCAGCAGGCTGACCCAGGTGCCCCTCCATCCCCAAGAGGAGAATTGGCCAGGTTAGCAAACTCACTACTCAGAAAACCAGTCTATACGAACAATCAGAATAAATTAGACTTTGGCATTTGGGGGGTCAGAGATATGGAAGACACTAAAAATAGGAGGAGAAAAAAAATCCTTGGATTTCTAGGCACATAGGTTTACAACTTATTATAATAATGGGCTTAAAGGATTCCTTTAAAACCTTTTATCTGGAAGTAATTTCAAACTTACAGAAAAGTTACAAGAATAGTCCCCAAAATATACTTTATCCAGATTTTCCCAGTGCCAACATTCTGACCCATTTGCCTTGTCATTCCTTCCATCTCTCTTAATAAAATGTGCATATTTTCCTGACCCATTTGTATTTGAGGGTGAGTGCCATCTCTCATGCCCTTCACCCTTCCTCAGTGTGTATTCCTAAGAATAGGAGCCTCTTCTTACATAACCTCTGCATGGATATCATCTTCAGTAAGTTTAATGCTCATTTCTCTGATTTATTGTCCGTATTCTATTTTGGTCTGCTAACTTAATAATGTCTTTCGTAGTATTTTTATCCTTCATAATAGAATCCAGCCGAGGACCAGGCCGTCTGGCTGTAGTTTCTCTCCTTTCAGATCAGCCCGTGAGCAGTCACTCCCTTGACCTGGGCTGTACTTTCCTGGTCTGTAAGATGTGGGAGTCAGAGTAGCTGACATGGAATCTGCCATCATCAGATAGCCTTGCTGTGCCTTGCACAGTGCTTTGTGTTACAGGAGCTCTTGAGATGTTAAACTGAACTGCACTCCAGAGGGCCTTGGAGTACTTTGCTGGTTTTGGAAGCCAGTCTGAAGGCTCTACAAGACCTCAAAGTTAACTAGTTCAAGTCATCATAGTAACAATGTATCTGGTGATGCAGCCTATGGAAAGAAGAGATGAAAGACACAGTGTGTCAAGGCGTGAGAGAGGGGAATTAAAGATCTTTTAAGGTATCTGAATGTCATGTGCAGTGTAGTTTTATTTGAAGGTGACTTAGATGAGTTTAAAATGTATATTCTAAACCTAAGAGCAACAACTATATTTGTGTATTTTCTACAAGTAACCCACTGTAAAGATAAACTTGCTTATAGCTTCGAAGTGCAGAGTTGGAGAAAGATATACCATTCTAACACCAATCCAGAAAATTGAAGTAGCTATGCTAATAGTGATCAGAATGATTAAAATTATCATGGACAAAGTGGATGAATTCTCCAAGAAGATGTAATGAAAAATATGAGGCAAGAGCTGATAGAAATAAAAAGAGAAATAGACAAACCCACTATTACAGTTGGAGACTTCAGCATCTCTCTGGTAGTAATTGATAGATCAAGCAGGCAGAAAATCAATAAGGATAGAGTTGGCTTGAGTAGCACTATTAATCAACTTGATCTAATTGACATTTAGAAAATATTCCGTGCACCAACAGCAGAACATATATTTTTCTCAGGCTTACATGGAACATTCACCAAGATAGGCCACATTTGGGATTATAAAACTCACCTTGATAAATTTTTTAAAATAGCAATCATATAATGTCAGTCCTCAGACTAGCGAGGTATTAAACTAGAAATCAACTTTAGAAAATTATTTGGAAACTCCTCAAATACTTACAGATGCAACTATATTTCCTAACAGATCCATGTGCCAGAGAAGAATTCTTAACAGAAATTTTAAAATATTTGGAACTAAAAGTGAAAATACAACTTCTGAAACTTTGGGGATGAAGTAGAAGTAGTGCTTACAGGGAAAATTTATAGCATTAAATCAATGTACTAGAAAAGAAGAAAGAGCTAAAATTAAGAATCTAGACTTCTGTCTTAGGGATCTTAAGGAAGAGAAAATCAAACCTGAAGTAGGCAGACAAAAGGGAATTAAAAATACAAGAACTTCAAAAAGTTCGTGGAAAGTGGGAGAAAATAATGGTGCTAATAACCGCAGTAATCAGCGATGAGGAGGAGGGTGCTGGTGTTATGGACAGCACCTGTGCCGCGCTCTTCATCCGCCAGATGCTGTTCTGAGCAGACCTCATGAAGTCGCACATGTAATGCCTGCAGTGACCCTATGAAGACAGTGCGATCAGAGTCCCCATTTCACAGAGACTATGAGTCACAGAGCCACTGAGTGTATTGCCCAAGGGCACCCTGCCCCTAGGGGGAGGAGCCAGAAGAGGAGGAACTACCCAGTGCCTGTTCTGCCCCACTTTTCTTCTCCTCCTCCTCTTCCTCCTCCCCCTCCCCCCTCATCCCCTCCTCCCCCCCTTCTCCCTCCTTCCTCCTTCTTCCTCCTTCTTTCTTCCTTCTTTTTTGACAGGCACAGTTAGTGAGAGAAAGAGAAACAGAGAGAAAGGTCTTCCCTTTCCATTGGTTCACCCCCCAAAATGGCTGCTACAGCCGGCGCGCTGCACTGATCCGAAGCCAGGAGCCAGGTGCTTCCCCTGGTCTCCCATGTGGGCGCAGAGCCCAAGGACCTGGGCCATCCTCCACTGCCTTCCTGGGCCGCAGCAGAGAGCTGGACTAGGAGAGGAGCAACCAGGACAGAATCCAGCACCCCAACCGGGACTAGAACCCAGGGTGCCGGCGCCGCAGGTGGAGGATTAGCCTAGTGAGCTGCGGCGCCGGCTTCTTCTGCTGCTGCTGCTTCTTCTTCTTCTTCTTCTTCTTCTTCTTTAAAGATTTATTTATTTATTTGAAAGAGTTATACAGAGAGAGTTAAGGCAGAGAAAGAAAGGTCTTCCATCCAATGGTTCACTCCCCAATTGGCCACAATGGCCAAAGCTGCGCTGATGCGGAGCCAGGAGCTTCTTTCAGATCTCCCACGTGGGTGCAGGGGCCCAAGGACTTGGGCCATCTTCCACTGCTATTCCAGGCCATAGCAGAGAGCTGGATCAGAAGAGGAGCAGCCGGGACTCGAACTGGCATGCACATGGGATGCCGGTGCTTCAGGTCAGGGCATTAACCTGCTGCCCCACAGCGCTGGCCCCCTGCCCCGCTTTTCTCCAGAAGAAAACTGACGTGTCTTCTGGAACAGTTTCTGTAGACAGGGGATATAGGCCAGGGAGGAGCAGAGGCCTGAGATGCCGTCGTTGGGTGTGCAGGGAATGCTCTTCTGACCCTGGAGAAGCTACTAGAAAAGCCTGAGAAGTCGTCGAGGACAGGGGTGCTGTGGGAGCTCCTGGGGAAGCCACACTGTGCTGCTCCAGACAGCTTGGACAGAGCTGAGCTCATCCAGTGGTTGGCAGGATCTAGGGCACATTTTCTTTTTTTCTTTCTTCTTTCTTCAGGCAGAGTTCCAGAGAGAGAGAGACAGAGACAGAGAATCTTCCATCCACTGGTTCACTGCCCAAATGGCCATAACATCACGTCTAGGACTGGACCAGGTCAAAGCCAGGAGCCTGGAACTCCATCAGGGTCTTGCAAACATGGATACAGGGGCCCAAGCACGGGGCCATCTTCCACTGCTTTCTCAGGCCATTAACAGGAAGCCGGATCAGAAGTGGAGCAGCAGAGACTCAAATTGGCACTTATATGGGATGCTGGCATTGCACAAATGAATGCATAGTGCTACAGTGTCTGTCCCTAGAGCATATTTTCAAAATAACACAATTAAACAAGGTGATTTGGATTAAAAAAAAAAAAAAGCTTGGCAAAATTCAGATCAGGGAAGACCTAGGTGAAGAAGAATGTGAGAATGAGCTCTGGGTTTGGTGAACCACAAGCTGCCAATGAGTTGCCAGTGTCATTAGTGGCCAGAATGTGTGATTCTATCTGCAGTAGCATGAGAAGAAATCTGGTGCTTGTGCTAGAAGCCCTCATGCCAGCAGATGCGTTCAGAAATTATTAATTCCTGAGCCCCAACCCTGGAGATTCTGGACTGGCAGATCTAGGCTTATGTGAGCGACTGAGATTGTTTAGAAGCCCTTGAGGTGTTCTGGGTGGTGCTGGGATTGAGAATTGCAGGTCTCTTGGGTAGGCATTGACTGGCCCAGAAATGAAGTCAAGGTGTCATGACCATCAGGGTGGAGCAGCCAGGCCTTGCAGGACCAGCCTGGTTCACTGCAGGTGCCTATGACCATGTGAGCATTAACAGCCACTGGGTGTGAGGTCCCCCCGGCTGTTACCCTGTGGGCTACAAAGGCCTCCTAACCTGTTCAACTCCACAGGCTGGAGAATCTTCTTCGCTAGGAACTGTCGCAGCTGCCAGGAGTGAAGTCAAGAGACTGTAGCCTTTGGGAATGGATAACAGTGCTGGTTAGGAAAATGTTTTGATGGAAGCCTGTCCCTTCCAAAGGTGTCGGGCCCCTGCCTGCCTACCCCTTTCTTTCTTTCTTTCTTTTTTTATTTATAATTTTAAAAATTTATTTGACAGGTAGAGTCATAGACAGTGAGAGAGAGAGAGAGAGAGAAAGGTCTTCCCTTTCCGTTGGTTCACTCCCCAAATGCCCGCTATGGCCAGTGCTGCGCCAATCCGAAGCCAGGAGCCAGGTGCTTTATCCAAGCACTTGGGCCATCCTCCATTGCCTTCTCAGGCCACAGCAAAGAGCTGGACTGGAAGAGGAGCAACCAGGACTAGAACCCGGCCCCCATAAGGGATGCTGGCGCCACAGGCGGAGGATTAACCAAGTGAGCCATGGTGCCGGCCTCTCTCTCTCTCTTTTTTTTAATTTAAATGACTGATTTATTTGAGAGGCAGCGATACAGGGAGGAAGAGAGAGAGAGTGAGCTTCCATCCACTGGTTCACTCCCCAAATGGCCACAACAGTTGAAGCTCTCCCACATGGATGCAGGGGCCCAAACACTGGGGACATCTTCCACTGTTTTCGCAGGTACATTAGCAGAGAGTTGGATTGCAAGTGGAACAGCCAGGACTCAAACCAGCATGCATATGGGATGGCAGTGACTTAACCCATTATGCCACAGTGCTGGCCCCATGCCTGTCCCTTTTCTTGTCCTCTGGGTATGCAGCATACACTATAGCTGTGCAGGCTTTTCAGTGATGTGGTTGCCAGCCTCCCCTCTGGACCCTTGCTATTGTCACCCTATAGTTGATTGTCACCTCTGTCGCTGAATTAGGTAGGACTGATCCGTGTGATCAAAAGAACACAGAAAAATGAATGATGCGCAACTTCAAAAGCAGGTCGGAGAAGGCACTGCAGCTTCAACCTGGTTTGCTCAGATTGCTTCTCTAGGGGGAGGAAGCCAGGTGCCATGCTGTTAGGATGCTCAGGTTGCCATGCGGCACATGGAAGGAACTGACTCGAGCACCAGCTTGCCAGTTTGTGAATGAGCCACCTTGGAAATGGGTCCCTGGACCCCCCAAGCCTGAGATGACTGCAGTATCAGCTGGCAGCTTGCTTAGCCAGCACTGCAGCCATGCACTGAGGCCACTAATGGTCTAAGCTGGGGGTTGGCAAACAATAGTTCATGGCCTGGACACCTGCTTATAATATTTTTTTTTTTGACAGGCAGAGTTAGTGTGAGAGAGAGACAGAGAGAGAGTTATAGACAGAGAGAGAGACAGAGAGAAAGGTCTTCCTTCCATTGGTTTACCCCCCAAATGGGCCCCACGGCCAGTGGCTGTGCCAATCTGAAGCCAGGAGCCAGGTGCTTCCTCCTGGTCTCCCATGCGGGTGCAGGGCCCAAGCACTTGGGCCATCCTCCACTGCCGGGCCACAGCAGAGAGCTGGACTGCAAGAGGAGCAACCGGGACAGAACCGGCGCCTCAACCGGGATTAGAACCTGGAGTACTGGTGCTGCAGGTGGAGGATTAGCCTAGTGAGCCGTGGCGCTGGCCTTTTTTTTTTTTTTTTTTTTAAGGACAAGGTTTATTTGTTTGAAAGTATAAGGAAGGGAGGGAGAGAGAGAGAGAGAGAAAGAGGGAGCTTCCATCCACTGGTTCAGTCCCCAGATGGCTGCAATGGCTAGAGGTAGACCAGGCTGAAGCCAGGAATCTGGAACTCCATCTGGGTCTCCCACATGGGTACAGGGGTCCAAGGACTTGGGCCATCTTCTACTGCTTCCCAGGCGCATTAGCAGGGAGCTGGATGGGAAGTGGAGCAGCTGGGACTTGAACTGGCTTCCATATGGGATACTGTCTGAACAGTTGGCTAACTTGTGCCTCAGCGCTGGTCCCATTATAATGTAGTTTCTTTTTTTTTTTTTTTAAGATTTATTATTTATTTGAAAGAGTTATACAGAGAGAGGAGAGGCAGAGAGAGAGGTCTTCCATCTGATGGTTCACTCCCCAGATGGCCACAGTGGCTGGAGCTGCACCCATCTCAACCAGGAGCCAGGAGCCTCTTCCGGGTCTCCCATGTGGGTGCAGGGGCCCAAGGACTTGGGCCATCTTCTACTGCTTTCCCAGGCCATAGCAGAGAGCTGGATGGGAAGTGGAGCAGCTGGGTCTCAAACCGGCACCCAAATGGGATGCCGGTGCTTCAGGACAGGGCGTTAACCTGCTGCGCCACAGTGCCGGCCCCTATAATGCAGTTTCAATAGACACAGTCAGACTCCTTTGTTTACATGTTGTCTGTGATTGCCACCAAACTATAATGGCAAGACAGAGACTATGAGGTTCACAGGCTTAAAATATTTGCTATTTTGTCTGACCCTCTGGGACAACATTTGCCAACCTTTTATCTAAGCCATTGTTGTTGTTGTTGTTGTTTTTTTTTTTTTGTTCTACTTGCCGCTGAATGCAATACCTAAGTGACAAATGGTCCAATCCACAGGATTTGTTCTTGAAATATCAGGTGCCTCGATGTTGGGGAAACTCCTGAAGGATTTTGTCAGGAATACCATCTGGTTTTCTAAATCCTGCACTGACCAAAGGCTGGGTCTCTCAACAGTTTCAGCAGGAAGCAGAATCCATCTTAGCTGAATCAAGAGACTAACAAAAGGACTTCTTACAGAGATGAGAGAAGCTCAAGAGGACAAACACAGGATACTGAGGGCCTGGAGACCTGCAACAGTGAAAGCCATTACCTCTTGCAGGGAAGGGAGAGAGAGGAATTGGTGTGGTCAGAGCCCATTGGGTGCCCTTGGTCCAAACCAGCCTTGACCTGCACTCACAGATTAGGATCCATGAGCAATTATGGTTCAAGCTACTCTAAGCATGCAGTTGGAATCAGCTGTAGCAGGGCAAAATTGGGTGCCGGAACAATTACTTGGAGGAAGCAGTCCCCAGGACTCACTGTTGTTGCAAACCCACCATCTAATTGTGTGGCGAAGTAGCTTGTGGCAAAATAGCTTGTGTTCTCATGTGTCTGTTTTGAATGTATATGCTGATTTTAAAAAATCTTGTTGCAAATCCCCAAACCATATTTTAGTTGTCATTTTTATCAGTTCTTTATTTTTACCCACAAGTGTTCCCCACAATTAAAGGGGAAACTGCCCGAATTCCTGTAGCATATTTTACCCCAAGAGCAGCCCAAAATGTTCCCATTCTCTCCAAACTACACAGTATTTTCTTCTCAAGAGATTTCCCAAAGTTATACTTGATGTATCAGAGTCAAAGGCACCTTGGGAAACAGAGCCAGGAAAGGGCTCTTTCTTTTGCCCTGCCCAGGGTCTGTGCATCAGAGAAGAACCCAGCACTGCCACACTGGCTCTTTTTGGGGAATATCGACAGTCTTAACTAAGAATATACGGGTACTTCCAAAAGTTCACAGAAATGGAATTAAGAGAGAAGTAAGGTTTGCTGAAAACATTTAAAATCCGTGCATATGAGGGATCTTCAAAAAGTTCATGGAAGATGCACAGAATGCAAAAATCTAGGCCCAGGCTGCACAGCTGACACACTGTTGAGATTGAAGCCCCTGCTGATCCCGGGAAGAGCTGCACGCAGGATTTCCTGGCAGAGTTTGGCAGACTTTGTTTCAGTTGTGATGCTGACTGGGGCGGAGGTGAGCATTGTGCCGGCCCTCGCTTGCCCACAGGGGCAGGTCCTACCCCAACAGTGTTGTAGATGTCCTGGCAGACTCCAGGGCTCTTTACTGGGACATGTTGGTGACAACATGCAGTGCAGAGCTGCCGGCAGTGGGGGTCCATGGGCATCGCCACCTTTGTGGGTAACTTACCCTCCCTTGAACCAAGGAACAGTGGCATTGGTTCTTCTTCTATTTTTTTTTTAATTTTATTTATTCATTTGAGAGGTAGAGATATAGTGAGAGGGAGAGACAGAGAAAGGTCTTCCATGTGCTGGTTCACTCCCCAAATGGCTGCAGTGGCCAGAGCTGAGCCAATCAGAAGCTGGAGCCAGGAGCATCTTCTGGGTCTCCTACGCAGGTGCAGGGGCCCAAGCACTTGGTCCATCTTCTACTGCTTTCCCAGGCCATAGCAGAGAGCGGGATCAGAAGAGGAGCAGCCAGTACTCAAAAACCAGTGCCCATATGGGATGCCGACACTGCAGGTGGAAGATTAACCTACCGTACCACAGCGCTGGCCCCAGCACTTGATTCTAGCGTTGTTACCATTCCAACCAGAAACTGTCACAAGTGCTACTGTGTCGGGCTTGTACCCAACTTATTAAGGCAAGGGCTGACTTTGTTAGTGATTTCCCCTATCTTGGTTGTAGGGTTGCTCAACGGAATCTGTTTTTTTCTTTTAACATCGGCAAGGAATTGTTTCACACTCAGTGCCTAGGCATGTAAGTGTGTGGGGGCATGTTCACGGTCTGCCTGTCCTTGGAGATACCAGCTTCAAGGTCACCCACACCTGCAGCCACAACCAGGACAGCACAGTCAGCCCGAGATGTGCCAAGGATCACAGTTTTGAGGAAGCCTCTGCATGCTGGGGCATCACTTATAGGCTCATAATAGCGGCTGGTCTCAGATGTCCACATGGATATATGCTCATGCGAGGCTTTTAGCTTATCTCAAACCCAGGCCTGCTTGGAGGAGCCCTTTCCCACTTCAGCGACCTGCTGTGTGAATGTTCTCAATGTTCTTTTGCCGATCTTCTTAGACCAGAGTGAATTCTGTTGCCTATGACTAAGAACATGGCTGGTATAAAGGTGATTTTCCCTGCTCTTGTGTGTAAACGTCTATCAGCAGACTTGCTGGACTTTACTGTTTTTTGCAACCCCACTAGCACTCAGAGTGGTATCCACCTGCTTTTCATGTAAAACTTTATTTATTTGAGAGATAGAGATGATAGAGATTGAGACAGAGGTGATAGAGAGAAAGGGAGCGGACCCCCATCTTCTGGTTCACTCCCCAAATGCCTGGAATGGCCAGGGCTGGGCTGGAGCCAAAGCTGGGAGCTGGGAACACCATCCAGATCTCCCACATGGGTGGAAGGGACCCGGCTATTGGAGCCATCAGCACTGCCTCCTAGGTCTGCATTAGCAGAAGGCTGGAGTCGGGAGCGGGAGCTGGGACTGGGACCCAGGCACTCCCAAGTGGGCTGTGGGCATCTTACCTGGTATCTTAAACACTGGGACAGGTGCCTGCTTTGTCACCACTTTATTGATGTTTTTAAAAGACACAATGTATTTTTTTTTTTTTTTGACAGGCGGAGTGGGCAGTGAGAGAGAGAGACAGAGAGAAAGGTCTTCCTTTGCCGTTGGTTCACCCTCCAATGGCCGCTGCGGCTGGCACACTGTGCTGATCTGAAGCCAGGAGCCAGGTGCTTCTCCTGGTCTCCCGTGGGGTGCAGGGCCCAACCACTTGGGCCATCCTCCACTGCACTCCCTGGCTACAGCAGAGAGCTGGCCCGGAAGAGGGGCAACCGGGACAGAATCCGGCGCCCTGACCAGGACTAGAACCCGGTGTGCTGGCACCGCAGGCGGAGGATTAGCCTATTGAGCCATGGCGCCGGCCAAGACACAATATAATTTTAAAGAGGATTCAGGATCATACTATGTCTTCAAATGGGGGATGAGAGATTAACACACACATGTACATTTTTAAAGGACTTTGCAGTACAGTAAAAAAAAGTATTCTTGTTTGAGCCCAATGCCTTACTTTTGTTGACTGATAAAGCCATAGATGAAGAATTTAGGGAAGTCTATTACTTGAGGCTTTGGTTTAAACTAGATTTAGTTTCTCTATTGGCTCCCTCCCCTCAGGTGGGTGGGTGGAGCTGTATCATATTCCAGAATAAGGTTCTTTTTTTATGATTTTATTTATTTATTTGAGAGGTAGAGTTCCAGAGAGAGGAAGAGACAGAAAGATACATCCTCTCGTTCACTCCCCAGATGGCCGCAACGACCGGAGCTGGGCCAATCCAAATCCAGGAACCAGGAGCTTCTTCCAGGTCTCCCACGGGGGTGCAGGGGCCCAAGCGCTTGGGCCATCTTCTCCTGCTTTTCCAGGCCTCAGCAGAGAGCTGGATTAGAAGAGGAGCAGCCAGGACTCGAACCGGCACCCATATGGGATTCTGGCACTGGAGGCGGAGGCTTAGCCCACTTTGCCACTGCACTGACCCCAGGTCAGGTTCTTTACATCCTTTGGTTGTCCTACAAGTGGGAGATGAGACTAGGAATAAAACGGCTCAGTTCCCAAGTTCAGTCTCAGGACCAGTCTGTAATTGAGTTGTCATTTTCACGTTGAATTAAGAAACATTGAAGACAAGAGGCATATGGCTTACAGTTAATTAACAGCCTCGACGGAATTCTTATCAGTTTAGGAGATTGCACTGATCTGAAATTCTTTCTGGCTCCCTCTCCTAATAGGATCTGCTCCAGCCCCCTCCTCCTGGGTTCCCAGCATTTGTTGTGGAGCTAGAAGAGGATTTCAGCTTGCTCACCAGCCAAGACCCAAACCTTGCTGGGGCTGGAATCTGACCTCAGGACCCCAACTCCAGTTTTTCATGTGCAAGGAATTTTCTTGTTTTGCCTTCCAAGGCAGTGTTCTCGGAAAATTGGCCCGGATATCCAGAGACATCATTGGCTGTCAGCATCGGAGTCTTTTCAGGAGGGGCTGCGCCCAACCCTGTGTTTGCTGGTGTAGAAGGAGCAAGGCAGAGAGCAAGGTGGTTGGGGAGGGGACGGCAGAGGGGGGAGGTGCCCTCATGCCAAGGCATACAACAAACGCTTCTGGAAAATCCTTCATTTCAGTACTGCCTTTTCTTCCCTCCCTGGTGCTGATGACTGGGACCAGGCTAAGTCTGGTGACTGGAGCAGGATGGGTGGAAGCTGACCTGCTCGTATCGAAGCTTTGTCTCACAGTCCGTTCTTTCAGAGTGAACACAGGAATCGCATTGTCTCGTGCCTCACTGTGTGTGTGCGTGTTTGCATAGTTATTTTTTTGTTTTCATTCTGTTTTATTTATTTATTGACAGTTGTACATATTTATGGGGCACACTGGGATGTTTTGATTTGTGCTCCACTTTTGGAGCTCCTAAAACTTGGAAGTTTGCTGTCAGGTCTCAGAGGAAGCAAGAGGTTAAAATGGCAGCAATGGGGCTGGTAAAGATTTGATTCCCTTTCGATTCTCTCCTTACAACCCAGTGCATCTGTCAGCCTCTGCTTGGTAACAAGCTACCCCAAAATGCAGTGGCTTAGAACACACGCTTTTTAGTGAACTTGATTTGTAGAGCAGTCTTAGAGTCACAGAAAAATGAATCATAGGGTGTAGAGCCTCATAGACCCTCTGTCCTAACACACACACACACAGCCTCCTGTCCGACAGCCCATGCCTGAGTGACACATCTAATACACACACACACATACACACAGCCTCCTGTCTGACAGCCCGTGCCTGAGTGACAGATCTAACACACACACACACACACACACACACAGCCTCCCCTGCCAACACTCCATGCCAGGTGACAGATCTGTTACAATGGATGAGCCTACAATGAAACACCATTATCAACCACGTCCTCGGTGTACATCAGGATTCTCTCTTGGTGCTGCACACTCTGTGGGTTTTGACCAGTGTGGAATGACTTGTATTCACCATTGCAGCAGCCTGCCCTAAAAATACCGCAAGCTCTGCCTACTCATCCATCTCTCCCTTTGGCCCCTGACAAACACTGATCTTTGCGCTGTCATCTCTGCGAAGTTGCCTTTTCTGGAATGTCATGTCATTGGAATCCTACAGTATGTAGCCTTCACAGATTGGTTTCTTTCAGTTAGTAATATGCAGTGAGCATTCTCCCGTGGCTTCATAGGTCATTTGTTCTTAGTGCCGAATAGTTATTTCACTGATTGAAGGGGCCACCGTTTTATTAATCTGTTCACCTACTGAAGGACCTCTTGGATGCTTCCCGCTTTTGGCGATTACAACTAAAGCTGCTATAAATATCAGGTTTTGTGTGTCTGTAAGTTTTCAGCCACTTTGGGTAAATCCCAAGGAACACGCGATTGCTGCCATGTGTGCAAGGGTCTATTTAGTTTCCTAGGAAACTGCCAAGCCATCCTCCAAGGATGCGCACCACTTCACATCCTTAGTGGTGATGCATGAGAGCTCCCACTGCCCCACACCCTTGCCAGCATTTGGTGCTGGCAGTGTCTGGATTTTTGACATTTCACTAGGTGCACAGTGGTCATGTATGTTTTTATTTTAAGAGTTTGTGGGTTGCCCAGGTGGCTCTTCCCATCTGGGCTTTTCAGGTGAGGCACAATGGTCTTGCGTGGTCTCACTCCATGTCTGGGGCCTTGCCTAGGATGGCTGGGGCCTCACTTCACGTGGCCTCCCGTGCTCCCGTAGGCTTGCCCAGCCTTGATGGTGGGAGGGTTGCCAACAGCAGGAGAGGGCATTATTAAGCCTTTTCGTTTTGCTTTTTTTTCATGATTGCTACATGAGAAAAAGGCAAGTCACAAGTCCAAGTCTAAACAGGAGAGATCTGGAGTGCACATCTTGATGACAGGGGCTATAAAATAACATGGCCACCTTTCCCCATTTGTAGCGACCAGTGGCTGCGATGCCTAACCCAGCAGAGCAATAACCTCTGACCTTACGTGAATGCCACTCCACCTCCCCATCAAGGGGAGTGCTCATCAAGGCAGCTTCCCTAGGTAGTACAGGGAAATGCCATAGGAGGGAGCTTAATTAATCTTCTAATTATCCAAGTGGTTTTGTTCCACAGGGACAGCCATCATTGCCTTAGACCCCAGCATTAGGCATCAGTTGGGAAGCAGGTGCGAGCGATGGACATTGGAGCTCAAGGTAGCATCTCTGTGGCTGGAACAGCAATTCCTGTGGCTGGCAGTACTGGACTAGAGAGTATGGTTTGGGGGCGAGCCAGACAAGGCTCCTCTGTCTTCCCCAGGGACAGACTTGGGATGCCCGGTGGGAAGGGAGCCCGGGGCTGTGGAGCAGGTCCACAGGGTTGGCCAGACACCAAGAGGATTTTTGCCTATTCCCTGTGGGGTCAGGGTGGTCAAGATAGAAGGGCTCAGAAACAGGGAGAAAAGGAGCCACACCGGCCATGTGTGGGTGAGGGGCGAGTGGGCTCCTTCTCCCTCTGCAGCTCCAGCTGACACAGAATTGCTCTCCCTGGGGGCTGGAGTGAGGGGTGGACGTGTTCCCCCAATACTTCCCATTTTAACTTTTTTTTCTAACAGTGGGTTAATACACATTTTGTTTTACCTTCTCATTGGAGCATAATACGGTCAGCTCTCTGTTTCTGTGGGTTTTGCATCTGTGGATCTAATCAACTACAGATCGGAAATAGCAAGGAAGAATTGTGCCTGTACTGAACATGTACAGACTTCTTCGTTCTTGCTGTTTTTGCCTTAAAATAGGGTACAACTATGTATTCAGATTTATTGTTTGAGGTATTATAAATAGCCTAGAGATGATTTAAAGCATGCAGGAAGATTGTGTAGGTTATATGCAAATGCTAAGCCATTTCTGTAAGAGAGTTGAGATTTTTATATCTGCAGACGGTCCTGGAACCAATCCCTCTGGCTACCGAGGGATGACTATATACACAAGAGAGCAGCACACACCTGAAAACACACGGCTAGGAATGGGCATTGTGGCGCATTGAGGTTGAGCCCCTGCTTGGGATGCCCACATTCCATAGCTTAGTGTCCAGGTTCAAATCTTGCCTCTGTTTCCAATCTGGCTTCTTGATGATGTGCAGTCTGGGAGGCTTAAGTAACTGGGTCCCTGCCGCTCATGTGGGAAGCCTGGATGGAGTTCCTGGCTCCTGGCTTTGGCCTGGCCCAGCTCCAGCTGTTGTGGACATTTGGGGAGTGAACCAGCAACTAAGTGCTCTCCACCCTCCCCCCACCCTTTTCTATTAATCTCACTCTTCCTATCAAATAAATAAAAATAAATAAAAGCAAAAAACTGGCACTGAGCACCCACATCAAGAACTGTAGCATTACCATGGCTCCCTTTTTGCTCGACTTTTTTTGTTGTTGTTGTTCAAAATGATGTTAATGTGGCCACCACGTTGTGTGTATCTGTAGACTGTTCATGGTGAGTGCATTGCAGTTTACCCATTTGACTGTTGATAGGCGTATGTGTAGCTTCTAGATTTGGCTGATTAAAAACATTCTGCTTGCGGCGCCGGCACACCGGGTTCTAGTCCCGGTTGGGGCGCCGGATTCTGTCCCGGTTGCCCCTCTTCCAGGCCAGCTCTCTGCTATGGCCAGGGAGTGCAGTGGAGGATGGCCCAGGTGCTTGGGCCCTGCACCCCATGGGAGACCAGGAAAAGCACCTGGCTCCTGGCTCCTGCCAGGATCAGCGCGGTGCGCCGGCTGCAGCGGCGGCCATTGGAGGGTGAACCAGCGGCAAAGGAAGACCTTTCTCTCTCTGTCTCTCTCTCTCTCACTGTCCACTCTGCCTGTCAAAAAAAAAAAAAAAAAAAAAAAACATTCTGATACTGTCTGTGTCTTTTATGAAAACACGCAGATATTTCGGTTGGATGTAGCTCTAGCAATATCCCCTAGAAGCCGAGAATTCCACTTCTGTAGATAGACCCGACAAAAATGCCTAGCGATTTTAGGCACTGAAAACTGTTTCCCAAAGTAGAACCATTTGGCACTCATGTGGGCTGTGTGATGAGAATTCCAGATGCCCACTCCTTGCCCCTCTCCCCCAGTATTTTGGGAAAGGTGGAAATTCCTATTCTACAGATGAGGGGAGAAAATGAGTCCCCTTATCACCCAAAAAGAAAGACTTTTAAGAATATTTTTTCAAAAGCATGTCAAAATGCATTAATCTGACTTATTTTTTTTTACACAGTTAAAAAAATTTTGCAGTCAACAGATGGAGTCATCTTTGGTGCAATACCTACCTACAAACAGGGGAGTTATTTATGATCTAACTTTGGAAACTCAAGATGCTCTCAAAATCTCACCAGGCTTTCTGGAAGGGTTCTGTGGACAAGAAGTTCCCTCTGCAGAAACTGAGATAAAGCACCAATTAGCGACTGCAGCAATGAAGTGGGAGCGTTTAACCTTTCGGGCGTGCCAACAATGTGCTCCTTCATTTGAAAATAGGGTACAAAGTGTTAGCAAGTGAAGACTACTCATCGTTCATCACTCAACCTGACATAGCTTTCTTTCTGCAGCAGAGGCAAGAGATGGGATCCTCTCTGCCCCGTTTGTTCTGGCTTTCACCTCACTTCTCCGAGAAAGGACCAGATGCTCTAATGAGGGGGACCAGATCCTGAAAATATCTGAACATCAGGGGGAAAAAACAGCCTGGGAGCTTTCCTCTCGGGAGGCTTCCCCTCCCTCTGAGCTCCACGGAGCCCTTTGCATGCAGTGTCCAGCATCAGGCCCTATTAGCCCTTTCTGCAAACGGTGGTGGAAAAGTGTTGCAGGGAGATGCAAAAGGCTCACTGGAGGCCACAAGGGAAGCCGAGTGCTCAGCTCAAAATAGAAACGGGGAGCCCTGGGAGACGGAGACAGCCTGAGAGCATCCTTTTATCTCTGGACCCATCTGTGTCTTTTTCAACAATAAGCCTTTCCCTGAAAGACATTTTTTTTTTCCTAATGACAGAGCTGCCAAGTCTCCCTCCAGGATGTTGTAAAAAGGTGACATTTAACTGAGGAAATTGAAACTCTAATTGACTTCTCCTAAAGTAGAAAAATAAGTGGCCTGCATTCCTTCTCTTGGACAGATGTTTGCAATTGTCCCCTCGGGATTCTGCCTTGTGGGGAGCCGCAGAGGCAAAATAAAAAGGCCTCTGACACTCTTGAGACTGGGGGAGTCCATCCAAGCAGGCAGGGGGTTGGGGGAACAGGCTCTAGCTCCTATCACTAGACTCTGGGACCAAAGGAGGCTTACAATCTCTTGCAATGTTGGACGTGGAGCTTGGGGTAGACCCACCATGTCTACAGCTAGGTGGATAGGTTCCTGGGATTTTTTGGATTCATTGTGTTACTGGCTTTGGATGATGGAATGTTAGCAGAGATGATGCAGGCAACACCTTGATGTGTGCTTGCATAGGGCATCTTGCTCTCTTGTGTTGCATCGGTCAGCAGGCAGCCTGCTGGTCCAAGGATAGTGAGAGACACATGGACCCTGGAGTTTAGCCCTGTGGAGCCCAGCCGAATGGACCGGTCCCTAGCCACTCTGTAGACGTGTAAGCAAGAAAGAATTGTTTGTTGTTGGGAGCCACTGGTTTTTGTGGTGGTTTGTTACATAGCACATTATGTAATAGCTGACAGGTACAAGGCTGTTGAAAAGAGAAGAGGGTAGAGGGAGAGTCTTGGTGTGCTGTAGACAGTGCTTGCAAAAATGCTTAGTCTAGGGTAGTCCCATAGCACGCACTGGTAACTGTCACAGAAACTGGACCCAATGGGTGGTTGCATTTAATATAAAAGAATAGAGTGAGCCCCATTAAACATTTTCAGGGTTTGGCCTGTGTGTTGATAACTTCTTTTCAATTGACAGTAACTTCTAGATGCTCTCTATATCCGGTAAAGTCTTCCCTATCTCTCCCCCAGCCAATATGTTGTCATCTACCTCTGACTTGGTGAACTACATATCCACCACCTCGTTTCCACAATTAACATTTTTTCTGCTTTTTTTTAAAAAGTCTTTCATCCATGTACCAGTCCCTCTTATTTCTGATGCATTTCAAAATCAGTTGCTGGCATCAGTACAGGTCACCCTTATGGTGGATTTCGACAAATGCACACACTTATCACGCCTGGAAGTCTCCTCTCTTCTGCAGCCCTCCTTACACACAACATAGACGCTCTTTCCTTCCTCCATAGGTTCGTTTAGGCCATTCTTGAATGTCACACTGTGGCAGGGACCTTTGTCTTTTAATTAAACTTGTCTCTAACTGACAAGGTTAAAGTTGTGGTAGGGGCCTTCCCAAGGTCAAAAGCAAAAAAAGGGAGGCTCTGTCCTGGGAATGAAGTGTGGTTGCTATCTGCTTGCCTATGAGAGCTTCTACTGTGGTTCCCATCTGCTCATTGTAACCATGTCAGGTTCCACTTGTTAGTACAGAGCAGTGATGTTAACCTTTGCCAGACAGCAGACGGTTCAGTATGTAAATGAAAAAAAAAAACCTCTTCAGTAACTATGTACACATGCCCATTACTGTATCAATTCCTATGGCTGCCGCATGATAATATCCAATCAAATATATGTATGTAGCCATATAAAGGAGACAAAGAAGCTAAAACCATACATAGGAAAAGACCCCTCTTTGTTCCAGGCTCAGGCTTTGAGATAAGAAATTCCACCTGGTCCTAATGCCAGCATAATAAATAACTACTTCCTGTTAAAAGAACTTGATGTCTCTGTACACGAATCCTGCTACAATATAAACAGAGTTGTGCACTAAATAATGGCTTTGGTGAGCAGCCTTTCCCATTTGAGATTAAACGTGTTATTGCGGAAAGACTGCATTTCTAAACGGGTAATTAGATGGGGTCTTTGTGGACTGCTCCCTACCTTAACATTTGGAGCTTCTGGGATGTGTATGTAGACACAATAACCACCTTTAATTAATAACTGCAAATCAAATCAGCCCTGAAATCGGCCTCTCTCTTGCTTAAGTGACAGAGACCTTGGTCCTCTGGTTTTAGCCACCCCCATCCCACCTTGTTTAGGGCGATCAATCTTTCAGAACTGCAGGGAGAATTTATTGATATTCGTCTCGTGGGCACAGTGCTTTTGATTTACTGAGTTCACTTAGATGTGGGCACTGATGAAGCTCTCAGGATTAATTGCATCTGGCTCTCCCTCAGGTTGTCAGTGGTGTATCCTCGACAGACCTCACAACTGTGTCCAAATGCAGGGTTAGCGGGCTGACTGAAGACTTGCCAAGCCAGGGTGAGGCGTGGGAAAAATTGAGTTAAAATGACGTATCCCTCCAGTACTCAGTATAGCCCCACCACTTTACTCCCTAGATTAAGCTTGAGGTTGTTTTTTTTTTTTTTTTAAGATTTATTTGTTTATTTCAAAGGCAATGTTACACAGAGGCAGATGGAGAGAGAAATCTTCCATCAGCTGGTTCACTTCCTAAATGGCCCCAACAGCTGGAGCTGTGCCAATCCGAAGCCAGGAGCTTCTTCCAGGTCTCCCAGGTGGTGGCAGGGGCCTAAGCACTTGGGAACTAGTTGGGAAAAGGAGCCGGGACTTGAACCAGTGCCCACATGGGATGCTGGCACTGCAGGCAGCAGCTTTACCCACTTCGACACAGCGCCAACCCCTAAGCTTGAGGTTTTAATGAGGCTGCTCCTAAACACCACAGCCACACTCAGTATGGTACAGAGGCTTCTTACAGTGCCAGGCCAATTCAGCGGAAATGACGTTGCCAGCAGGCTCCTAGGGTTGGCCGGGACTCTAAGGAGGTCTCAGAAGGCGGAAGTGACGCAATGCAGCGTTTTTTTCACATTTGAGACATTGGTGCCGGGTTCCAGAGGCAGTTACAGCCCCCAGAATTGCCCCGTCCGTGGGTTCACCTTGAAGGGGTGGGGCTCTTCCTTCAGCTTCCCAAGGCCTGAGCTGTTGTGTGCAGCAGCTTCAAACCTCTCCGACCCTGATTTCTGGGCAAGGCTGGACCTCTGGCCTGCAGCAGACACAGAAGATCTTTGAAGAAACTTTGAGAAACAATGACTTGATCAGCCCTTGTCCTGTTGAGGAACAACTTACTATTTTATTCCTTTTAGTATTTTTTTTGTTCTACTTAATACTGCTGAACTCTTTAATTAACACACAATTATTCTTACGTGTTTAAATTTAACTGAAAAGTATCCCTGTTAAATATAAGAGTGGGAATAAAAGAGGGAGGGGATGTACAGTTCGGCACATGCTCAATCAGACTTACCCCTAATGGTAGAGTTAGAAATGTGCCAGGGGATTCCAATTCAATTCCATCAAGGTGGCATGTACCAATGCCATCTCACTAGTCAAAGTGATCAGTTTAAGCTCATAATTGATCATAATGATAGGAGTAAGTGTCAAAGGGATCACATAAACAAGACTAGTGTCTGCTGATACTAACTGATATAATTAAAAAGGAGAGAATGATCCAACATGGAGACCAGGATATACAGCAGACACAGAATGGCAGATGCCCTAAACAGCACTCCGGCCTCAGAATCAGCCCTTAAGGCATTCGGATCTGGCTAAAAAGCCCATGAGATTATCTCAGGCATGCAAAGCCAAGACACTGTGGCAAAAACAAACAAACAAACAAACAAAAAAACTAAAATGAAAAAATCTCTGTGAGTGAGATCCCAGCGGAAAGAATGGGCCATCAAAGAAGGAGGTACCTTTCTTTGAAGGAGAGAACTTCCATTTTGATTATGGCTTTGTCCAAATAAGGTCAGAGTTTGTGAACTCAAGAGGCTTCCATAGCCTTGGCAGCTCATGGCAAGAACCTCGGGTGATTACTGACATCATAAATAAGAGTGTCAATTGTTAAATCAACAACAGGAGTCACTGTGCACTTACTCCCCATGTAGGATCTCTGTCTTTAATGTGTTGTATTATGCAAATTAATGGTAAAACTACTACTCAAACAGTACTTTATACTTTGTGTATCTGTGTGGGTACAAACTGTTGAAATCTTAGTATATATTAAGTTGATCTTCTGTATATAAGGATAATTAAAAATGAATCTTAATGAAGAGTGGGATGGGAGAGGAAGTAGGAGATGGGATGGTTTGGGGGTGGGAGGGAGATTATGGGGGGAAAAGCCGCTATAATCCAAAAGTTGTACTTTTGAAATTGATATTTATTAAAGTTAAAAAAGTCATAATGAAAAGGCTATCAGAGTGAAAAATCATTTAGTATTTGTATGAACTCTTTTGAGAAAAAATTATAAACATTTTATGTTCTAATATAAGTCATGTGTTTCAGAAAAAAATCATTTATTTAATTGTAAAAAAAAAAAAAAAAGGAATCAGCCATGGAATAGCCTGCCGGTTCCTGTTTTCCTGGGACCCTTCCGCTGGTTCACTCCCCAGATGGCCGCAATGGCTGGAGCTGTGCCGATCCGAAGCCAGGAGCCAGGAGCTTCTTCTGGGTCTCCCACACAGGTGCAGGGGCCCAAGGACTTGGCTCATCTTCCACTGTTTCCCCAGGCCATAGCAGAGAGCTGGATGGGAAGTGGAGCAGCCGAGACTCGAACCGGTACCCATATGGGATGCTGACACTGCAGGCAGCAGCTTTACCACAACACTGGCCCCAACCCATAAGTATTAAACATACTGGATGACTGGTCACTCTAGCTCTGCCTTAGAATGTCTTTAATGTGAGATAACAATCACATTTACTGCCCTCCCCTCAACCCCCTGCAAAGATTTATTTATTTGAAAGGCAGTGTCTCTCTCTCTCTCTCTCTCACACACACACACACACACACACACACACACAGATCTTCCATCCGCTGGTTCACTCCCCAGATGGCCACAACTCCATCCAGGTCTCCCGTGTGGTTGGTAGGGAACCAAGTATTTGTGCCACCTTTTCTGCCTTGCCAGGAGCATTAGAGGGAGCTGGATCAGAAGTGGAGCAGCAGGGGTTCAAACTGGAGCTCATTTGGGATGCTGACGTCACAGGCAGAAACCTAACCCAACTGCACCTAACACCGGCCCCCTTGTTTTACATATTTAAAAGGATAAATGAATTATTGGGATTTTAAGAATTTATTGGCTGGCGCCGTGGCTCAATAGGCTAATCCTCCACCTAGCGGCACCAGCACACTGGGTTCTAGTCCCGGTCGGGGCGCCTGATTCTGTCCCAGTTGCCCCTCTTCCAGGCCAGCTCTCTGCTGTGGCCCAGGAAGGCAGTGGAGGATGGCCCAAGTGCTTGGGCCCTGCACCCTATGGGAGACCAGGAGAAGCACCTGGCTCCAGCCTTTGGATCAGCGCGGTGCGCCGGCCGCAGCGCGCCAGCCGTGGCGGCCATTGGAGGGTGAACCAAAGGCAAAAAGGAAGACCTTTCTCTCTGTCTCTGTCTCTCACTGTCCACTCTGCCTGTCAAAAAAAAAAAAAAAAAGAATTTATTAATACATGAGTTTGATGTAGCTCAGTGATTTTTCCCTCCTACAGGTGTGGTAGATTAATTGCATAATTGGTCTGGATTCTTCACTTCTACCTATCTGTACCTTTTGCTGTGTGACCAGCAGTGCCCTCCCACTGTGACTGTGGGATTGCCCATGTGATCTTCCTTGGCCAATAGATGCAGAGGCTTGGAAAGCATTATGTAGTAGGGATTGTCTGCTCAGATCTCTGCCTTCTCCATGACAGTGTGCCTAATTAGCCTGGGAGACAAGTGCTTCATGGCCCTGGGAACCCCTGGTGCCACAGCTGATAGACAACTGCCAGACATGTGAGACCAGAGGAGGCCAGAAGAATCACACAGCAGAGCCCAGCCTACATCAAGATCCATTAACTCTGAGCTAAATCAGTGCTTATTGTTGGGGGTGGTTTGTTACGCAGTATTGTTGTGGCAATTGATGACTAAGACATCTTTTATCCATCAGAGATGATTTGGCAAGGGATATAAGCTGTACAGGCCACTGTATCATATACAATTTAATTCTGAAATTGCCCAGTACTCATCCACTTCGGTGCGCATGTGTCCCATTCAGAGATCAATGCAGCAGCACTATTTAATTATGTAAATCTCAGGCCTTTAGCTGTGTCTGTAAATGGGTATTCCCTGACATGAGCCGGATCCCACCACTGGGAGTTGTTCATTTTTCTACCTGTATAATAGTCTGAAGTGAGTTACTAGAAGTTTTAGGAATTAATTTATTTTTAAGTTTTATTTATTTGAAAGAGGCAAGAGAAAGATATTTTTCATTGGCTGGTTCACAGCTTGAATGCCCACAAGAGATGGGGTTGGGCCGTGCTGAAGCCAGGAGCTCAGAACTCCATCTGGGTCTCCCACATTGGTGGTAAGGACTCAACCACTTGAGCCATAACCTGCTTCCTCTCAGGAAGTGCTCAACAAGAAGTTGCATTGGAAGCAAAGCCAGGACTCAGAGCCAGGAACTCCAATTTGGGATGAAGCTATTATCCCAAGCAACAGCTTAACCCCTGTGCCACATGCTTGCCCCTAGAAATGAATTTTTATTTGAGTCTTGAGTAATTCAATAATTCAAGATGAGCAGCATCTACGAGATGGCCATGGAACTTCCTTCCTGGGGTGGGCCCATGTTGGAGTAATTCCCCAGAATGAGGATGGGAAGTCATATATGACTAAGTTAATTGTAGTCAAATAAAATTGAAAACTCGGTTTCTGTCACACTATCCAAATGTCAAGTGTTCAGTAACCACATATGTTGAGGAGCTAGTGCTTTGGACAACATAGATGCAGAAGCACTGGTCTTAAATCTCCAAATTTCTCCTTTATAGAATCTTTTCTGTCTAGATGTCTAGTTTCTGCTGACCAGTTGGTTCCGGCAGCTGCTCACTTTGTGCGGCTGTCTCTCTCTTCCCAAACTATATTATCAGTGTGTATGTACTGTATCTGTTCTAGGTGACTGCTAACCAATTGCCACTAAACCTATCAGCAGAAGAGGATATTTATTATCTTAATTTCCATGTGTGGGAACTTTGGGAGGTTTAGCTGGGTGGCTCAGTCTTAGGGTCTCCCTTCAGCTTGCAGCTGAGCTGTTGGGCAGGTTGACGTCAGGTTTGACTGGAGCTGGAGAATTTGGTGGCAGGGTGGCTCCCTTGCATGGCCATAGGCCTGGCCTCCCTCTGTTCCTCACCAGGAGCACCTGTCCCTGAGAGGCGGTGCTTGAGCCTGTTGTGTCTGGTTTCACCGAGAGTTGACTGACTCAACAGAGAGCAAGCAGGAAGCCACAGCGCCTTTGTGTCCTGGTCTTGGGCGTCATATGCCCTCGCCTCCTCACATATGGAAATTGTTAGAAAGAAATTGCTAAGTGTAGCCCATTACGGGAGGGGAATGAGATCCACTTTTTGAAGGCAGAAGTGTCAAAGAACTTGTTCTTTTTTTTTTTTTTTTTTTTTTTTGACAGGCAGAGTGGATAGTGAGAGACAGAGACAGAGAGAAAGGTCTTCCTTTTGCCATTGGTTCACCCTCCAATGGCCACCACGGCTGGCGCGCTGTGGCCGGCACATCGCGCTGATCCGAAGCCAGGAGCCCGGTACTTCTGGTCTCCCATGGGGTGCAGGGCCCAAGCACCTGGGCCATCCTCCACTGCACTCCCGGGCCACAGCAGAGAGCTGGCCTGGAAGAGGGGCAACCGGGACAGAATCCGGCACCCCGACCGGGACTAGAACCTGGTGTGCCGGTGCCGCTAGGTAGAGGATTAGCCTATTGAGCTGTGGCGCCGGCTAGAACTTGTGATCATACGTTGAAGCCATCATGTATGAGGGCCTTCAAAAAGTTCATGGAAATACCATCGTGAAGAAACATTATGCACGGCTTTCAAAGTTGTGTTGTGCTGAGACAAGTCATCTACAAACTATTGAAAATATCCTTGTGTATCTTTCTCGTGGTGCTTAGAACAGGTTGCCTCATATCTTAGCTAATTAACTGTATTTTTCATCTCCTCCTGGCTATCAGCTGATTTGTTGACATTTACTTTACTTGTGTATCTTTTTATCATGGCAAAATACACAAAACATAAAATTTAGCATTTTAGCCTTTTAAGTGTGCAGTACAGTGGCATTCAGCGCACTCGTATCATTTGGGAAACCACACCACTCTATCTCCTGACACTTCTCATCTTCCCACACTGGAACTACGTAGCTGGTAAATAATATCTCTTATTTCTTACTCCCTAGAGGCCCTGGCCCCTGCTGTTTCGCTCTCTGTCTCTATGGATTTCACTGGTGTAGATGTTCATGTAAGCGAAGTCATGCAGTGCTCGTCTTTTCGTGTCTGGCTGATTTCACAGCAGAAAGCCCTCAAGGTTCATCCAAGCTGCAGCACCTATCAAGATCTCATTCCTTTATAAGGTTAAATGGCAGGGGCTGGTGCTGTGGTGTAGCGGGTGAAGCTGCCGCCTGCAGTGCTGGCATCCCATATGGGTGCTGGTTTGATTCCTGGCTGCTCCACTTCTGATTCAGCTCTCTGCTATGGTCTGGGAAAGCAGTGGAAGATGGCCCAAGTCCTTGGGCCCATGCACTCATGTGGGAAACCCAGAGGAGGCTCCTGGCTCCTGGCTCCTGGATTTGGATTGGCTCAGCTCTGGCTGTTGCAACCACTTGGGGAGTGAACCAGAGGATGGAAGACCTCTCTCTCTCTCTCTCTCTCTCTCTCTGCCTCTCTGCCTCTGCCTCTCTGTAACTCTGCCTTTCAAATAAATAAATAAATCTTAAAAAAAAGGTTGTATGGCACATTTTGTTCACCATTCACCTGTTAGTGGACATTTGTCTTGCTTCTACCTTTTAGCATTTGGGGAAAATGCTGCTATGCACGTGGGTGCACAGATAGCTGTTTGAGATCCCACTTGCAGTTCTGCTGTGTGTAGAACCCCAGGCGTGGGACTGGGTCAGATGGGTAATTGTGTGGTGAGTGCTTTGAGCAGCCACCACCATGTTTTCCACAGAGCTGCACCCTCTTACACACACCCCCACCCCCGCAGTGCACAAGGGTTCTAGTCTCACACTTGTGTGTGTGTGTGTGTGTGTGCTTAGCGCTGCCCCGTCTAGTGCTTTCCATAGAGCAGGTGCCCAGTCAACAGTTGTTGAATGAATGGATGGGAGAGAAAGCTTAGGGATTTTGAGTATCCTCATTGTCTAAATCCTTGCAGAATTCCTCGTGACATCCGGTGAAGAGAAGGGACCTCAGAAGTTCTGGAACATCTCCTCAGAACACTGAAGCTTTGGGAAGGGGATCAGCGGCGTCCAGCGGGTGATGACGGTGAGATGGGGGGGGGCCTGCCTGCCAACTTCATGGCTGGATAATTGCTGCCGGATGTAGACGCAGGTCCAAGGGGACAGATCGCTCCTTGCGTAAGAGAAGCCAGAGAGCTGCATCTTAAAAAGTGACGTTGTCTCCCTCTTTCTATGTCAGTAGGTGCGCCAGACTGCGTTATTGCTTCTACTTCCCCCCGCCCCCCTGCCCCTCAGCCTGTGTGTGGAATGACTGTCCCCTACCTTTGACTTTGGGCCTGACTCCAAAAGTCAGTTTTGTCACCAATTCGTGGGCAGGAATGGCAGTGAGCCAGTGCCACCCCCAGGCCCAGAGAGGCTGTGGGTGTTTCTGCTGCTGCTCTTTTGGCTCCTGATTCCACTGGCTGCCTGGCTGGCCCCAGAGGGTGGATGAGAGACACGAGTGTCCTGGGAGAGCTGTCCAGGCCAGCTGACCCAAGCCATCTGATAGCCCCCCGTGAGAAATAGACATTTCATGTTACATGATGCTGAAGTGTTTTGTTTTTTTTTTTTTTTTTTTTTTTTGACAGAGTTAGACAGTGAGAGAGAGAGAGACAGAGAGAAAGGTCTTCCTTTCCTTTGGTTCACCCCCCAAATGGCTGCTACAGCCGGCACGTTGCACTGATCCGAAGCCAGGAGCCAGGTGCTTCCTCCTGGTCTCCCATGGGGTGCAGGGCCCAAGCACTTGGGCCGTCCTCCACTGCACTCCTGGGCCACAGCAGAGAGCTGGATTGGAAGAGGAGCAACCGGGACAGAATCCGGCACCCTGACCGGGACTAGAACCCGGGGTGCTGGCGCTGCAGGTGGAGGATTAGCCAAGTGAGCCGCGGTGCCGGCTGCTGAAGTTTTGAGACCATTTGTTTCTCTGCATATTGAATGTAATGAGAATTATCAGGTAAGAAGTCGCCAAAAAGTTAAATTATGCATCGCATTGCAGTGGTAGCAATTAGCATTGATAGAAGAATTCTTAAAAAAATTCCAGTGCGAACTCTACTTTAGAGAGAGCCTGTACCAGTTGCAGCACACATTTTTGTTTTTAAAGTCAGGTTTGTTGAGGTATCATGTATAAAGTTAACTTTACCTTCCCTACTGCACAGCTCTGAGTGGTGACGAACCTATACAGTTGTAAAGTCACCCCTGCAATGAAGACAGAGAAGAACAATCACCCCTCACTCAAAAAAATCCCTGCAAAACTCTTCTTTGCCCCTTATCAGTAAAGCCATTCTGCAGGCCGGTCCTGCACCCACTGGCTGGCTTTCGGTCACGTCTCTCACTCAGTTATTATAATGCATCTGAGCCTCATCTGTGTCACGGGGTGAATCCGTAGGTGGTTCCTTTTTATTACCTTAGTGTTCCATCCTGGGATTACATTATGTGTGCACCCGGTCTCCTGTCGGTGGACAATGGGCAGCGCTGCAGGAAACATCTGTTGCCTGCCTTTCTGTAGATGCAGCATGTTCTAATTTCTCTTTCACTAATGCCAAGACAAGGGACTCATGGGTTGCACTGCGCGCCACTCACTGGCAGTATGCAAGAGTCTGGTTGCTCCACATCCTTGCTAGAGCTCAGCATTGCCAGTCTTTCCAATTCTAGCCGTGCTAATGGATGTGAAGAGGTATCTCATCGTAGATTTTTTTTTCAGTTTTATTTATTTGATTTGAAATGTAGTTACAGAGAGGCAGAGCAGAGAGACAGAGAGAGAGAGAGAGAGAGAGAGAGAGAGGTCTTTCATCTGCTGGTTCACTCCCCAGATGGCCACAATGGCCAGAGCTGTGCCCATCTGAAGCCAGGAGCCAGGAGCTTCCTCTGAGAATTCTCACGCAGGTACAGGGGTCCAAGGACTTGGGCCATCTTCCACTGCCCTCCCAGGCCATAGCAGAGAGCTGGATTGGGAGTGGAGCAGCCGGAACTCGAACTGGTGCCCATGTGGGATACCGGCATTATAGGCAGCAGCTTTACCCGCTACACCACAGTTGGGCCCCTCTCATTGTAGTTTGAGTTTGCGATTCCTTACCAATTAATGATGTTGAACACCTTTACATGTGGTTATTGGCCACCCATATTAGGATTCCATTAATGGTAGAAAACCAAGCAACAAAGATATAGAATGGAGTTTTAGTTAAGAAAGATTTTACGTCCTAACGTATGAGGATAGACCAACAACAAACATTCTGAAAGGAAGTCATGCCTTCAAAACGTCCAAACCCATAAACTCTGAGGCCCCAAGTCAGTAGCTCTGTGTCTTTGGACAAGTTACCCAACCTCTCACTTTCCTCATTAGTAAAATGGGAACTCTGTTGGTTCTAATGCAGAATATTCTGAGGATTAAAAGGATTTCTGACACTGCTTGTAAGGTTGTTTCTGTGCAGTAAATGTTAATAATAATAATATTAGTAGTAATGTGCAGTGTTAATAATAATGATAATGATTGGCTCCACTGTTACATACTTCCATATTTTTTTAAAAAATCTATCGACGAGCATAAGCTTATTTTCACACAAAATTTTGCACATGAATGTTTATAGCAATTTTTAAAAAGATTTATTTATTTTACTTGAAAGTCAGAGTTACAGAGAGAGGAGAGGCAGAGGGAGAGAGAGGTCTTCCATCCGCTGGTTCACTCCCCAGTTGGCTGCAACGGCTGGAGCTGCGCCGATCTGAAGCCAGGAGCCAGCAGCTGTGGGGGCTAAAGGGCCACACGGTGTGCAGCTTCTCATCATTCAAGTTTGTTTGATTCAGGTGTATGTACTGGTTAAATCTCGGCAAATATACACCTAAGATTTTTACATTTTTTTGTTGTTAAAGATTTATATATTTATTTGGAAGGCAGAATGACAGAGAGAGAGGGAAGAGACAGAGACAAAGAGAGATTCCCCATGTGCTGGTTCACTCCCCAAATGGCTGCAATGGCCTGGGTTGGGCTAAGCTGAAACCAGGAGCCTGAAATTCCATCCTGGTCTCCCACATGGGTAGCGGGGGCCCAAGTATTTGGGTCAACTTCCTCTGTCTTCCTGGGTGCATTAGCAGGGAGCTGGATTGAAAGTGGAATAGGCAGGTCTCGAACCAGTACTCCGATAAGAGATGCTGGTGTTGCAGGCTGCGGCTTAACCTGCTGTGTCACAATACTGACCCCAGATTTGTGCATTTCTTTGTACAAAAAGTTAAATTATAAGAGTGTAGACAAATACTGAATCTGAGTAAATACTTTGCATGTTTGAGCGCCTAAGGGCTATAATGCAGACACTTTACTTTGAAATGGCTAAGAAATGAGATGGAGGGATATGAGCAATTACAATAAAATGTCAGTCCTAGAATATTGGTGCTTATGTGGGTATTCACTGCACACAGCCTTCAACTCTGATACACCCTGCTGGTTCTGTTCCTCTGGGGAACCTTGACTGATAACCACGTGGTCCCACCCCCACGATTACTGACTCAGCAGATCTGGGGCGGGGCCTGAAAACCTGCATTTCACACCTGTTCCCTGCTGATGATGGTCTGGGCACCCCCAGTGAAACCATGGGGTGAAGCCATTATTTGTCTTGATGGTAATGGTTGTTATTTGAAACGAAAAGCATCCTGGTTAAGAAAATGGCTTGGCAATTTGAGGTGGGGGTGGGATCACGTCTTTAAGTCTCTCATATTCCTTGAATGCATTTGCAAAATTGAGAAACCAAAAGCCCCAAACATGCCACGAATGGATTCTTAGGTCTCAATGGCAACTGGAGGGGGAAGAAGCGCACAGGGGCTGTAGGCGATGGCAGTGTGATGGTGATTTGTTGTTTTTATTTTTTATTTTAGAGACAGAGACAAACAAAACTCCCATTCATTGGTTCACTTCCTTGTTGTTCACAATGGTCGGAGCTGTGTCAGGGCTGGAAATATGGCGTGCAATCCAGGCGTGTCATATGGGGAGCAGGAATCCAATGATTTGAGCCATCACTCTGCCTCCTGGTTTGCATTGGCAGGAAGCTGGGGTCAGGACTCTGGAAATGGACCATTGTGCTCCAGTGTGGGATGTGGGTGTCTTTGCTGCTAAGCTAAATACTGTGCGGATGCTGTCCACGTGTGCTGGCCTCATGGGAAAAACTTGGCTTTGTGTTAGTGCTGGAAGTTGATAACACCAGCTCAGCCGTCTTTGCAAATGTACCAGAGCCTTTTTCATTCTTCTGCATTCCTCTCAGAGGGAACAAATCTACAGGAACTCCACTCAATGTAGCTCCACCTAACTGTGTGTGTAAGAGCAGATTGGCTGGGCTGGCACTGTGGCATAGTAGGTTACGCCTCTGCCTGTGATGCCAGCATCCCATAAGGGTACCGATTCAGGTCCCAGCTGCTCCTCTTCTGATCCAGCTCTCTGCTATGGCCTGGGAAAGCAGTGGAAGATGGCCTAAGTGCTTGGACCCTGCACCCGTGTGGGAGACCTTGGAAGAAGCTCCTGGCTCCTGGCTTTGGATCAGCCCAGCTCCAGTCATTGCAGCCATTTGGGAGGTGAACCAGCAGATGAAAGGCCTCTCTCTCTCTCTGTCTGTCCCTCTTTCTGTTTGTAACTCTGGCTCTCAAGTAAATAAATAAAGAAATGGGCTGGGGTGGCTTTACAGATACACCCCAGCGCCGGCCCCGGGGTTTTTTCTTACCTGCAATTGTCAGCTGAGGCCTTCGGGTGACCTCAGGGGCATTTACTTTCTCTCTCTCTCTCTCTCTCTCTCTCTCTATATATATATATATATATACACACATACACACACACACACACTTCTATACACACACACACACACACACACACTTCTGGAAGGTTTCTGATGCAGGCCCTGGTGTTGACTCCTCCTCCAATCAGCTGCTTTAGCCTAAAAGCATTTCCTTCTCCAACAGCAGCCTGATAAAGCCAAATCCAGCACCGGAATCTCCATCTTGAGGATCATCCACATTCAAAGGAATCGGAACTGCTGTCAGTTAGGGCTGCTGTCTGGGACAAACTTGCACTGGAAAGAATCGATGCCACCCACGAACGTCTGGGCCTTGTTTCCCTCGTCTGCTTTGTGGGTCCAGGCCCTTTGGGTTCTTGGGACTAACACCTCTGATTGCTCTGTGTGTGTGTGTGTGTGTGTGTGTGTTTGCTTCACATTGACCTCACTACCTCACTCCATGTCACATTCCTGTTGGACCAATAAAACTGCTGCACACAAACCAAGCTCAGCCCCTGCTCGGGCCTTTGATGTCACAATCTCACTTGTGGGTGTCAATCTGGCCACAGCTGCTCCCAAGCCAGAAGGCAAGGTCAAGAGGACCAGCACAGTAAGATGTGGAAGAGAATTGACCATCAACCCAAGATCAAAGCAGGGGATGGAGCGCAGGCAGGCCGGGTCAAGGCTGTGGGTTCAGCTCGCAAGCCTGCCACGGTGCACCCTCCAGAGCTGTCAGAATTCCAGAGCTTCTCCGTGTGCGAGGACATTAGCCGTCACATCAAGGAAGTGGGGGCCCAGCTGGTGAAGAAGGTCAATGCCATCTTTCAGCTGGACATCACCAAACACGGGAAGACGGTTCTGCAGTGGACCATTGACCTGAAGAACGGGCCTGGGGACATGTATCCCGGGCCTGCCAGGCTTCCCGTAGACACGGTCTTCACAATCCCAGAGCCTGTCTTTATGGAGTTAGTTTTGGGCAAAATGAACCCGCAGAAGGCTTTCCTGGCTGGCAAGTTCAAAGTGAGCGGCAAAGTTCTGCTTGGCCAGAAGCTGGAGAGAGTTTTCAAAGACTGGGCTAAATTTTAAGCCTGCAAATAAAATGAAACAAACCAAACCACCAAGGAAACGACCAAGCCTCTCCGGTGATAATGCCGAGCGGAAAAAAAAATCATGCTTAAATTGAAGATTAAAGTACAAAGTATTCCATATTTTTACTCAAATTCTTCCTATTCAAGTCTGATGACTTTTTCTGCTGCTGTGTACTTCTCAGTGAGGGTTCTGGAGCAGTAAAGCATTTGGAGTGGATCACCTCTACGCCCTTTGTCTTTTTCTTTTCTTAGCTCCATGTATGCTGCGATATGCCAGAGCGAACGACGCGGTGGAGACATGGCTGATCATGCTTGTGAAATTTAAATGCTGCAGTGGTTGAGTTGCTGGGGATTGCTTTATCTTTTTTTTTTTTTTTTGCCCCCAGACAGTTGGGTGCTTTGGGGAAAGCAATGATCAGCGTCACGGTACGGGTCCGTGTTGCACGTGGTCACGCGGTTCTCAGGGTTCTCAGAGGGGCCTCCCTGTGGTTGAAGCCCAGGCAACAGAAGGGTGATGGTCTTGGTGCATTATTGCTTCTGACCAGTCAACTCTGGGAATGTCTACAGCCTTGGAAGATCTTCTATGCCAACGAAACCGAAGTACACGTTAGGGTGACCTTGAATATTGGGTCAAGTCTTTAGGGTTTCTGCTCCGGGAAGGGGGGCCGGGCAGGGGAGAACTCTTTCTCTACACGTTTCCAGGAGACACTGGTGGAGAATGGTTGCTCCACTTCACTTCACAGCCAGCTGTCAGTGGTGACTCCGACTCTTCTATTCCAGACCAGCGCGACACTGCCACGGTGTGCGGGATCTCCTGGAGCCAGAGCCATTGCTAAGGTGCCGGTGGCTGTGGGGAGCTTGTGCGCTGAGTGTTTTACAAAACCAGAGATTGTTCTAGGAGATTGCCCTGGAAGCCTTCCACACGTGTCATCTGGGGGAACTGGCTGCGCTGATGTGAGCTTGTCTTGGGCGAGTGTGTGTCACTGCTCCACGCGTGGCCTGCGCGTGCCTTTATCTTGGGCTGGCCGCACACACAGTTGCTGCCATACAGGTCACAGCCGGCTCAGAATGTGCATCTCTGTTCTCTTGGTTCTCCACAGGCTTGGCCAGCACAGGGTTTTTAAAAATTGAATTTGAACATTTTATTTATTTGATTATTTTAAGATTTATTTATTTACTTGAAAGTCAGAGTTATACACAGAGAGAAAGAGAGGCAGGGTGGGGGTGAGGAGAGGTCTTCCATCTGCTGGTTCACTCTCCAGATGGCCGCAAGGGACAGAGCTGTGCCAATTTGAAGGCAGGAGCCAGGAGCTTCCTCCGGGTCTCCCACGTGGGTGCAGGGGCCCAAGGACTTGGACCATCTTGTACTGCTTTTCCAGGCCATAGCATGGGGCTGGAAGTGGAACAGCTGGGACTCAAACTGACGCCCATATAGGATGCCGGCACTGCAGGTGGTGGATCCTGTTGATGAATCGGATGATTTGGCCACAGTGAGTCTGTGTGTCTGCCAGGCAGTGGCCTGGAGGGTGGACAGAGGAGTTAGCTCTCCAGAGAGGCCCAGGCCTCACTCTCAGCAGCGTGTCCCCGATCCCAGGCTGCGTCCAGTAGCTGCTTAGCATGGAGCTCTCATGGTCACTTCCTCAAGCTGGGCCCTGCTTGCTGGGTCCCTGTTGGGATTTGTCTTCACAACCACAGCTCCCTGCAGTCAGTGGTCCTCAGTATTCCCCTGAACTGAGCTGTCCATATCAGCTTCCTACTACTGTGTCACAGGAGTCGTCACAAATTCAGCAGCTGAAAGCAACACCCGATCGCTGCAACCCTGACTTCCCAATCAATCAGTCGATCATTGGAAAAATAAAGCAACACCCCCGTGTTATCTGGAAGATTCCACAAGTCAGAGATTCCGGTGGGTTTAGCTAGAGCTTCGCCTGCCGAGGCTGGCGTCAAGGTGTTGGCCAGGCTGGGCTCTAACCGGGGGCTGGCGGGAAAGTCTGGGCTGAGCTCATCCAGACTGTGCTGAATCAGCTCCGGGCAGGTGTGGCACTGGGGTCCCTGCTTCCTTGCTGGCTGTCACCAGGAAGCTCTCCCAGCCCCTTGAGGCTGCCCACGTTCCTGGTCACAGGGCTCCTCCAGTGGCAAAGCCAGCAATGGTGAGTCGAGTCCTTCTCAGGGCTATGGACTTGTCTGCTTTCGTCTTCTGCCTCTACTTTAACAGACTCCTGGGCCCGCCCTAGAGAGTCCAGGATAATCTACCTTGTTTTTCTTTAATTACTATTTTTAAAAAGGTTTCTTTCTTTCTTTCTTTGAAAGGCAGAGTTACACATAGAAGCAGAGAGAGAGAGAGAGAGTGCTTCCATCTGCTGGTTCGCCTCCCAAATAGCCACAGCATTCAGGGCTGAGCCATGCTGAAGCCAGGAGCCAGGAGCTTCCTCTGGGTCTCCCACGTGGGCAGCAGGGGCCCCAGCCCTTGGGGGATCTTCTGCTGCTTTCCCAGGTATATTCATAGGGAGCTGGATCAGAAGTGGAGCAGCAGGCTACGTCTCCACCCATAACAGCGGCATCCCATTAGGGCACTGGTTCTAGTCCCAGCTGCTCCCCTTCCAATGCAGCTTCCTGCTAAGGTCTTGGGAAGAGCAGCAGAGGATGGCCCAAGTGCTTGGGTCCCTGCTACTCTTGCGGGAGACCCAGAAGAAGCTCTTGGCCCCTGGCTTCAGATTGGCTCCACTCTGGCCATTGCAGCCATTTGAGGACTGAACCAGTGGATGGACAATCTTTGTCTCTCCCTCTCTTTAACTCTTACTGTCAAATAAATAAAACCTTTAAAAAACATAAGTGGAACAGCCAGAACATGCATGGGTGCCCATAGGAGATGATGGCGTCCCAGGTGGTGGCTTAACCCACTACACCACAGTGCTGGCCCCTTTTATACTATTTTAATTGTACATATTTGTGGGGTGCGGTGTGATAATTTGATACATGTATACCAGATCATGATCAAATCAAGTTAGTAAGCGTTTCTAGCTTCTAACAGTTTTTCGATTGATAATTAATCTCCCCATCGTAATGGATGACTGATTACAAGGCTCCCTCGGCACCTGCCAGGCCTGCTGGGCTGGGTTATCAACCAAAGGACAGAAGTGTCGGTTGAGGGTGCTTGGGTCCTCTCTGGACAGGATTAGGTGTGTGCTGTGCTCTGGAAGGGATGGAGCAAGCGGCTCGTGGTCCCTGTGCAGGCCTCTCTGCGGAGTCCT
Organism: Oryctolagus cuniculus; assembly: GCF_964237555.1. NCBI lineage: Eukaryota > Metazoa > Chordata > Mammalia > Lagomorpha > Leporidae > Oryctolagus > Oryctolagus cuniculus. The sequence continues at coordinate 43,574,091 of NC_091442.1, forward strand.
GGCCCGTGTGGAGTCCAGCTGAGACTCTGGAACGTTAGGCCTCTGTAGTCTTGCACTACAGAGTCTTCCACTCCCCAAACCAGAAAGAGAGAAGCGGGGCTGTCTCAGTTCCTATGCATGGGTGAGCACACGTGGTCGGGCACGAGATTCAGGAGCGGCAGCAAGGGCGATGTTTTCATTCTAGAGGATTTATTTATTTATTTGAAAGTAAGAGTTACACACACACACACACAGAGAGAGAGAGAGAGAGAGAGAGAGAGAGGTCTTCCATCCACTGGTTCACTCCCCAAGTGGCCACAACAGATGGACCTGTGCCAATCCGAAGCCAGGAGCCAGGAGATTCTTCCAGGTCTCCCACACGGGTGCAGGGGCCCAAGCACTTGGGGCATCTTCTACTGCTTTCCCAGGCCATAGCAGAGAGCTGGATCGGAAGTGGAGCAGCCGGGTTCGAACCGGTGCCCATATGGGATGCAGGCACTGCAGGCAGCAGCCCCACCTGCTATGCCATAGCGCCGGCCCCACTGGAGGTTTTAAGTTAGAGTCAGTTTGGGGGGCTGGTGCTGTGGCTCACTTGGTTAATCCTCCACCTGCGGTGTTGGCATCTGATATGGGCGCCGGGTTCTAGTCCCGATTGCTCCTCTTCCAGTCCAGCTCTCTGCTGTGGTCCGGGAAGGCAGTGGAGGATGGCCCAAGTGCTTGGGCCCTGCACCCGCATGGGAGACCAGGAAGAAGCACCTGGCTCCTGGCTTCAGATTAGTATAGCTCTGGCTGTAGCAGCCATTTGGGGGGTGAACCAACGGAAGGAAGACCTTTCTCTCTGTTTCTCTCACTGTCTAACTCTATCTGTCAAATAAATGAAAAAAAAATCTTAAAAAATAAAGTTAGAGTCAGTTTGGGTTTTTTTGTCCGTGAACTGCCCGGTTTCATTTGCTCATTGACTGCTCAGTTCATCCATTCATCTAATAAGTATTTATTGAGTGTCTATCATGTCCTTGGCATGAATTACTCTTGGAAGGGCTGGCATTGGGCTAGTCTTCCTCAGTTATATCGGTGCTGATTGGTTAAACCCAGTGCCATGTTTGGATTGGCTTCTCCCTTGTCACACACATTATTCAACACTCCATATAGTGCTTCTGGTGCGAGGTGTCGGTGAGCAAGCTGGCCCCTGGAGCTTATGTCTCCAGGTGGGAGATGAGAGTAGGGGGTAGAGAGACAAACAATAAACAAGTGGTCCAGCAAAGTCCTTGCGGAAAGGAATGTATTGTGGCTGAGGGGAGCTGGGGGTGACCAGGGAAGGCCTGAGAAGGGCTTCCATGGCTTGCGTGTCCCCCACAAATTCAAGCCACAGTCGCCCACGGTGGGGTAGTAAGAGGTGGGGCCAGATACGACCTTCAGGAGGTGGTTGGCCGGCGAGTGCTCTGCGCGCATGCGTGGATGAGTCCACTGCTGAATTACCGAGGCCGTGAGGTTGCTGCAAACGGGAGCTCGCTCTCGCTCGCATGCTCTGCTTCACCCTGGGCTGGCCTGAGCCGCCTCGCACTCTGCAGAGGGTACTTGCCAGCAGAAAGCGACCTCCAGGTTGCGTCTCCTGGTGCTGAACTTTCCAGTCTTCAGAAACTCAAGCCAAACAAACCTTTCTTCTCCACAAGTCACCCACTCTGCGCTGCTCGGTCATAGCCACAGAGGATGGACGAAGACAAGGGCCTGCCTGAATCGGATGCTCCAGAAATGCACCCTGGGGCGAGGACTTGGCTGGCAACTATTGGTGTGGGAGGTGATTCCAGGAAATGCTTGTTGGGGAGGGCAGGGAGGTGGCTGAGGGTTTGTTGTCCGGGCAGCTGGGGTTCAGCCTCACAGGGCAGACCTGGGAGACACACCGTGGAGTTCCCTTGCTGAGGGAAGAGAGCTGCAGAATTTTAAAACCAATCCACAACCATCTTCAGTTGGGGGCTCTGGAACAGGGCTTGGTGACTCCCCAGCCTTTGGTAGTTGGAAGTCAGCTGGTGGGGACAGTGATGGGGAGGCCCAAAGGAGGATGCCAGCGAGCGCTGTGTTCTGGCTTCCATCAGTGGGGCGTGGCACAGCCATGTGCCGGAGCTCACTCTCTGGAACCGGACCGCCTGCACCTGGCTCTTGCCCCAGCCATTTCCTATCTCTGGGACCGTGCACAAATTGCTTTTATTTATATATTTTTAAAATAAACTGTCTTTTAAAAATTTTAGAGGTAGAAAGAGACACACATATATGTAGACAGCTCTTATGTACTGATCCACTCTCCAAATGCCTCCAACAGCTGAGATTGGGCCAGGACATAAACCAGGAGCCTGGAACCCAATCCAGGTCTCCCATGTGGATTTTGGGACCTCAACTACTTGAGCCATCACCTCTGCCTCCCTGATGAACATTAGCAAGAAGGTGGAGGCAGGAGCCGGAACTGGGGCTGGAACCCAAACATGCCAGTGTGAGACACAGGTGTCCCAAGCCGTAGGCCAAACACTGGCCTCTACAAAGAAATGTTTCATCGACGAATAGCACACACAGAGAGTCATCTATGCACCCCAACTGTGCAGCTCAACAAACCGTCTCACATGGAACACACCTGCGTTCACCAGCAGCTGGCTCAAGAAACAGGGCACAATCAGCACCCCAGAAACAGCTCCTCCCCACTCAAACATCAGTCCGGTTCCCATCTTCTTGAAGGTAACCGCTGCTTCCACATCTGACACGCAGGTGTGAATCCTCGCCCCTTTGTGTACTCTGTATCCATGAGCTCACACGCTCTGTTGGGTCCGGCTTCTTTGGCTCAGTTTTCATGTCTGAGACTCCACATGTGGCTGCTGTTCATGCATTTCATTGCGGAATCGGGCTCCGTCTGCTTTGGGGGATTCCAGGTTAGGGTGATGTCCGTGCTGCTCTGAGCATTCTTGCACACCTGGGTGCTTGCCATCCTATTTGGTCACTTATTATTTGTTGGTGTCTTGCACACAGTCAGCTTCCTGAGTGAATGAAGAGGCGTGAGAAGCGCAAAGGCAGAGAGGTTAGCCCGTGTTGGGGGCTGGGGCTGATTCCCTTGGCCTCTGATCTCTGCTCCATGATCTTGGATCTGGACCCCATTTTCTGGGTCTCAGAGGGAAACCCTGACAGCCGCAGCCCCGAGCAGAGGACTAGGAGGGGATTCTGCCCAGCGTATGCGGACACACACAGCCAGGCGCCCAGCTTAGCCACGCCAGGAAGCACCCCCAGGTGACGGCCGAGGGAGGATCCTCATTTACTTTGCTTCTGGGAACATAAAGAACTATTCTTAGAGACCTGTGTCTTGACTCATGACAAGAAACAGCTGTAGCCTCCCAGAAATATCTGCATGGTGCTGTTTTGGGGAGCGCAGTATTTATACAGCCCGGCAGTGTCACTGAGTCGAGGACAGTGAGCTCTTGGGAACAGCTGGAGGCTCCCCAAATCCGCCTGAGACCAGTGGGTTGGACAGCCCCTCCGGGATTCTTCCTGCAGGCTCTTGGCTGGGGTGGGTCCTGGAGATGGGGAGGACGACGTGCGGAGTGGAGAGAAGTCACGAAGATGGAGGCTGCTGCGCTCCCTGGGGCGGTGGGAGATGGTTATCTCCAGGTCTCCATCTTGGAGCATCATTTCCTGCTGAGGAAGTTTTGCTCTTAAAGGGCTCCTCACAAAGTGCTTTTTTTTGTTGCCTGGTAGCCTGGGGAGGTGAAGCGGGGTTGCATTGATCTGGAAATCGCCTTGGTTCCAGGGTAAACACAGGTTGCATTTTGATGGAGGTTTTAGCCAGCAGCAGGTGGAATCCGTTTTCTCTTGCTTCAGAGAAACAAAGAGCCCAGCCATGTTTTAGGCGCAGGGCTCCCAGGGCTTTTTGGAGGAGGAGTTTCTCATTTGAACCCCCAGGGCCCTGCACAACAGGACTGGAGCCCGTGTGGGCGGAGTCTGGCGTGGGGACCCCTCTGCAGCCCGAGACTCCACGGAGCCATCCAGGCCTTTCCACAGGCTCAGCTTGGGTGAGACTCCGGGGGACCCCTAAGGAGTTGAAGCCTGGAGTGAGGAAGGCAGCAGCTCCTTCCTCTGGAATCCTGTTCTTTGTAGCCCCCAAATCCATTCATTCATTCATTCATGCATTCACTCAGCCATTCATTCTGCAGTATTTACTGAGCACCTATTGCATACAGTATGTACTCGGCTGTGTGCCAAGTGCGAGGCACACGATGGTGAACAGGTGGACACCCCTGTGCCCTGCAGGGAGGGCTAGGAAGGA